>NC_089504.1:237674036-237977067 GCF_036850995.1 Saccopteryx leptura | reverse complement strand
TTTACTCCCAAATACTTCAGTCCGCACCTAACAATAACAATGTTTTCCCGTAAAACCACAATACCACAATCACACAAGAAATAAGCATTAAGAGGCCATCTTTAAGGGGAAAATTGGCCACCAGGGTTCTCCCGAGCCTGGCCAACCACACATTCTGCCTGCCACTGGCCCAGCGTCCAAGGCCTCCCTGGAGAGGCCGGCCCCAAGCCCCACTGGTTAGGCAATCAATTCGTTAGCTGGAAGACCTATTAGGATGCGAATGCATGCTTGAGGCCAGATGGGAGACTCCCAACAAGACCACAACTGACCAGGCAACGTGAGCCTGGGAAGCAGTGGAGGCTCCGTGCCCATCGCAGGTGAGATGATCCTGATGCCCCTTCCAATCAGCTGCTTTGTCAAGATTTCTGGGAAAAGTCAGCTTCCTAATTCTTCCTCTCCCTCTCTTCCTCCCACAGGACATCCTCAAGTCTCCACCTGAATAGTTGTCAACAACTTCCTCCTCGAAAAGGGAGCCATCCCTTTCCATGTACAGACACATGGACAAAGACAGGAGCGTGCCTATATGGGGCAGGGGCACAGAGGCATCTGATTCCACCCAGCAGGAGGGGAAGAGGGACCTCGGAGGCCTGCCCCACGGGCTCCTGCTGTGTGTGGTAAGCTCACAGCTCTGTCTCAAGGGTAACAGGTGACTAAATTGGTGACAGGTAAAGAAGTGGGGTCCTCCACTGAGCAAGAAAAACTGCTACAGGTGCCCAGCATCCCATCCGGAGTCCTCAAAATAGAACAAGGAGGAGAAGGAAGAAACCACAGAGAAGAGGAAAAGAACAGATATGGGAAATTGCACGGAGAATGGAAAACAATCACATCAATCAGCAACCAAGACCAGACCCAGTATCATGAACTGAAACGTAAAGAATGGTTACAAACCCAACTCTGCATTGAAATCCCAGGCCTGGGTTTAATCCCAGCCCTTCCACTCACTAGTTAAGCAACCTGGCAAGTGAGCTCACCGTCTCTGTGCCTATTTCATCTATAAGGGGAGGAGTAGCAATAAAACCCACGCCTTGGCCCTGGCCGGTTGGCTCAGTGGTAGAGCGTCGGCCTGGCATGCAGGAGTCCCAGGTTCGATTCCCGGCCAGGGCACACAGGAGAAGCGCCCATCTGCTTCTCCACCCCTCCCCCTCTCCTTCCTCTCTGTCTCTCTCTTCCCCTCCCACAGCTGAGGCTCCATTGGAGCAAAGTTGGCCCAGGCGCTGAGGATGGCTCCATGGCCTTTGCCTCAGGCACTAGAATGGCTCTGGTTGCAGCAGAGCAACGCCCCAGATGGGCAGAGCATCGCCCCCTGGTGGGCATGCCAGGTAGATCCTGGTCGGGCACATGCGGGAGTCTGTCTGACTGACTCCCCATTTCCAGCTTCAGAAAAATACAAAAAAACAAACAAACAAAAAAAAACCCTGCGCCTTTCATGGTCCATGTGATTCAATGAAACAATGTATGTAAGGCACCCAGCAGAGTGCCCGCATATAGTAAATGCTCAGTAAATATTATGGAAAAGAGTTCTGTAAACCCTGTAAAAGTGAAAAGTGTTCTACAGAGCTTTGTTATTATTAATGGAGGCAATGAGACTAGACAGCCCCGGGGAGGGCTGGAATGAGAGTGAAGCCAAGAGCAAGTTTTTTCAACATCCTGATCTTGGAACAAGGTAAGGGCCCAAGGGAAACTTTGGAGGGCCAACACACTTCATGCGTGAGGGCTAAATGGAGGAGGAGGGCTGGCTGCTCAGCGCATAAACGGTAACTCTAGTCTTTCCTCAGCCCCTCCGGCTAAGGGCCCACCCACCTCGCCAATGCATGGCGGTCTGGGGAAACTGAGAGACAGGAAGACTGAGATGTTCCCTCGGAAGACTGCAAACCCATAGTGGTGGGGTCCCGGCCCCCAGAAGCCCAAACCTTTCCACACGAAGCCGTGGCTGTCCAGATAACTGACAGCTTCACACAGCAGGAAGGGCACCTGCTAAGAATCACGGATATCAGCTCTGCCCCTGACTAGCGTACAGCCCAGGAGAAGTCCTGGCACCAACGCGGAGACCACGAGGAGCGCACATCACTCCAAGGCTGCCTCTGCCACAGGCCCAGCAGCTGGGTGCCCTGGCCTAACACACAGAGGCTCCACAGACAGGCAAGCTCCAAGTCCAGACTTTCCATGGAAACAGGGAGGCTCCAGAGCCCCAAATGCCCCAGGCAACTCCCCTACCCCCCCAGTACCCCTCCAAGGACAATGAAGCACTGTTTTCCAGAGGGTCAAGTCTGCTGAGAAGCTGAAAGAAGATTCCAGAGGCAACTGGGCATTGCCAACAGCTGGCTGTTCCCCCTGGGAGAGGGGAAGGCTGAGCGCTATCAAGGCCTGAAATGTACTCACCCCACCCTCTGTCAGAGAGGCCCTGTCCTGGGTATGGTCCCCAGGGCAGAAATTTTAAAGGTAACTAGTAACCACTCGGCAGGCCCCATTGCTCATCCCTCTGGTTGGTCTCCGATCACTATTACCTTATGATTAAAATGAGCAGATCCAGAATTGGATCAGTCTGGGTTCCAATCCCAGCTTCGCCAGTGAACTTTCCAGAGCTCAGGTTTCCACATCTGCAAAGCGGAGATAAAACACCTCCCTCTCGGAATGGTGGTGATAAAACTCATAAAGCACTGATTCCGGTGCCTGTCTCCCATCAAGCAGGAGTGATCATCTGTGGACCACAACTGTGTTCACAGGCCCCCCAAGCACACTAGGAATGGGAACAAGGGGAGAGCAAGGAGTCGGGTCAAGAAATGTAATTGGAGTACACCTCCGTGCTGCAGGAACTCTGTCCAGGAAAGTCCGGCCAGAGAACAGGGCGAACTCCCAGCCAAACCAGCATCTACAGTAAAATGAGAAAAGCCACCAGCAGCCACCCCACAGCACAAAGCAGAGAAAACAGACAAGGAAAGGCTGTGTTTATGTTTTTCTGCCCAAAGAGCTATAAATTAGTAACTTATTAAATAGCACATGGTGAGTCTGTCACTTGCAGCTCTGGGAAGGGGAGAGTTCCCCAATTTTTTTTTAACACCAAAAAACAAAGTCATTGTAGAGACTTCTGGCCCCCGCCCCAGCCTTGTCACAGGACAAATCGTAAGGGCCCCGTTTCAGGGACCAGGAGGCTCACAGCTGAGGGCACTCCCAGGAGAAAAATAAAAACAAGAGGCCTGGCTTTTGTGTCTACCCTAACTAAGGAAAACAGCTGACAGGCACGGTGCTGAGCAGTCAGCCAGACAGCTGATGGGGCCTGAGCAGAGGCAAATTCCTCTCCCCTCCTGCACGCCCCATTCCTCCCACCCACCCCAGGCTCCGGTCAGCCAGGCGTGGCTGGCCTCCTGGGAGCTTAGGCCAAGGAAGTTGGGCAGCCAGGATCCAAACAACTGCGGAGCTTGTGGTGGAAGGCAGCAGAGATTACAGGTGGCAGCCATCACCCTGCTGTGACCCTTCCTTCATGTGCAGCTCACCACCTCCTCAGAAAGAAAGGCCTCTGGGTACATAGGAGCAGCAGATGTAGAAGTAAGGGACTGGGTTTCTAGTCCTCGTTTTGTCATTTTGAGGCTGTGCAGCCCTGGGCAAGTGCATCAACCTCTCTTAGTCTCAGTTTTCTCAATTTATAAAAGACAAGTAGTAATGACAACAGTGGGCGTAAGGGGCTCTTATAAAGGGTTGCTGTGAGGACAGGACCAGTTGAAGTACAGAGAAGAACTCTATAAACTACAAATTTAAAGTCCTACAATCCCCTCTGCCAGTCCACTCTCTTTCCCTGCAGAGACTAACTTGTTTCCTGGCCCCACATGGAAGACTGTCAGAAGACAGGAATTCAGGACTTTAACTGAAAACTCAACAAAGACTTTCTTAGTCCTTCAAACAGCACAGGGACTGTGTAGAAGCAACAAAACCACATCAGCACCTTAGAAACTGTAACTGCTGCTCGGTTACCACTAGGAAAGCCTTGAGACATTCAGATCCTGATTTTAAAAATATCCCCCAGCCTCCTTTAAAGCTTACTTATTTTTATGTGAAAAAAAAAAAAAAAAAAAAACCTGCCTGGAAGCCATGCCAACCTTGAGTGTGTTGGAAAAATAGGTGCCAAGCCTGACCCAAGGGCAGAACTATGCTTGGCAGACATTGCACTCTGCAAAACAGGCATGATCGTACACCATCCCCAGCTCCAGGTTGGGGTGGGTGCATATGATCCCAAAAGAAGTTGCCAGGAAGCAGTGAAGTCCCAGCCCTCCTCCCCGCGCCCTTGCAAGTCCAGTGCCTACATATATTGCCAGTCTTAGCTTACAGCGCCCTGTGCACTTGAGAAAGGTTCATCAGTTCAGGAAGGCATGAATCCACTGCTCAGAGCCTGGGACAGAGAAAGCATCAGTGGCCACACAAGGCACGCACAGTCCAAAGAGGGAAGACACGGCACCTACAGAGAAGAAACTTTTCCCCGTTCTCACCTTCTCAGCTCAGAGGCCCTCCACCTACAGGCACAAAGGGGAGAAAGAGCGAATCCTCCCACTTCAGGGTTCATGCCACTCAAGGCATTCCTAGAACCCTGGCACCAACCCTCTTGGGTTCAGTATCTGGTTCCGGGAGACGCTCTCCCCTGCCCTAACAGCAAATCAAGGCCAGAGTGAAAAGAGTAGTTCTGGAGCTCCAATAACATGAAAACAGTACAACTCCTGTTCCGGGCATCCTGTCCTCCTTTCCTGTGTGGCTTCCAGCAAGGTCTGATGCTGAGGGTGGGTGGGGGTGGGTGGAGGGACTCTGCCAGCCAGGACAAGTTCAAAGATGGCCATACCTTGAGGCCCACTTCCCTCCTCATTCCCCTGGCCTTTCACCAGCGTCTGGGAGTGGAGTGAGAATCCTGTCTCCTCAGCTTACTCTTCTAACATTTGATTAGTCCAGAGACGGGCGAGGGCAGTCAGTGGAATGCAGTGACCGGTTCATGAAACAGGGTGCCCAGACCTGAAGTGGGGGGTTAGTGGGTGGGGCACATGGGAAACTTGTCTTTGTAGCAGCGGTGAGGCTCATCCCTAACTTGTGAATCTGACCAGTGACAAAAACGGGGTGGCCTCGGAGAGGCTATCCCCCTGAAGGGGGAGCGGTCTTCAAGGGGGTGGGAGCACGTCCTGGAAAAAGCAGCTGCTCCCCGAACCCGGCGTCCGATCTGTGAGGTGGGGGGGGGGGGGGCTGGGGAGCGGTCTGTGAAGTGAGGGCCCCATCGCTGGGGGGCCGGTCTGGGCCAGGCACTGAGAGACCTGCCGCTGAAGCGGACGGGGCGGGTCCCTGAGGTGCGAGCTGGTCCCCGGGGCTGTTCTGGGAAACCGGGGTGGCTCCCCAAGGTCGGGGGTCCGGAGGTGGGGCCGTCCCCGAGCCCTGGAGTGGCGGCTGTGAGAGCAGCAGCAGAGCCAACCTGCTCCGGGACTCAGGCCCGGCCTCGGGATCCAAGCCTCGAGTAGCCCCGGCCGGCAGGGACCAGAGAAGGGTCCCAGGCCACCGAGGGTGGGATCCCGCGGCCGCCGCCGCTCGCTCGCGCCCGCCCGGCCTGGGGCCGCGCGCCCTCCGCTGCCTCCTTCCTCGGCCTCCCACTCACTCACCAAGGTCGTCCATGGCGGGACCGCAGGGGCCGGGAACCGGCTGGACGTCGCACTCGCTGCCCGTCCCGGGGCCGCTCCTCTCCGCCCCGCAACTTTTCCGCCGTGAGCCTCGGCCCAGAACGGAACGCGCCGCCGCCGCGCGCGCCCGCGCCAGCCGCGCGCCCCGCCCCCGGCCGTCCCGGGAGCACGCGCGCCCCGCCCGCGGTCGCTCCCGCGAGCATGCTGGCCCCGCCCGCTGCGCACGCTAGCCCCGCCCCCTGCACCGCCCGCAAAAGCGCTCCCAGCCCAGTTGGTGGGCAACTCTGGGCAGGGCGGCGGCGCCCCCTCGCGGCCCGCGGGGAGGTGGGCGGCTCCCAGGCCAACAGGCCTTCTGCTCAGTCTATTTTTTTTTCTTTCTTTTTTTTTTTTTTTTACAGGGACAGAGAGAGTCATAGAGAGGGATAGACAGACAGGAATGGAGAGATGAGAAGCATCAATCATCAGTTTTTCGTTGCGACACCTTAGTTGTTCATTGATTGCTTTCTCATATGTGCCTTGACCGTGGGTCTTACTGAGTAACCCCTTTAACCTCTTGCTCGAGCCAGCGACCTTGGGTCCAACCAAGCTGGTGAGCTTTTTGCTCAAGCCAGATGAGCCCGTGCCCAAGCTGGCGACCTCAGGGTCTCGAACCCGGGTCTTTCTGCATCCCAGTCCGACGCTCTATCCACTGCGCCACCACCTGGTCAGGCACTCAGTCTATTTTCTATTTTTTTCTTCCTGAAGTTGGAAACCGGGAGGCAGTCAGACAGACTCCCGCATATGCCCGGGGTCCACCCGGTACGCCCACCAGGGGGCGATGCTCTGCCCATCTGGGGCGTCGCTCTGTTGCAACCAGAGCCATTCTAGCACCTGAGGCAGAGGCCACAGAGCCATCCTCAGCGCCTGGGCCAAGTTTGCTCCAATGGAGCCTTGGCTGCAGGAGGGGAAGAGAGAGACAGAGAGGAAGGAGAGGGGGAGGGGTGGAGAAGCAGATGGGCACTTCTCCTGTGTGCCCTGGCTGGGAATCGAACCCGGGACTCCTGCACGCCAAGCCGACGCTCTACCACTGAGCAAACCGGCCAGGGCCTGCTCAGTCTATTTTCAAAGTCACATGCCTGACCATCTGTGACAGATCCATCTGCCTGTCTTTTTTTTCTTTTTTTTGTGACAGAGTCAGAGTCAGAGAGAAGGATAGATAGACAAGAAGGGAGAGAGATGAGAAACATCAATTCTTCATTGTGGCTCCTTAGTTGTTCATTGATTGATTTCTCATATGTGCCTTGATGGGGGGGGGGCTACAGCCTGGCAAGAGAACCGAGTGACCCCCTTGCTCAAGCCAGCAACCTTGGGCTCAAGCTGGTAAGCCTTGCTCAAACCAGATGAGCTGGTGCTCAAGCTGGCGACCTCGGGGTCTCGAACCTGGGTCTTCCACATCCCAGTCCCACGCTCTATCCACTGCACCAACACCTGGTCAGGCCATCCTCTCTTGATACCTCAGTCTGACCTGTGTCTGTCCATCCATCAGTCACTTACTCATCGCATGCCTGTTTACCAGAGAATCAGTTTGTCTGCGTGTCTGTCTCCCAGTAGGTCATCCCCCAGGAGAACCCTAAATCAATACCAGGCAAGGCCAGGAAACTTTGGAGAACCTTTCCTGAGGTACCCTCTAGGCCCATGGCAGTGTAAATCGCAGCCCAGCCTTTGGAGCCAGATTTAGTAGTTTTTGGGGGGGGGTTTCTGTATTTTTCTGAAGCTGGATACAGGGAGGCAGTCAGACAGACTCCCGCATGCATCCGACCGGAATCCACCTGGCATGCCCACCGGGTGGCGATGCTCTGCCAATCCGGGGGGTCACTCTGTTGTGACCAGAGCCACTCTAGCACCTGGGGCAGAGGCCATGGAGTCATCCCCAGCGCCCGGGCCATCTTTTGCTCCAATGGAGCCTCAGCTGTGGGAGGGGAAGAGAGAGACAGAGAGGAAAGAGAGGGGGAGGAGTGGAGAAGCAGATGGGCGCCTCTCCTGTGTGCCCTGGCCGGGAATCGAACCCGGGACTTCCACACGCCAGGCCGACGATCTACCACTGAGCCAACCGGCCAGGGCCCAGATTTAGTATTTTATTTTATTATTTTATTTTTTTGTAGTTTTCTGAAGCTGGAAACGGGGAGAGACAGTCAGACAGACTCCCGCATGCGCCCGACCGGGATCCACCCGGCACGCCCACCAGGGGCGACGCTCTGCCCACCAGGGGGCGATGCTCTGCCCCTCCGGGGCGTCGCCCTGCTGCAACCAGAGCCACTCTAGCACCTGGGGCAGAGGCCATGGAGCCATCCCCAGCGCCCAGGCCATCTTTGCTCCAATGGAGCCTCGGCTGCGGGAGGGGAAGAGAGAGACAGAGAGGAAGGAGAGGGGGAGGGGTGGAGAAGCAGATGGGCGCTTCTCCTGTGTGCCCTGGCCAGGAATCGAACCCGGGACCTCTGCACGCCAGGCTGACGCTCTACCACTGAGCCAACTGGCCAGGGCCCTGATTTAGTATTTTAAAGGTATGTATCCCTTAATCTTCCAAATGTCCACCCACCGGAGACTTTCAAAACTTTGCATGGAGCAGAAGGGACTCCCACCTTAGACATTAAAAGAAAGACTACAGGGAAGTTACACCCTGTGCTGGGCACATTCCACTACCACTCACACCCCAGAGGGCTCTGCTCGCACAGACTCAGAAGTCAGGTTATAACAGCTATCATGTATTAAGTGTCAGATACTATATAGCTATTATCTAAATCAATTCTTCATAGAGGTAGTTATTACTATCAGCCCTTCCCCACAGTTTGGAATGGACCGTGGCAGTTTGTCAATTTTATGGAAAAATGCTCGGTAAACCCAGCTTTAAGCTCCCCTTTCCACCAGAATCTGACCTCCAAACCCTCTGTGTTAGGCCAGGTCCTCCAGGAAGGAGACGTTGAGATAGAGTTGCGGTAAGGCCTGTGAAAGAGAAAGGGGAAGAAGCAGTCTAGGAAAGGAGAGACTCAGATATGATGAAGATAGGCCAACCCACTGGGAGCCCCCCAAAAAATTCATTAGAGGAGTCCCATTGGACAGAGTGTCCAGGCCCCAATTCCTTACCATGTTCTGGGGACACCCAGGAAGAGAAAGGCCTTGGGAAGCTGTCCTTCCTTGAGCTAGATAACAAGCTCTTTTTTGAAGGCAGAACCAAGAGATTCACCTCTGTGGCTGCCACCTCCTCCTATACTAAAATTCAAACCTGACCTGTGGTGGCGCAGTGGATGGAACGCTGACCTGGAATGCTGAGGTCACCAGGTCAAGGCACATACAAAAAGCAACTACTACGAGTTTTTGCTTCCCACTCCTTTGCCCTTTCTCTTTCTCTCTCTCCTCTCCTAAAATCAAAAAATAAAATCTTTATTTAAAAAAGAAAGAAAGAAAGAAAGAAAGAAAGAAAGAAAGAAGAAAGAAAGAAAGAAAGAAAGAAAGAAAGAAAGAAAGAAAGAAAGAAAGAAAGAAAGAAAGAAAGAAAGAAAGAAAGAAAGAAAGAAAGAGGCTCTGGCCGGCTGGCTCAGTGGTAGAGCTTCGGCCCGGCATGTGGAAGTCCTGTGTTCAATTCCCGGACAGGGCACACAGGAGAGGTGCCCATCTGCTTCTCCACCCTTCCCCCTCTCCTTTCTCTCTATCTCTTTCTTCCCCTCCTGCAGCCAAGGCTCCACTGGAACAAAGTTGGCCTGGGTGTTGAGGATGACTCCACGGACCTCAGGCACTAGAATGGCTCCTGTTGCAATGAAACAAAACCCCAGATGGGCAGAACATCGCTCCCTGGTGGGCTTGCCAGGTGGATCCTGGTGGGGCACATGCTGGAATCTGTCTCTTTGCCTCCCTGCTTCTCACTTCAGAAAAATACCAATAAAAAGAAAAAGAAAGAAAAAAGGCCTAACCTGTGGTGGCACAGTGGATAAAGCGTCGACCTGGAATGCTGAGGTTGCCGGTTCGAAACCCTGGGCTTGCCCAGTCAAGGCACATATGGGAGTTGATGCTTCCTGCTCCTCCCCCCTTCTCTCCCCCTTCTCTCTCTCTCTCTCTCTCTCTCTCTTTCTCCCCCCTTCTCTAAAATGAATAAATAAAATCTTAAAAAAAAAAAAAAGGAAAGAAAAAAAAAGAAAGAAAAAGCCCTGGCCAGATAGCTCAGTTGGTTAGAGCATCGTCCCGAAGTGCGGAGGTTGCCGGTTCAATAACCAGTCAGGGCACATACAGGAGCAGATTAATGATGTTCCTGTCTCTATCTCTCCCTCTCTCTCTAAAATCAATACAATAAACAATAAAAGGAAAGAAAGAAAGTTAAAAGTGTTCATAATCTAAAAAAAGTGAGTGCCTAGTTGTATAGTCTTCTAGACTATTCTTTCTTTTTTTTTTTTAGACTTTTATTCATTCATTTTAGAGAGAAGAGAGAGAGGGAAGGAGGGAGGAGCAGGAAGCATCAACTCCCATATGTGCCTTGACCAGGTAAGTCCAGGGTTTTGAACCAGCAACCTCAGTGTTCCAGGTTGATGCTTCATCCACTGCACCACCACAGGTCAGGCTAGACCATTCTTTTCTTTTTTTATTTTATTTTATTTTTTTACAGAGACAGATAGAGAGTCAGAGAGAGGGATAGATAGGGACAGACAGACAGGAACAGAGAGAGATGAGAAGCATCAATCAACAGTTTTTCGTTGCGACACCTTAGTTGTTCACTGATTGCTTTCTCATATGTGCCTTGACCGTGGGGCTACAGCTAACCAAGTAACCCACTGATCGAGCCAGCAACCCTGGGCTCAAGCTGGTGAGCTTTTTTTTTTTTTTGCTCAAACCAGATGAGCCTGTGCCTTAGCTGGCGACCTCGGGGCCTTGAACCTGGGTCCTCCGCATCCCAGTTCAATGCTCTATCCACTGCGCCACCGCCTGGTCAGGCTAGACCATTCTTTTACACACATGCACACATATATAAATATCTATATCACATATAGAAAATGTTTAAATATGCGTTTTTATATTCATGCACACTGCTTTGAAACCTTTTTTTTTTTTCCACTTAATACTATTTTGTAAACAACTTTTCATGGCATTCAATATTTTTCTAAAACATCATTTTGGGGGGCAAAATAGCATTCTGTCATATAACTCCTACCAATGTTTACCAGTTCCCTCATTAAATTTTATTATTTTCAAGATTTCACTATAATTAGCAATGCTGAGAAGAACATCATTATAGTTAAATCTTGGAGCATGTCCTTAATTATTTCCTGAAGATCAATTCCTAGAAGTGGAAGTGCTGTATCAGGGGTTAAAAGCACTGTCGTTAGTCTTTTTGCTGGGTGCTGACAAAGTGCTGTCCATAACTACTATGTCTAGATAAATATATAATAGATGTTCTATGCACATCAATTTGCACATAATACTTTAGAATTCCCCCAAATGTGGTACAGTGCTACCAGGGAAATAAGAGACATGTAAATGGTACATGGACAAAAATTTCTTATTTTAATAGTTATGGGTCCTGGCCGGTTAGATCAATCAGAGCATTGTCCCAAAACACCAAGATTGTGGGTTTGATCCTTGGTCAGGGCACATACAGAAAGTGACCAATGAATGCACAACTAAGTGGAATAACAAATGAATGTGCTCTCTCTCTCTCTCTCTCTCTCTCTCACTTCCACTCTTGTGTCTCTAACAATAAATCAATAAAAAATAATTATGAATTAGCTCTGGCCTGTTGGCTCAACAGTAGAGCATCGGCCCGGCGTGTAGAACTCCGGGTTCAAATCCCAGCCAGGGCACACAGGAGAAGCAACTATCTGCTTCTCTACCCTTCCCCCTTCCTTTCTCTTTATCTCTCTTCCCCTCCCGCAGCCAAGGCTCCATTAGAGCAAAGTTGGCCTGGGTGCTGAGGACAGCTCCATGGCCTCTGCCTTAGGTGCTAGAATGGCTCCTGAGGCAGCAGGAGCAATGCCCCAGATGGGCAGAGCATCGTCCCCTGGTGGGCATGCCAGGTGGATCTCAGTCGGGTGCATGTGGGAGTCTGTCTGCCTCCCCACTTCTCACTTCAGAAAGATACAAAAAATAATAATAATAATTATATATTTATGTACATTAGAAAAATGCCTAATTAGTACATGAACCAATATATAGTTTAGGATGAGATTAAGTAAAAGAAATAAAAAGGAGAGTTGTTTACAGAAAAAACATTAAGCTATATAGTGCAGGTGGGTTCTTTTTTTTTTTTTAACTTTTTTTTTAATTTTTATTTATTTATTCATTTTAGAGGAGAGATAGAGAGATTGAGAGAGAGAGAGAGAGAGAGAGAGAGAGAGAAGGGGGGAGGAGCAGGAAGCTTCAACTCCCATATGTGCCTTGACCGGGCAAGCCCAGGGTTTTGAACCGGCAACCTCAGCATTCCAGGTCAACGCTTTATTCACTGCGCCACCACAGGTCAGGCAGGTGGGTTCTTAGTTACAGCAAAAACCATGACTGCAATCTGAGATACCTCCTGATGTGTGATCACTCCCCAAACGTATTGTGTAGTTGAAGAAGTTAAGCTGGAACCCTGGCTGGATAGCTTGTTTGGTTAGAGCACCGTCCCAAAGTGCAGAGGTTGCCAGTTCGATCCCTGGTCCGGGCACATACAGGAACAGATAGATGTTTCTGTCTCGGTCCTGCTCTCCCCTTTCCCTTCTCTAAAAATTAATAAAAGGCCCTGGCCGGTTGGCTCAGTGCTAGAGCGTCGGCCTGGCGTGCGGAAGTCCTGGGTTTGATTCTCGGCCAGGGCACACAGGAGAGGCGCCCATCTGCTTCTCCCCCCCTCCCCCTCTCCTTCCTCTCTGTCTCTCTCTTCCCCTCCCACAGCCAAGGCTCCATTGGAGCAAAGATGGCCCGGGCTCTGGGGATGGCTCTGTGGCCTCTGCCTCAGGCGCTAGACTAGCTCTGGTCACAACAGAGCGACATCCCGGGTGGGCAGAGCATCGCCCCCTGGTGGGCGTGCCGGGTGGATCCCGGTCGGGCGCATGCGGGAGTCTGTCTGACTGCTTCCCAGTTCCAGCTTCAGAAAAAATACAATAAATAAATAAATAAATAAAAATCAATAAAATAAACATTTAAAAAGAAGTTAAGCTGGAGCAGAGGAACACTCACGAAAAACTAAAGAACATAGCAACATAGCAGAAAATGAGAGCTGAGCTGGAATCCCAGCTTTCCTCAGTTGCCAGCCAGAGGAGTCCAATTATCCCAATGCTGACGATTTTTCTCAATGACTGACATTCCATACCTGCCTGGTAAGGGAGGGCTTATACACAATTGTTGGGGCCCTCCTCTTTTTTTTTTTTTTTTAATCAACTTATTGTTCCATTTTATTCATGCTGTCATTGGTTGATTCTTTTATGTGCCCTGACCGGGGATCGAACCCTCAACATCAGCATGTAGGGATGACTCTCTAACCAACCGAGTCACCCTGTCAAGGCAAACTGTTGGGTCAGTAGAGATCACGAGAGATTATCCAGTCCTTCTGGGGGTGAAGGGAGCTGGATTTCCCTCCACAGCTGCTCCACCCTCAGTCTCCCCTAGGTAGTTAAGGGCCCCACATACCAACTATGTGCACATCTGGCTGTCATCCCCGAGTCCTCCCTGTCTTCACCCTCCATAGTCTGTCCTGCCAACCAACCTGCTATGTATAACCTGCAACCCCTCCCCCCATTTTCACCACCCTATTATCTCTCTACTCAGTCAAGCCATCAATCATCAGTTTTTTGTTGCGAGACTTTAGTTGTTCATTGATTGCTTTCTCATATGTGCCTTGACTGTGAGCCTTCAGCAGACTGAGTAACCCCTTGCTCAAGCCAGCGACCTTGCGTCCAGGCTGGTGAGCTTTGCTCAAACCAGATGAGCCTGTGCTAAAGCTGGCGACCTCAAGGTCTCGAACCTGGGTCTTCCACATCCCAGTCCGACGCTCTACCCATTGCGCCACCACCTGGTCAGGCGCCAATGTTGTCTTTTTTTTTTTTTCCTGAAGCTGGAAACGGGGAGAGACAGTCAGATAGATTCCCGCATGCGCCCGACTGGGATCCACCTGGCACGCCCACCAGGGGCGATGCTCTGCCCACCAGGGGGCGATGCTCTGCCCCTCTGGGGCGTCGCTCTGCAGCGACCAGAGCCACTCTAGTGCCTGGGGCAGAGGCCAAGGAGCCATCCCCAGTGCCCGGGCCATCTTTGCTCCAATGGAGCCTTGGCTGCGGGAGGGGAAGAGAGAGACAGAGAGGAAGGAGGGGGTGGGGGTGGAGAAGCAAATGGGCGCTTCTCCTGTGTGCTCTGGCCGGGAATCGAACCCGGGTCCCCCGCACGCCAGGCCGACGCTCTACCGCTGAGCCAACCGGCCAGGGCTAATGTTGTCTTTTTAAAAGACTATTTATTCAATTCTTTTTTCAGAGAGGAGAGAAAGAGAGAGGGAGGGAGAGAGAGAGAGAGAGAGAGAGAATGGGGAGGAGCAGGAAGCATCAACTCCCATATGTGCCTTGACTGGGCGAGCCCAGGGTTTTGAACCAGCGACCTCAGTGTTCCAGGTCGACGCTTTAACCTACTGCGCCACCACAGGTCAGGCCAATGTTGTCTTTTTTAAAAATCAACTTTATTGAAATACAATTTACATCCAGTAAAATGCACCATTCAAGTAGACTAGTTTGGTGAGCTTTGACAGATGTGTATCTGCATGTAATACAACTTCAGTCAAAATAAAGAACATTCCATCATTCCTCCATGCTCCTTAAAGTTGATTTCCCCACCACAAGGGTCCCAAGTAACCACCTATTTGATTTCTGTCTCTATAGATTACTTTACACTTATATAAATGGAATCATACAGTATGTATTTTTCTTTCTTCTTTTTTCTTTTTCTTTTTTTTCAAGGCATGGGGTGGTCTGGCTTCTTTAGATTGGCATGTTCATGAGATTCATCTGTGTTGTTTGAATCAAGAATTGACCCTTTTTTGGCCTGACCTGTAGTGGCGCAGTGGGTAAAAGCGTCAACCTGGAACGCTGAGGTCACCAGTTCAAATCCTCGGGCTTGCCTGGTCAAGGCACATATGGGAGTTGATGCTTTCTACTCCTCCCCCCTTCTCTCTCTCTGTCTCCTCTCTCTAAAAAAAAAAAAAAAAAAAAATTAAAAAAGAATTCACCCTTTTTGACTGACCAGGCAGTAGCACAGTGGATAGTGTCAGACTGGGATGCGGAGGACCCAGGTTTGAAATCCCGAGCTCTCCAGCTTGAGTGTGGACTTACCAGCTTGAATGCGGGGTCACTGGCTTGACATAGGATCATAGACATGACCCCATGGTCGCTGGCTTGAGCCCAAAGGTCACTGGCTTGAGCAAGGGGCCACTTACTCTGCTGTAGCCCCCCCCCCGCCCCTGTCAAGGCACATATGAGAAAGCAATCAATGAACAACTATGGTGCCACAACGAAGAAATGATGCTTCTCATCTCTCTCCCTTCCTGTCCATCTGTCCCTCTCTCTGATTCTCTGTCTCTGTCAAAAAAAAAAAAAAAAAAAAGGCCCTGGCCAGTTGGCTCAGTGGTAGAGCGTTGGCCTAGCGTGCGGAGGACCCGGGTTCGATTCTCGGCCAGGGCACACAGGAGAAGCGCCCATTTGCTTCTCCACCCCTCCGCCGCGCTTTCCTCTCTGTCTCTCTCTTCCCCTCCCGCAGCCAAGGCTCCATTGGAGCAAAGATGGCCCGGGCGCTGGGGATGGCTCCTTGGCCTCTGCCCCAGGCGCTAGAGTGGCTCTGGTCGCAATATGGCAACGCCCAGGATGGGCAGAGCATCGCCCCCTGGTGGGCAGAGCGTCGCCCCATGGTGGGCGTGCCGGGTGGATCCCGGTCGGGCGCATGCGGGAGTCTGTCTGACTGTCTCTCCCTGTTTCCAGCTTCATAAAAATTAAAAAAAAAAAAAAAAAAAAAAAAAGAATTCACCTTTTTCGTGGATGAGTTGTACTCCATTGTATGAATGTACCACTGCTTGCTTCTCCATTGTCCTGCTGATGGATATATAGTTTATTTCTCCAGCATTGGCCACTAAGAATGAAGCTTCCATCACCATTCACATGGAAGTCTTTGTGTGGCCATATGTTTTATTTCTCTTAGATACATACGTAAAGAGTAGAATGGCAGGGTCACATGTAATGTTTTAAAAATGTATACTAAGTCTCATCCTCATTCCCCTGCTTAAACATTCCAGTGGTTTCTTGTTGTCCTTGGAATAAAATCCAGACTCTCCACAAGGATCTCTGAGGCCACGCCTTGGGTTTTGTCTTCTTCCTTCCTCCCCTAGTCATTACATTCCGGCCACACTGGCCTTCAGTATGTCCCTCGAGTACAGCAAGCTAGTTCTGACTTCGGAGCCTTCACAGCTCTGAGCCCCTTTCTGGAATGTTCTTCCCAGATCTTGGCACGGCTGTTCCTGATCATCACCAAGGTCTCAGTTCACGCATCACCTCTGCAGGTCCTGAACATTTTATCTAAACTCTTCCATCCCCCCATCAGGTCCTATCCCCTTAACCTGATTGAATTTATTTACTTTCACCTGCTGGGGATACCCCAATGTACAAAGAGATGCGTGGGCTGGACTGTGCAGTTAGTTGTAGGATCAAGATGAGAACCCTAGTATCCTGGCACCCAGCCCAATCCTCTCTCTTCTAATATATATATTTAGATTTTATCTATTCATTTTTAGAGAGAAAGGAGAGAAAGAGGGAGAGAGGGAGAGAGAGAGAGAGAGAGAGAGAGAGAGAGAAAGAGAGAGAGAGAAAGAGAGAGGGGAAGAGCAGGAAGTATCAACTCCCATATGTGCCTTGACCAGGCAAGCCCAGGGATTTGAACCAGTGACCTCAGCATTCCAGGTTGACACTTTATCCACTGCACCACCCCAGGTCAGGCCCCAATCCTCTCTCTTCTATCACAGGCCATCCACAGACCATTTTTTCTTCTTCTTCTTCTTCTTTTTTTCTAATTGATTTTAGGGAGACAGAGAGGGGAAGGAAGAGAGAGAAACATTCATTTGTTGTTCCCCTTCATTGGTCCTGTATGTGTCTTGACCAGGGATTGAACATGCAACCTTGGTGTTTTGGGACAATACAGTACTCTGACTGAGCTAACTGGCCAGGACTCACAGAGCTTTCTAGGATGCCAAGACTCAAGCACAGACTTAGCTGCAGTGCTGTTTTTAAGAGCAAAGAACCGGCCTGACCTGTGGTGGCGCAGTGGATAAAGCGTCAACCTGGAAACGCTGAGGTTGCTGGTTCAAAACCCTGGGCTTGCCTGGTCAAGGCATATATGGGAGTTGATGCTTCCTGCTCCTCCCCCCTTCTCTCTCTCTCTCTCTCCCCTCTCTATAATGAATAAATAAAATCTTTAAAAAAAAAAAAAAGAGCAAAGAACTGGAAACAACCCAAATATCCATCAATAGGTGATTGGTTAAATAAATTACATGTAGTTCTGCCATGGAAAACTATGTAGCCACAGAAGAGATGGAGGAAGTTACTTACCTACTGATATGAAACAGATCTAAGATTTAAAAATAATAAAACTGAAACAGTGTGTGTAAATGTGTATCTGTGTAGAGAAAAGTGGGAAACAATGTATCTCTTTATGAGACGCTTATACTTGCTGGAGCATCTCTGGGAATAAACTCTAGCGTCTCCTGGCAAGTGAGGGGGGTGGGTGGGGGAACAGGGTGCCTGGGGGCTGGAAGGGGAAGGAGATTTTATTAATTACATTTTGGAATATTTTGAATTTTGAATCACATATGCAATTTCACCTATTCCCAGAATTAATTTATATTTTCAAAATAAAATATAACTGCACCTGGCCGGGTAGCTCAGTGGGTTACAGTGTTGTCCCAGTACACCAAGGTTGTAGCTTCAACCTCCGGTCAGGGCACATAAAAGAATCAACCAATGAATGCATAAATAAGTGGAACAACAAACCAATGTTTCTCTCTCTACATTCCTCTCTCTCTAAATTCAGTAAATAAAAAAATTTAAATTATATTAAAATTATTTTCAACATGTAGCTGCATTGTAAAATGACATGCAGACATTAACCTGAATCAACTGCCTAGAAATGATTCAAATGAGGCTTGGCTTGGAAAATGGAATTTATTTTTTTGCTGAAGAAGAGCCAACTCTGACCTGATTTTGGAGGACAGGAGGCCGTGGGAAGGGCACTCCAGAAGGAGGAGTTGGTGTTCAGAAAAGTATGTCGAGGGCCCAGAATATGGGCAGCAAAACAGAAAGGTTCCAGCCTCCCCTGCTCATGTCAAGGATGAGCCAGGTGACCCAGAAAGTGGCTCCTAGCAGACACTCCAACCCTCTGGGGAAAACCCTTTAGGGTCCAGAGGTCCAGACAAGGGTTCAAATCCCAGCTCTGCCATCTGTCAACTGTGCAGTCTTGGGCATGATACTTCATCTTTCTGAGCCTTGGTTTTTTCATCAGTACAATGGGCATACGGTTTTGCAGGTTTGATACTTAGCTGGGTGATTTGGGGAAAGTGGCTTAAACACACTTAGACTCAGGTGCCTTAATTGTAAAATCTGGATAATAAAACATTTATCTATCAAGGTTGTTATAGGGATTCAACAACCACCAAAATGCAGGAGAAGGGCTAAGAAACTGTAGCTATAATTCTCATGGGAGAACCCAAGTGAAACTTTAGGGCTAGGACAGCAAAGGATAGATTTGGCTATTTATGCAGCCACCAAAGGGTTGCACAGTCAAGGTCATGAATATTATTAGTAATATTAATAATCATTACATAATTATCATATTAGAATAATCTTTTACATTATTATCTCATTTCAGTCTTGCAAAGAGCCAGTGGAGGTTTATGCCTCTTTCACAGGCTAGGCAGCTGAGACTCATACATAAAGTCACCTGCCCAAAGCCACACCCGTGCAAAGTAGCAAAGTCAGGATTCAAACCCAGGACTGTTTGACTCATTCACGAAGGGGAGCATGGGGGTTGTTTCAGAGCCCCTTGGCAAGTTCAAGTTCCCTAGCTGTCTTGGAGACAATGCCTTGAAAAAAATTACTGCTTCCAAACTTGGTGGTGGTGGTGGTGGGGTTCTGATCTAGGTCACTCATTGCCCTGCTTAAAACTTTCATGATGCCAGAATAAAGCACAGTGGCCTGACCAGGCAGTGGCGCACTGGATAGAGTGTCAGACTAGGACACGGATAACCCAGGTTTGAAACCCTGAGGTCGCCAGCTTGAGTTCAGGCTCATCTGATTTGAGCAAGGCTCACCAGCTTGAGCCCAAGGTCACCGGCTTGAGCAAGGTGTTACTCAGTCTGCTGTAGCCCCACGGTCGAGGCACATATGAGAAAGCAATCAATGAACAACTAAGGTGCCACAACGAAGAATTGATGCTTCTCATCTCTCTCCCTTCCTGTCTGTCTGTCCCTATCTGTCCCCCTCTCTCTCTCTCTGTCACAAAAAAAGAAAGAAAAAAAAAGCACCATTATTTTCCATGACCTCTGACCTCACTAGAGGACCCCCAGTGTGATGTGCCTTCTCCCCAGCTCTCCCTCTTTCCTTTCTCAGTTCCAGTCACAGGCAATACCTTTCAATTCCTTCAAGAGGCCACATCTTCTCGACTTCAGACCCCTGCAGGTGCTGTTGCTCCTGCTAAAATGCATCCTGTCCTTTTTTTGCCTCTCCTCCTTCAGTTTACAGTTCAGCTACCCCCTCCTCCAGGAAGCCTTCCCTGACCACCTCCCAGGCTTGGATAAATTGGTCCCACAACCCCCACCAAAGCATTTAACACTGTGTCAGATACCACCGGAAGCACTTTTTTTTTTATTATTAAAGACTTAATTTATTCATTTTAGAAAGGAGAGAGAGAGAGAGAAGGGAGGAGCAGGAAGCATCAACTCCCATATGTGCCTTGACCAGGCAAGCCCAGGGTTTTGAACCAGCGACCTCAGTATTCCAGGTCGACGCTTTATCCACTGCGCCACCACAGGTCAGGCTGGAAGCACTTTTATTATATTATCTCATTTAACATCTACAAAATCTCTACGGCAATGAGCCTCTTTCTTGGTGGCACATGAAGCCATCTAGAAAGATTTAAAATATATAATATTTTTGTTGTTTTGTGCCCAGGACTAACTTTCAGAAATTCTGATTTAATTGGCCTGAAATACAGCCTGGGCATCAGAATTTTTAAAAGCGCCCCAGGTGATTCTCGTGCACAGCCAGGGTGGACACCCATGGCCCCTCAGGTAGATACAATCCTGACATTTCTTTTACAACCAGAGGCACAGAAAAGTTAAGTAGATAGCCTAGGGTCACACAGCTAGTGAATAGTGGAGTGAGGATTTTTTTTATTATATATTTTTACATGGACAGAGAGAGAGTCAGAGAGAGGGATAGACAGGGACAGACAGACAGGAACGGAGAGAGATGAGAAGCATCAATCATCAGTTTTTTGTTGCGAGACCTTAGTTGTTCATTGATTGCTTTCTCATATGTGCCTTGACCGCGGGCCTTCAGCAGACTGAGTAACCCCTTACTCAAGCCAGCGACCTTGGGTCCAAGCTGGTGAGCTTTTGCTCAAACCAGATGAGCCCGCGCTCAAGCTGGCGACCTCGGGATCTCGAACCTGGGTCCTCTGCATTCCAGTCCAACACTCTATCCACTGCGCCACCGCCTGGTCAGGAGAGTGAGGATTTGAACCCAGAAAGTCTGACTTTAAAGCTTCACAGGGGGCCCTGGCCGGTTGGCTCAGCGGTAGAACGTCGGTCTGGCGTGCAGGGGACCCGGGTTCGATTCCCTGCCAGGGCACACAGGAGAAGCGCCCATTTGCTTCTCCACCCCCCCCCACCCCCTCCTTCCTCTCTGTCTCTCTCTTCCCCTCCCGCAGCCGAGGCTCCTCCATTGGAGCAAAGATGGCCCGGGCGCTGGGGATGGCTCCTTGGCCTCTGCCCCAGGCCTTAGAGTGGCTCTGGTCGCAACATGGCGACGCCCAGGATGGGCAGAGCATCGCCCCCTGGTGGGCAGAGCGTTGCCCCTGGTGGGCGTGCCGGGTGGATCCCCGTCGGGCGCATGCGGGAGTCTGTCTGACTGTCTCTCCCCGTTTCCAGCTTCAGAAAAAAGAAAAACAAAACAAAACAAAAAAAAGCTTCACAGGAGAGGGGAGGGAGCAATGGGCCTCAGTTAATTTTCCCGGTGATAGCAAGCTGTGAGCCAGCTCTCTTCTGGATGGACACTGAGGGCCCCTCGGGCATGGGCTATTTTTAACCTATAGAAGCTAGTGATTCTTGCAGACAATCCTGTAGTGACTGGACCGCTGAGAAGATTGTTTGGGGGCTGGTGTACCCTTTCCCTGATGAAATAGTCCTTACGGTCCCCCTTTTCCATCTCCCAGAGCAAGTGGGGTCCAGACTGGCTTGGGCTATCAGGTGGGAGGGCTGGGAGGGGATCAACTCCATCAGGGGCTAATGTTTTCTTTTTTTTTTTTTTTTTTTTTAATTTTTATTTATTTATTCATTTTAGAGGAGAGAGAGAGAGAGATTGAGAGAGAGAGAGAGAGAGAGAGAGAGAGAAGGGGGGAGGAGCAGGAAGCTTCAACTTCCATATGTGCCTTGACCAGGCAAGCCCAGGGTTTTGAACTGGCGACCTCAGCATTCCAGGTCGACGCTTTATCCACTGCGCCACCACAGGTCAGGCAGGGGCTAATGTTTTCAAGGATATTTCTTTACATGGAGGAGGGGGGAAAGGGTCAGGATTACCTCACCCAGCTCAGCCCCTTTTGCCTGACTGCCTGGGAAGGAGCTGGAGAACAAACAAGCATTAGAACTGGATGTGGTCTGGCGTGACCAGGCGGTGGCACAGTGGATAGAGCATCGGACAGGGATGCGGAGGACCCAGGGTTCAAGACCCCGAGCTCACTAGCTTGAGTGCAGGCTCATCTGGTTTGAGCAATGCTCACCAACTTGGACTCAAGGTCGCTGGCTCAAGCAAGCGGTTACTCGGTCTGCTGAAGGCCCACAGTCAAGGCACATGTGAGAAAGCAATCAATGAACAACTAAGGTGTTGCAACAAAAAAAAACAATGATTGATGCTTCTCATCTCTCTCTGTTCCTGTCTGTCTGTCCCTATATATCCCTCTCTCTGCCTCTCTCTCTGTCCCTGGGGGGGAAAAAAAATCCTTCACCTCTTTCTTTCTCCCAGTCCCTCAATCCCCTTCTCGATCAATCTGTTCTCAAAAAATATGTATAAAACACTTTGCCCTGGCTGGATAGCTCAGTTGGTTAGAGTGTCGTCCAGAGTGCAGAGGTTGCCAGCTTGTTTCCCGGTCAGGGCACATACAGAAACAGATCGATGTGCTTCTCTCTCTCTCTCTCTCTCTCTCTCTCCCTCTCTTCCTTCCTCTCTTTCTAAAATGATTATATAAAATAATTAAAATATGTAGAATGCTTCACAAATTTGCATGTCAAGAGCCATGCTGATCTTCTCTGTATTGTTTCCATTTTAGTATGTGTTGTGGAAATGAGTATAAGGGAACCACCTCTTAAAATGCAAAATATGTATGGCTTTTGTGCAGGCAATATGACCTATAAAACATTTTCCCTAGAAATACCCCACAAATAGGCAGAAATGCACATCTGAGGATGTTCATCATAGCATTGCTTACAAGGGGGGGGGGGGGGCTGTGAACACACACACAAACTAGAAACAACCTAAATGTTCATCAATAGGGAATTGGTTAGCTGTAGTGGAATATAGCCCTATGGGAAGAGGAAAGCTGTGTGCCGACATGGGATATATGTCCATAACATACTGTTCAGCCGAAATAAAAAGAAAGTAGTAGAACTGTATGTAGAGTATAACCCAATGCTGATTCATAATTATGTTGACATGAACATGTAGACAAAAAAGGGATTCTAAAAAAAAGGGGGGGTTCTATGGAAAGTAACCTACCAGGGTAATCTGATCATAAATTCATAATCGGGAAGGTCATGGTGGCTAGTCACACCCCAGGCCTATAACTTCTTTAGAGTGAGAGAGAAAGAAAGAGAGGAACATCAATTTGTTGTTCCACTCATCCATGCATTCATAGTTGACTCTTGTATGTCTGACCAGGGCTCAAATATGTAACCTGGGTCTATTAGGACAATGAGCTATCCAACTAAGCCACCCAAACAGGGTCCTTTGTGTAATCTTCCTTACTTCTCTCCTTAATCTCAAATGCATAAAAAGAAGCTACAAAACTGTTATTCTCTGGCCTGACCTGTGGTGGCGCAGTGGATAAAGCGTCGACCTGGAAATGCTGAGGTCACCGGTTCGAAACCCTGGGCTTGCCTGGTCAAGGCACATATGGGAGTTGATGCTTCCAGCTCCTCCCCCTTCTCTCTCTCTGTCTCTCCTCTCTCTCTCTCTGTCTCTCCCTCTCCTTTCTAAAATGAATTTTTAAAAAAAGCAAAAAACAAAAACAAAAACAAAACCCTGTTATTCTCTGGAGCATCTGAGATCTTGCTTACCAGCATATATAATCAGTTTGGCTCAAATAAACTCTTATAAAAATTCTCTACAGGTTTGGACGTTTCTTACACCAACAAATAGAACAATTTGGAGGAATAATCTTCCCTACCTGAGGCTATCTCCTCTAGCAATGGAGGTGGGATTATGGAGGGGGCTTCATCACTTCTTCACATATGCAATGTTTAGATTTTATATACAAACATTCAGTAATTTTGTAACCAGAAAAAAATTAGGTTGTGGAACAAACCAATACTATGCAAAAATCACACAAATCCACTTTAAAATGATTAATTTTATATTATGTGAATTTCACTTCAATTAAAAGTAAGTCATTGGCCCTGGCCAGGAGGCTCAGTGATTAGTGTGGAGGTCATGGGTTCGATCCCCAGTCAGGGCACATAGGAGAGGCAACCAATGAGTGCACAACTAAATGGAACAACTAAGTGGAAGAACGAGTTGGTGCTTCTCTCTCCACCCCCATCCCCATCCCCATCTCTCAAATTACTGTAATGGTAAAAACAGTCATTAGAACTCAACTACCTAGCCAAAGGGAGATTCCAGTAGAAATGAGAGCTCGGCACACAGTAAGTGCTCAATAGTTGTTGCTGTAGGAACTTGGTTGGTTTCCTGCATGGCTCCATCACATCACCCTGTTTGTTTTTTTTATAACACTGAAATAATCTGTAAGTATCTAGTTTATATGTTTGTTTACTTACTTGAGGTCTCTCTGGAGACTGTGAGGTGCCTGAAGCAGGAACAGGGCCAAGTGGTTTCCCCAGTGCTACTTTGAACCAATGGATTTGCCCGACCACCACCTTAGTGACCACATCCTTTCCCTCTTGGGCCAAAGCAGTATTTGATGGGTGGTGGCCTAAGCAGGTCTTGCTGAATCTGCCATGCCCGTGACTAGAACTCCTGAGGACTTCTGTATGGGAACACTTCTGATCTTCCCGGTGTAGGAAAGGTGCGCGGAGGAACTTCGAAGAATGAAAACCACGCATATCCTCTGAAGAATTCACCATGACGGACTCCCTTCGCTCGTCAGTTCTAGCCAAATAACGAAACATTACCCAAACCAAAAAAACCTTTAAAACCTCTTCTTAAAACAATTGAATGTTCAGTCTCCGTAGAGACTGTCAAAAATTGCCAATGCCGACTGTATTTCAAGTCGTCATGGCGGGGTATTGGGAAAAGTTTTCAATTAGCAATAATCGCGCCTCGGATAAACCTCATTGGCTACGATACTGCCACTGCGCAAAGCTGGAGGTTTGGTATAGAAACTACACTCTCCGACGGATGACAACAGCTTTTTCACTGAGGGTGAGCGACTGTCAGCGAGTTCGTGGATCTGACGCGTTCTCTTTCGAGCAGTTTTATTTAAGGCCAGTTTGCATGGGAGACTACTTGTTGTTGCACCATCCCTTGTAGAACATTCAGATTTTAGAAATGAGAGTACATTCGCTGGGGATGCTGGGGAACTTTATGCAAATCACCATAACGTCACAGAGACTGATGGTATTGACTTGAATTTTGAGTGAGATACGGAGGCAGGAAAACAGCGAAATCGAGAGATAGAGAGCATTTTCAGTAAGTTAAACCTCAGATGTTTGAGAGCATGCATCGGGGACAAAAGAGAACAGGAAAACCACTGTACGTAGATAGACTTGGAAAGTAGAGCAAGTCTACTAACTGATTTATAACCACGGAAAAAACAAAGCACAGTACACGTTTACACAAGAAAGTTATCTTACTTTTATTAACCAAATTATTCAGTCTCCGTAGAGACCGTCAAAAATTGCCAATGCCGACTATATTTCAAGTCGTCACGGCGGGGTATTGGGAAAAGTTTTCAATTAGCAATAATCGCGCCTCGGATAAACCTCATTGGCTACGATACTGCCACTGCGCAAAGCTAACAAGTAAGCATACAACTCATCATTCCCAATAAGCAGGGTTCCTATTTCAAAAAGGAGAATTTGAGTAGTATAGAAAAACCTCCCATTATTATTTGGATGACAATTATACAACCATACTAAGATCCCTTGGAAATGCACACGCTGTTTCTGAAGATATGCTTTATTTCACTGAACTAGTTTTTCGTAGAGCATAGAGCAAGGCATTATGGGAAAGGACATGCTAATTACCTAATGCAAAATTTGAATTGGGGAGGATGAGAAATAGGGTTCACTTGACTCCGCAATTCACAGTGTAACTATCCTCTCAGAAATAATTTTTTACTGTGGCAAAATATACATAACTTAAAATTTAACATTTTAACGATTTTTAAGCGTACAGTTCAGTAGCATCATGTATAGTTAGTTACATTGTTTGCAACCATCTCAAGAACCTTTTCATGATCCCAAACTGAAACTCGATACCCATTAATCACTAGCTCTCCATTGCCCCTTCCTCCAGCCCCTGGCAACCTCTATTGTACTTTCCGTTTCTATGAATTTGATTATTCTGAGCACCTTATGAGTAGAATCATTCAATATTTGCCCCTTTGTGTCTGGCTTATTTCATAACATATTTTTAGGGTCTATCTATGTTGTAATATATTTCAGAATGTCATTCCTTTTTATGACTGACTAGTATTCTATTGTATAGAATTTTGTAATCCATTTATTCTACAATGGACATGTATTGCTCCTACCTTTCAGCTATTATGAATAATGATCCTATGAATACTCTGGCATACAAGTATCAGTTTGAGTTCTTGTTTTCAATTCTTTTGTGTATATCCCTAGAAGTGGAATTTCTGGATCATATTCTAATTCTATGTTTAATACAAAAGAGTTTTCTGTGGGCATCTTAATTTAGAGGAGGGATGCTGAAAGAAAGTAGCTATTTCCACAGAAATGTTCACAGTTCATGAAGTTTGAAGTAACTTCTACTCTGTTTTCCCTCTGCAAGTGGAAAGCTGTTAAAAACCGCTGCCTGGATTTGTTTTCTCCTTGAAACATGTTCTTCAAAAATACTTTTGGTTTTTGCTACTCATTAAGATGCAGATAGGCCCTGGCCAGAGCAGTGAATACATACAGTGTCATCCTGGAGGTTTCGGGTTTGATCCCCATCAGGACACATAAGAGAAGCAACCAATAAGTGCACAGCGAGTTGATGCTTCTCTCTCTCTCTCTCAAATCAATGGGAAATTAAAAAAAAAAAAATGCAAATAGCCCTGGCCAGATAGCTCTGTTGGTTAGAGCATCAGTCTGAAGCACGGAGGTTGCCGGTTTGATCCCCAGTCTGAACACATACAGGAATGGATTGATGTTCCTGTCTCTATTGTGCTTTCCCTTCCTCTCTAGCTAAAATCAATCAATAAATTTTAAAAAGAAAAGAAAAAGATGCAATTAGTCTTTGAGAAAGTGACATTCCTAACACTTTATTATACAAAATTTTCAAATGAAACATTTAAAGTATTGCTCAGTGAATATTCATGTAGTCAGTATCTAGATGCAAAAATGAACATTTTTTTTTTTTACAGAGACAGAAACAGAGAGAGATGAGAAGCATCAATCATCAGTTTTTCGTTGCGACACCTTAGTTGTTTATTGATTGCTTTCTCATATGTGCCTTGACCATGGGCCTTCAGCAGACCAAGTAACCCCTTGCTCAAGCCAGTGACCTTGGGTCCAAGCTGGTGAGCTTTGCTCAAGCCAGATGAGCCCGCGCTCAAATTGGCGACCTTGGGGTCTTGAACCCGGAGTCCTTTGCATCCCAGTCCGATGCTCTGTCCACTGCACCCCTGCCTGGTCAGGCCAAAAATGAATATCTTTAAAAGACCTATATAATGCTAATGTGTAGTTAATTTTTTTCCTAGCTATGAGTGCCAAGGTAAGAAAAATCAGCAGAAAAAAACCAAAAAACAAAAAAACTCGGCCCTGGCTGGTTGGCTCAGCGGTAGAGCCTCGACCTGGCGTGTGAGGGACCCGGGTTCGATTTCTGGCCAGGGCACATAGGAGAAGCACCCATTTGCTTCTCCACCCCCCCCTCCTTCCTCTCTGTCTCTCTCTTCCCCTCCCGCAGCCAAGGCTCCATTGGAGCAAGGATGGCCCGGGCGCTGGGGATGGCTCCTTGGCCTCTGCCCCAGGCGCTAGAGTGGCTCTGGTCGCAGCAGAGCGACGCCCCGGAGGGGCAGAGCATCGCCCCCTGGTGGGCAGAGCATCGCCCCTGGTGGGCGTGCCGGGTGGATCCCGGTCGGGCCCATGCGGGAGTCTGTCTGACTGTCTCTCCCCGTTTCCAGCTTCAGAAAACAAACAAACAAACAAAAACAAAACAAAAAAAAACTCCACTAACAATCTGTTTGATTTACTTTGACACAATCGAGGACTTAGTTATTTATTCCTAATGTGGTAGAGTTGTGAGAAATACAAAGACTAGGGTTATTCAAATAACTTAGCTCTCAACTGAGAATGTCTTGATTGGGTGGCTCGGCTCATTGCATCCTGTCAGTAGCTATCAAGGGACATTCTGTTTCATTCAAGGGACATACATACCTTGAATGACCTCTTCATCCTTCACTGACGACTTTCCAGCACTATGAGAAAAATGGGAAACTCAGCTTTTTCCCAGAATGTGAGATTCTTTGAGGCCCAAAAGCACAAAAGTTATGTATTCCTAGTGAGTCTCTATTAATAATGCTCATTCTACTTGGAGAACTGAAAAATAGCATGAGTTGGAAATCTTTCATAATAAAATTTGGCTGCGGGCTCTGGCCGGTTGGCTCAGTGGTAGAGTCTGGGGTTCAATTCCTGGCCAGGGCACACAGGAGAGGCGCCCATCTGCTTCTTCACCCCTCCCCCTCTCCTTCCTCTCTGTCTCTCTCTTCCCCTCCTGCAGCCGAGGCTCCATTGGAGCAAAGTTGGCCTGGGCGCTGAGGATGGCTCCATGGCCTCTGCCTCAGGCACTAGAATGGCTCTGGTTGCAACAAAGCGACGCCCTAGATGGGCAGAGCATCGCCCCCCTGGTGGGCATGCCGGGTGGATCCTGGTCGGGTGCTTGCGGATGTCTGTCTGACTGCCTCCCCGTTTCCAACTTCAGAAAAATACAAAAAAAAAAAAAAAAAAAAAATGGCTGCGGTGGGAGGAATGTCACATTTTGGGCATTTCCATGGTTTTAATCAAATACCCATGTGTGCAGAAAACATTCTGGATTACAATTGTTTTGACTTAGTAAAAATTTCCAGTCTCTATTTTGGTCCTTTCTTTCAGCTGGTGTGGTAACAAAAGGCTGTCATGTCAGATGATTCTTCCAGCTTTGTCGTGACCTCTCTGAGCTGTTGCTAGAGGCACTGCTCCCAAACTACTTAGCTCCGTTACTTTACCAACATTTACCTCCATATATTTAATGAGAGGACCAGAAGTCAAACTGTGACTCCCACTTCTATACTGTTCCTCTGAGCTTCAGTTCATCTTAAACTGAGGAAGTGGTTTCTTAGGTGGTCTTCATAGTCCCTGCTAGCTGTTCTTTGATTATGTTCTTTTCTTTTTTAATACTTTATTTATTGGTTTTACAGAGACAGGAGAGAAAGGGGGGCATGGAATGGGAAGTATCAACTCATAGTTGCTTCATGTTAGTTGTTCATTGCTTCCTTGTTGTATGTGCCTTGACCAGGGAAGCCCAGGGTTTCAGACTGGCAACCTTGGCATTCCAGGCCGAAGGTTTATCCACTGAGCCACCACAGGCCGGGCTGATTATGTTCTAAAACACAAATTGATTCATGTCTTATTTAGGTGATGCTATAGAGCAGCGGTTCTAATAGGCTACATATTTGAAACAACTGGGAAATCTGTAAACCAATTTGATGCCCATGCGTTTCCCTAGACCAATTAAATCAATCTCTGGGAGTGAAAACCAGGCACTGTGTTGGTTAATTTAATTAAAACACAAGATAGAAAATAAAATTGGAGAAGCCAAGTGGGTAAACACATTAGTCCCTGTATATTAGATTTGGCTTTAATTTTCGTTAATATGTAAAAACATCAATTTTTCAGGTACTTATGGACGTACTTCTTGACAACCCACAGCAAGGTGGTAACTTGATTCTGTCACGGTGAGTGGAAAGGATCATAAACACTTAAGTTGGGGGTGAATCAAATATAAAAGAACCATTATTAAGGCTTCTATCTTAAGAGAGAATGAATTACTAAGTTAGCGCTGTTTGGATGTACAATTTTGCACACAGGACATTGGTGTGACGCTCTACTTGTCAGAGAAGACAGTGTATTGCCTGCCTTATGTGTGAGCAACACATCGCGGACCGAGATTCAAAACCTCTGACCGGGAAGAGCAGACCCAGAAACCGACCAATCTGGCTATCTCAACTGTGAATCCTAGAGCATTGTGGGACTTGTAGTTTTTCTTGCATTATTTAAGCTTCGTAAACTACATTTCCCAAAATGCAAATATAGCCAGTCAGTCCCACTGTCGGACTTGAAGTGTTCCCCTAAGGTTGTGAAAGGTAAGTGTTCTCTGGAAGGGTTGCAGTTTCTAGAAGTTGTGGATTTCTTGTAAGGAATTTAATTTCTCCTCTTTGCCCTTTGGTGGGACCTGGGAGAGCACTTGTTCTAATTAAGCGCATTTTCAGCGAGGTTTCCTAAGCCCTTAGGTCTCGGAATTAGGACTCTGTGTTTGTTTAGCTGTTCACATGGAATGTTAAGGAGAAGTCGGGGTCCTGAATGCAGATCTGGAAATCCAAGCATAAAATAATGTTTACAGGCCTTGGCTGGTTGGCTCAGTGGCAGAGCGTTGGCCTGGCGTGCAGAAGTCCCGGGTTCGATTCCCGGCCAGGGCACACAGGAGAAGCGCCCACATCTGCTTCTCCACCCCTCCCCCTCCCCTTCCTCTCTGTCTCTCTCTTCCCCTCCCGCAGCTAAGGCTCCATTGGAGCAAAGATGGCCCGGGTGCTGGGGATGGCTCTGTGGCCTCTGCCTCAGGCGCTAGAGTGGCTCTGGTCGCAACATAGCGACGCCCAGGATGGGCAGAGCATCGCCCCCTGGTGGGCAGAGCATCACCCCTGGTGGGCGGGCTGGGTGGATCCTGGTCGGGCGCATGCGGGAGTCTGACTGTCTCTCCCCATTTCCAGCTTCAGAAAAAAAAAAAAAAAAAAAAAAAAATAATAATAATGTTTACATATGCCATGCACATCACTAAAGAATGTCTGCTTTCTATCAAATAATGCCAAATTCTACCCTGGCCTGGTAGCTTAGTTGGTTAGAGAGCATGGTCCCTATACGCCAAGCTGTGGGTTCAATCCTCTGTCAGAGCACATATAAGAAACAACCAATGATGCATCAGTATGTGGAACAACAAATTGATGTTTCTCTCTCTCAAAAAAAAAGTTTTAAAACTATAAAAAAAGGAAACAACTGAAAAAATAAATAAACAATACCCCCACCCCCAAGATCATAGAGAACAGATAGGTGGTTGCCAAAGGCCAGGATAGGGTGGGGGGGGAAATGGGTAAAAGGCAGTCATAAGTTATAGAACTCCAGTTATGAAATAAATGTCATGGGGGTGGGGATCTAATGTACTGCATGGTGATTACAGTTAACAATACTATATTGCATATTTGAAAGTTGCTAAGAGAATAGATCTTAAAATTCTTCATCACAAGAAAAATGTTTTTTAACTGTGTGGTGACAGACATAACTAAATTTATTGTGCTGGTCATTTCACAATGTATACAAATATATATACATATGTTTTTATCTTTTATTTATTGATTTTAGAAAGAGGGAGTGCCTGACCTGTGGTGGTACAGCGGATAAAGTGTCAACCTGGAATGCTGAGGTTGCTGGTTTGAAACCCTGGGCTTGCCTGGTCAAGGCACATATAGGAATTGATGCTTCCTGCTCCTCTTGCTCTCTCCCCACTCTATAAAATGAGTAAATAAAGTCTTTAATTTTTTTTTATTCATTTCAGAGAGGAGAGAGAGAGAGAGAGAGAGAGAAGGTGGGGAGGAACAGGAAGCATCAACTCCCATATGTGCCTTGACCAGGCAAGCCCAGGGTTTCAAACCAGCAACCTCAGTGTTCCAGGTCGATGCTTTTATCCACTGCGCCACCACAGGTCAGGCTAAATAAAGTCTTTTTTTAAAAAAGAAAGAAAGGGAAAGAGAGACAGGAACATTGATCCATTCCTACATGTGCCTTGACCGGGGATCAAACTGGCAACCTCTGCATTTCAGGACAATACTCCAATCATCATGTTGCACACCTGAAACCAATGTTATATGTCAATTATACATAAAAAAATACATACATTGGTTTTTTACATAAGTTTCTTTCTCTAGAAGGAGGATGAACTTTCGGCTGCCTTTCAGGGCAGCGAAAGGCTGCTGGATGGTGAACCACAGCCAGCACTGTTCACATGGATCCATTGGGTTATTTGTGCCACAAAGTCCTCCCGTGGACCCTGAGAAAGTCAAAGAGTTACAGCGCTTCATCACCCTTTCCAAGAGACTCCTGGTGATGACCGGGGCAGGAATCTCCACTGAGTCAGGTATCCCAGACTACAGGTCAGAAAAGGTGGGACTTTATGCCCGAACTGACCGTAGGCCCATCCAACATGTGGATTTTGTAAGGAGTGCTCGAATCCGCCAGCGGTACTGGGCGAGAAACTTTGTGGGCTGGCCTCTGTTCTCCTCTCATCAGCCTAACCCTGCACACTGGGCTTTGAGCAACTGGGAGAGACTCGGAAAGCTGCACTGGTTGGTGACCCAAAACGTGGATGCCTTGCACACCAAGGCGGGGAGTCAGCGCTTAACAGAGCTTCACGGATGCATGCACAGGTGCAGAAAGCTCTAAATGGTTTGAATGAAGAAATGTGTGCTCTGTAAGGGCAGGGGCCTTGGGCTTCTTTATCACCACTGTCTTCCTTAGACTTTGAGAAAAGGATTCGGGAGCAAGTTGTCTCATTTGGAATTGATCCCAGCAAACTCAGTGAGGGAGTAGGGAAATGGAGAAGGGAGGAAAGGCAAAAAGGGTACGTTAATGTATGGGATACTGCTTTAGGAAGCTGGAGCTCTGTCCAGTGGGGGGCCCTCTGACTGTATCTAGAGCAAGCTTCAGAATTCTCACTGAAAGTCAGAGATCACTCTTGGGGAATTAACTCCCTAACATTGACTCTGCTCCTCCAGAGAAGACTTCCTCGGCCACAGGAAGTTGCTTAAAAGAGAACTATGTGCAGTGACCTCTAGCTGTCCTGAGGGGACTATGAGCATATGCTACAAACTGCTCCATCTCTGGTGCCTAGACACGTAGAATGCAAGTATATAATCAGAACCCAGACACACAGAATGCAGTATAGCCTGGCATATAGTCAGAACTGAATAAATCAACACATGCAGCCCTGGCAGTAACAAGCTAATTGGAGACCACTACCTTATCTTTAAGCCCCAGAGATCCTCCAGCCAATCATAAAATATTTATTGGGTGCCTACAATGTGTGGTGTGTATTGGTGTGCTGTTTGGTGTGTGATCAAAACCAAAGTGTAAAACTTGGTCTACTTTACACGTGAGAACTTTGTGATCTGCTTGGGCGAGGCCAAAAAAAAACATATTTAACGACAAACACTTCCACACATGATTGTTAAATTGTGTGGTCCCTGATAGACCTGCTTTACAAGTTTAGAGAAACAGATTTAGTAAAGATTGGAGAAATCAGGAAAGCTTTTATGGGTGAAGTGGGGCTTGAGACTGGCTCAGATTTGACTAGGCAAAGGAGGGGAAAGAGCTTTCTAACTGAAAGGAATTTGCAGAGTCCAGAAGAGATTAGTCTGGCCTCTGGGGAGACTAGTATGAAATCAGATGTCTGGGAAGTCTAGACCCAACTCATGGGTGCATATGAAAATCATGTAGTGCAATTTGGGTCTGTTGTGAGACCGAAGGGAACTATTAGTGGTTTCTGAGCAAGAAAGCAACATGATAAAAATAACATTTGAGGAAGGCTAGACAGGATTAGAAAGAGTAGCTCAGGGTCAGCCTGAAGGACCCAGACTAAGGTGATTGGCAGGGGAATGAGAGGACTAATGATGACTATGGATCTATTTAAAAAGCTTGTTTTTCCAAAATTCAAACATCCACAAAAGAGAATAAATAGTACAATGAACTTCCATATACCATTACCCAGATTCAAAGATTTTATCATGTCTACTTTATCTCTTCCTATCTCTTCTGAAATATTATAAAATATATTCATTGCAGAGGGGACCTTTTAAATTAAAAAAAAAAAATCAACATAATCTGATGGTTGAGGCCCTGGCCAGTGGCTCAGTGGTAGAGCATTGGCCCAGCACATAGACATCCCAGGTTCGATTCTCAGTCAGGGCACACATGAGAAGTGACCATTTGCTTCTCCCCCGCCTTCTCTCCCGCTTCCCCTCCCACAGCCAGTGCCTTGATTAGTTCCAGCATGGTCCTGGGCACTGAGGATAGCTGGGTTAGTCCGAGCACACTAGCCTCAGGCACTAAAAATAGCTCAGTACTCGAGCATCAGCCCAAGATGGGGTTGCAGGGTGGATCCCAGGTCAGGGTGGGTGCATGTGGGAGTCTGTCTCACTCTCCCCACCTCTCAACTAAACAAACAAACAAACAAAAACAACTGATGGTTGACTAGATAGAATAAAAGGAATAACAAGTTTTTCCCAAGGGTTTCAGCCCAAGTAACTGGACAAATGATGGTGATGGAGAAGTTGGGAGCTAGCAGGTTAAGCAGGAGTGTTTAGTAAGGAAAGAGATGTACATTACTTGTCCTAGAAGGTTGGCAGTGGAAGAAAGGTAAGACAGGTGATAGCTAAAGAGGTCATGGGAAGATATGCCTAAAACTGGGTGATAGGTGGCCTGACCTTTGGTGGCGCAGTGGATAAAGCATTGACCTGGAATGCTGAGGTCACTGGTTCAAAACCCTGTACTTGTCTGGTCAAGGCACATATGGGAGTTGATGCTTCCTGCTCCTCCCCCCTTCCTCTCTCTCTTCTCTAATAAATAAATTAAAAAAAAAACAAAACCCAAAACTGGGTGATAGGAACAGGACGCAACAGAGGAGCTAAAAATAGTTGGTAGTTGCGTGCCTCCCCAGGACAGACCGCTGTTCACTCAGCCTCCTCTTTGTTTCCAGGGTCCTCTGCTTGCATTGTGGTGAACGGACTCCCCGCGGGGTGCTGCAGGAGCGTTTTGAAGTCCTGAACCCCACCTGGGGCGCTGAAGCCCATGGCCTGGCTCCTGATGGCGACGTCTTCCTCACAGAGGAGCAGGTACAGAGCTTTCAGGTCCCATCCTGTGCTCGATGTGGAGGCCCCCTCAAACCGGATGTAGTCTTCTTCGGGGACACAGTGAACCCCAGCAAGGTCGACTTTGTGCACAGGCTCGTCAGAGAAGCCGACTCTCTCTTGGTAGTGGGATCATCTTTACAGGTATCTGAGTCGGTCAGGGTGGAAACCGCTCCTTTTGTGAGCCTCTCCAGGGCTCCCTACTTCTCTCTTCCTGAATCTAAAGATCTCTCACCTGTGACTTCTCCTCGTACAGGTGTACTCTGGTTACAGGTTTATCCTCACTGCCCGGGAGAAGAAATTACCAATTGCAATATTGAACATTGGGCCCACTCGGTCAGATAACTTGGCGTGTCTGAAACTGGATTCTCGTTGTGGGGAGTTGCTGCCTTTAATAGACCCACACTGATCACAGACGAAGTTCCTGAACCAGAAGCTCGGACTTTCACTTGTATCCTGCTGCTAATGGTAAATGCCTTCTCAGACACCAGATTCCGGTCCCATTCACCGGGGAGCACTGACAAAATATAGAAGGTTCTAGGCTTCTTAATGTATGGCCATTCTTAATTCATTTCCTAATGTACATTAAGCTATACTGTTGAAAAGACTATGATTTTCAAATTCTAGTCACATATCTAAAATCTGCCATAACTTTTTTCCATTAAAAAAAATTAACAGCTTTATTGAGATGTGTCACACACCATAAAGTTCACCCTTTAAAAGTATACAATTGGCCTGACCTGTGGTGGCGCAGTGGATAAAGCGTCGACCTGGAAATGCTGAGGTTGCCGGTTTGAAACCCTGGGCTTGCCTGGTCAAGGCACATATGGGAGTTGATGCTTCCAGCTCCTCCCCCCCCCCCTTCTCTCTCTCTCTGTCTCTCCTCTCTCTCTGTCTCTCCCTCTCCTCTCAAAAAAAAATGAATAAATAAATTAAAAAAAAAAAGTATACAATTGGCCTGACCTGTGGTGGTGCAGAGGGATAAAGTGTTGACCTGGAATGCTGAGGTCGCCGGTTCGAAACCTTGGGCTTGCCTGGTCAAGGCACATATGGGAGTTGATGCTTCCTGCTCCTCCCCCTTCTCTCTCTCTCTCACACACTCCTCTCTCTCTCTCTCTGAAAATCAATCAATAAAAATATATATATATAAAACATTAAAAAAAATAAAAGTATACAATTGTTTTTAGTACACTCACAAAGCTGTGTGCATCACCACTATCTAATTTCAGAACATTTCATCATCCCAAGAAGAAATCTTGTTCCCGTTACTAGTCATTCTCCATGTCCCTGCACCTCCCTCCCACCCTCTCACCCCCACCTAAGTTCCTGGCAAAAACTAATCTTTCTGTTTCTGCCTATTGTAGACCTTTCATATAGTATGTAGCCTTTTGTGTTTGGATGTTTTCAAGGTTCATTCTTTTCACAGCATGTGCAAGTACTTTATATCTATTTTAATCTGTGAGTACAACCCCTTAAAAATATAAACAGCTTTATTGAGACATAATTCACATATCACAGCTCGCTCAATGTGTACAATTCATTTTTAGTCTGTTCCTAGAAGAGTACAACCAGTTCTTTAAAAATAGACTTTTTTTTAGAGCAGATTTAGGTCCATGGAATTGAGCAGAAAACGAGGAGTTCCCATATTCTCCCTGCCCCATACACTCACACAGTTTCTTTATCATGCACCTACTGAAGGGTGTCTTTGTTGCTTCCAAGTTTTTGTCAATTATAAATAAAGCTGCTATAAACGTGTGTGCAGGCTTTGGCGTGGACATAAATTTTCAACTAATATGGGTAAATACTAAGCATCGAGACTGGTGGATCATATGCTAAAAATGAGTTTAATTTTGCCTGACCTGTGGTGGTGCAGTGGAGAAGCGTTGACCTGGAACGCTGAGGTCGCCTGTTAGAAATCCTGGGCTTGCGTGGTCAAGGCACATACAAGAAGCAACTATGAGCTGATGCTTCCTGCTCCCCCTCTCACCTTTCTCTCCTTCTCTCTCTAAAATCAGTAAATAAAAAAAAAATTTTTTTACAGAGACAGAGAGAGGGATAGACAGACAGGAACGGAGAGATGAGAAGCATCAATTATTAGTTTTTCTTTGCGCATTGTGACTCCTTAGTTGTTCATTGATTGCTTTCTCATATGTGCCTTGACCGCGGGCCTTCAGAAGACCGAGTAACCCCTTGCTCGAGCCAGTGACCTTGGGTTGAAGCTGGTGAGCTTTTGCTCAAACCAGATGAGCCTGTGCTGAAGCTGGCGACCTCGGGGTCTCAAACCTGGGTCCTCCGCATCCCAGTCTGACGCTCTATCCACTGCGCCACCACCTGGCCAGGCAGTAAATAAAATATTTTTAAAAACAGTTTTGCTTGGCCTGACCAGGCAGTGGCACAGTGGATAGAGCCTTGGACTGGGACGTGGAGGACCCAGGTTCAAAACCTCCAGGTCGCTGGCTAAGCGTGGGCTCATTTGCCTTGAGCATAGGGTTGCTGGCTTGAGCTTGGGATCATAGACATGACCCCATGGTCACTGGCTTGATTGAGCAAGGGGTCACTTGTTCTGCTGTAGCCCCTCTGGTCAGGCACATATGAGAAAGCAATCAATGAACAACTAAGATGCCACACGAAGAATTGATACTTCTCATCTCTCTCCCTTACTGTCCATCTGTCCCTCTCTCTGACTCCGTCTGTCAAAAAAACAAACAAAACTAGTTTCACCTGACCTGTGGTGGCACAGTGGATATATCCTCAACCTGGAATGCTGAGGTTGCTGTTTTGAAATGGTAGGCTTGCCAGTCAAGGCACATACAACAAAGAACCAATGAAATACTTAAGTGAAGCAACTATGAGCTGATACTTCTCGCTCCCTCCACCCTCTCCTCTCTTTGTAAAATCAATAAAATAAACTGAAAAAAAAGTTTCATTTTGTAAGAAACTGCCAAACTGTCTTTCCCACCAGTGGTTGTACCACTTACATTCCCACCAGCAATGGATGAGAGTTCCTATAACCACCACTTTTCAAAACTGTTTTGATTGAACTATACATACAAAGAAGTACACATATTGTAAATGGGCAGCTTGATGAAGACCTGCCGCATCTACATCAAGGAACAGATCATTACTAGTACCCAAGAAGTCCTCTTTTTTTTTTTTTCTTTTAAAAAAAGACTTTATGTATTTATTTTAGAGAGGAGAAAGAGAGAGAGGGGGGAGGGGGAAGAGCAGGAAGCATTAACTCCCATCTGTGCCTTGACCAGGCAAGTCCGGGGTTCGAGCTGGCAACCTCAGCATTCCAGGTTGGTGCTTTATCCACTGCGCCACCACAGGTCAGGCCCCAAGAAGTCCTCTTAGCACAAGCACTTTGTAACTAGCTCCTTATTACTAGAATACATATTTATTGTAGAAGTTTAGATGAGGCACTTAAGAGTTTAATACAAATTAGCCATAATCCCCCCAAAATTTAACATTCTGGTATAACTAAATCTGTTTTTACAAATATTGAATCAGTGTTTTATTATATCCTATTATACTGGCTGTATTTACATATCCTAGCTATAATTTTTTGAATGGTGGACAGATGTTCTCATTTTCCTCACCCCCCTCTTGGCTTATTTCCACATTAATTTGTTTCCTTTCTTTTCAGATCCCTTAGGATTCATCCTTCTTCTTCTAACTAATCGAAGCGCTCCAAGTGCAGCCGGAAGAGGGCAGCAAACCAACATCTCTCTGCCAGCTCATCTCAGAACTGGGCAGATTTCAGAGCCAAGGAGTTGAGATCTTCAGGCTGATGAGATGAGGCTCCCGAAGAAGGACTTTTTCAAAGCAGCAGCTTCTCTTGATAGGGAAAAATTCTTTCACTTCCTTTTTATCTCATCAGGCAGAAGAAATGGCCCAAGAAACATGTAGGTCAGAATGGTCTCTGGAGTTCTAACCCAAGGATCTCGCTCTTGTGTGTGTGGTGGGAAAGGGAGGGGATGGGGGAGTAATGGGAGTGGGAAATGAATTAATTTATGATTCTAAATAGATAAATGTCTTTAACTGAACCATTTTAGCATTTTTTTTTTTGAAAAGATGAACTATGCTATGAATTAATTTTTCATTAACTAAGGAAAAAAGGAATCATTTTCAAAATAGCACACCAGGTATGTGAGCTGTCATTTATATTTTTTAATCAACTAAAAGCAAATGGGACTTTAGGACATGGTTCTCTAAGGATTTCTGCTTCATTTCAGCCAGAATGAGGCACCTGCCTTGAACCTGGTCTGTAGAGAGGAAACAGTGAATCCCCAAGTGGGATCTTAAATTGATTTGTTTCTGCCGGGTCGAGCAGCAAGACTTGTTTGATTACTGCGTTAGCCAGAAAGAATCATTGTACTATGCTAAAGCTTTCTGCACAATCTCATCAAAAAGTGAAGTGGATGAAAGAATCACAGCCTATTCTGGGTAGTCTTTTGCCTCCAGTTAGGGCAAGCAATACATGTTCATCCTGCACCTGCCCAGGAAGCAAATTTCAGTTAACTGGGATAATCCAAGATCTTGAAAACACAGAGTTCTTTTCACCTGCACAACTGTAGGTGTGCTCATAGCCATTATTAATTCTGAAGAGGTGTAAGGTTGTTGTAAATCTTATTACAGCCTTTTTTGCAGGTATTTTGAACCAGATTTGCTCAATTATCCAAAGTCAGTACCTATAACTACTACCAATAATTGTATTGGATCTGGGGCTTTTGAATCTTAAGCCATTCTTATCTGCAAATCTCAAATGGTTACTGATAGATACTATTAATATAGTGTCTATAAGGTACTAAAGCTACAAAGATACAACCTCTTGCCCTCAAATGACTCATGGAGGATGTGCTATTTCCCCCACACTTATGCTCTACCAGAAAATAACAGGCCTGCATGGAATGACAGAATGAGAAAATTTAGTCCATTCCCATTCCTTTTTTTTTTTTTTTGGCATTTTTTTGGGGCATTTTTCCAGAGCTGGAAACGGGGAGGCAGTCAGAAGTCAGACAGACTTCCACATGCGCCCAACCAGGATCCACCCGGCATGCCCACCAGGGGGCGATGCTCTGCCTCTCTGGGGCGTCGCTCTGTTGCATCCAGAGCCATCCTAGCGCCTTAGGCAGAGGCCACAGAGCCATCCTCAGCGCCCTGGCTACTTTGCTCCAATGGAGCCTCGACTGCGGGAGGGGAAGAGAGAGACAGAGAGGAAGGAGAGGGGGAGGGGTGGAGAAGCAGATGGGCGCTTCTCCTGTGCGCCCTGGCCGGGAATCGAACCCGGGACTCTTGCACGCCAGGCCGACACTCTACCACTGAGCCAACCAGCCAGGGCCCCCATTCCTTTTTTAAAAAAAATTTATTTATTCATTTTTATTATTTTTTTTGTTGTTTGTTTTTGTTTTTTTGTATTTTTCTGAAGTTGGAAATGGGGAGACAGTCAGACAGACTCCTGAATGCGCCCGACCGGGATTCACCTGGCATGCCCACCAGGGGCGATGCTTTGCCCATCCTGGGCGTCACCATGTTGCGACCAGAGCCACTCTAGCACCTGAGGCAGAGGCCACAGAGCCATCCCCAGCGCCCGGGCCTTCTTTGCTCCAATGGAGCCTTGGCTGCGGGAGGGGAAGAGAGAGACAGAGAGGAAGGCGCGGCGGAGTGGTGGAGAAGCAAATGGGCGCTTCTCCTGTGTGCCCTGGCCGGGAATCAAACCCGGGTCCTCCGCACGCTAGGCCGACGCTCTACCGCTGAGCCAACCGGTCAGGGCCCCCATTCCTTTTTGAGGGAATTTAATATCCAGACTTACAGACTTAATCTAAGGCCACAGTACATAGTTTTAGAGCCAGGACTAGAATCTAAGTAGATTTTCCTCCCAGTTTTCTTTTTAAACAACAATGCATCTGAAGATCATAGTTAGAAAGAAGTTAACCTGAAGTAGGAGCAGAAGCCAGCAGTACACCTGGCCAAGGAGACTAGGAACAGTTAAATATAGGCAGTGGAGCCTGACCTGCGGTGGCGCAGTGGTTAAACCGTCGACCTGGAATGCTGAGGTCACCAGTTCGAAACTCTGGGCTTGCTTGGTCAAGGCACATATGGGAGTTGATGCTTCCCATTCCACCCCCTTTTCTCTCTCTCTTTCTCTCTGCCTCATCTCTCTAAAATGAATAAACTAAAACAAAAAAATCTTTAAAAAAAATTTAAATATAGGCAGTGGAGAGTTGGTGAGGTTGCCAGGGGGAGAAGTCCAGCTCTTTCACTACCTAATGTTGGCACAATTCATGAAATCAAGTCTTTAGGGCCTTAGGAATGTTCCTTTTCATATTTCCTCTTGAAATGGCATTCTTTCCAAATAATTTGTCTCAAGAGCAACTTGACACCTCCCTTGAACCTGTTCTTGAACTTGATAATTCCTGAAGCTGATGGTTCTCATGTCTCTTTATATCTTTAGCTTTCTACCAGCACAGCAGTTCCTATCCCACTATAAATGCCCTCAGTTGGAATAACAAACATGGTTACATGGTTCTAACTGCGTAAGCCCAGCTTTGGACATGTCTCAAAGTCATGCTTTCCCTCCACTGCTTCCATAGTTCTGCTCTGCTTTCATAGTTTCGGTAAGTAGGAGTCACAAAGGCAAACAGGTATATAACACACAAAACCTCCTTCCCACTAGCTCATATTTTCTTTCTTTTAAAAATTTTTTTCAGCCCTGGCCGGTTGGCTCAGTGGTAGAGTCGGCCTGGCGTGCAGAAGTCCAGGGTTCGATTCCCGGCCAGGGCACACAGAAGAAGCGCCTATCTGCTTCTCCACCCTCCCCCTCTCCTTCCTCTCTGTCTCTCTCTTCCCCTCCCACAGCCAAGGCTCCATTGGAGCAAAGTTGGCCTGGGCACTGAGGATGGCTCTGTGGCCTCTGCCTCAGGTGCTAGAATGGTCCTGGTTGCAACAGAGCAATGCCCCAGATGGGCGGAGCATCGCCCCCTGGTGGGCATGCGGGTGGATCCCAGTCAGGCACATGTGGGAGTCTGACTGCCTCCCCGTTTCCAACTTTAGAAAAATACAAAAAATAATAATTTTTTTTCTATTGATTTGAGAGGATGTGGGGGGAAGGGAAAGAAGGAAAGGGAGAGAGAGAGGCATCAACTCATTTCACTTAGTTATTCCACTTGGCTGTGTACTCTTTGCTTCTTATAGGTGCTTTGACCAGGGGTCAAACCTGTGACCTCTGGCACACTGGGTCGACGTTTTATCCACTGACTCACCCAGCCAGGGCTGTATTTTCTTTTCTATATTGTCACAATCTGAATATCCTTCTCTCCTCTCTCCCTTAAATAATAGCATTACTGAGTACACTTTACATATCACAAGCACCGAGTGAAAGCACTTTACAACACATCAGCTCAGTAAGAATTAACAAGAGATGCTTGGGCATGAATAAAGGCCAGTCTTCAGTGAATACTGAAATTTTCCTGAGAAGATCAAAGGAAGGATGGATAAGAAATTCAACACTCCTAGGTCAGGTGAACAGCTGTCCCAGATTGCCCCGTACTGAGGGGCTTGCTGAGATGCAGGGCCTGTGGTGCTCAAATCACGATGCATTGGGGGTCATCCTGCTGCTAGGTATATAATAACCAAGGTTGCCAACAGATATTAGTTAATTCCAGAAATATCCCTGTTGAGATTCAAAATGGTGCTCCAGGATCCAGATTTTTTTTTTCTCACAGAACAGATAAATTCCACTTCATGATGAAAAAATTAAACTCATCCCACAAAGGAGAGGTTTTTTTCTCAATTTATTGGAAAAAATATATAGCGTGGAATTGAAACTTTTAGGCTACAGACTTGGATTTCCATCTGTTTCTCCCTACATACTAGTTAGGTGAACTTGGGCAAGTTGTTTTTATCTAATCTTCAGTCTTTTTATAAGTGAGACTAATAGTAGCTACTTCACGGGGTTGTTACGAGGATTAAGCAGGGTAACGATTCGATTCATGAGAAGCTCACAGCAGTGCCTGGCACACAGTAAACAAATGCTCAGCCATTGAAAACAGGATGGGGGGGGGGGCAGGATGGTGGAAAGGGAAGCTGTCCTACCTGCCAAACTGTTGGGTCCAACCTATTTACTCTTTTAACTAGACTCACGGGACTCTTCCTCAAAACCACATTTCCTTTTTGTGTACCTGCTTTTTTTTTTTTTTTTTTTTTTTTTTTTTTGTATTTTTCTGAAGCTGGAAACGGGGAGAGTCAGTCAGACAGACTCCCGCATGCGCCCGACCGGGATCCACCGGGCACACCCACCAGGGGTGAAGCTCTGCCCACCAGGGGGCAATGCTCTGCCCCTCCGGGGCGTCGCTCTGCCACGACCAGAGCCACTCTAGCGCCTGGGGCAGAGGCCAAGGAGCCATCCCCAGCGCCTGGGCCATCCTTGCTCCAATGGAGCCTTGGCTGCGGGAGGGGAAGAGAGAGACAGAGAGGAAGGGGGGGGGGTAGAGAAGCAAATGGGCGCGTCTCCTATGTGCCCTGGCCGGGAATCGAACCTGGGTCCCCCGCACGCCAGGCCGACGCTCTACCGCTGACCCAACCGGCCAGGGCCCTGCTTATTTTTTAAACATTACAAAAGTCTTGTCTGATGTAGTAAATCCTTTCTAAAGAAAATAAAAAGTGAGCCTGACCTATGGTGGCGCAGTGGATAAAGCTTCGACTTGGAACACTGAGGTTGCAGGTTCAAAACCCTGGGCTTACCCGGTCAAGGCACATAAGGGAGTTGATGCTTCCTGCTCCTCCCACCTTGTGTCTCCCTTCTCTCTCTCTCAAATGAGTAAGTAAAATCTTATTTTAAATTTTTTCTTTATTTTTTATTTATTCATTTTAGACAGGAGAGGGAGAGACAGAGAGAGAGGAGAGAGAGACAGAGAGAAGGGGGGAGGAGCTGGAAGCATCAACTCCCATATGTGCCTTGACCAGGTAAGCCCAGGGTTTCGAACCGGCAACATCAGCATTTCCAGGTCGATGCTTTATCCACTGTGCCACCACAGGTCAGGCAGTAAAATCTTATTTTAAAAAGTCATTAATTTCATAGCTGAAAAAAATAAAAAGTGAATAGCCTTTCTTCATTCCCTTGGGAAAATATTTATTAAACATTTACTACACAACAAACACACCAACTCACCTAATTCCTCCAACTAACCCTACCTGCGACCCTACGCAGTTTCTTTTGAAAGTTGACGGCCCTGAAGCTTACATAACTTGCCCAAACGTCACCTAGGATGACCAGGTCTGTCCAGGTCTGAGCTCGCTCTCCTTCACCAATGCTGCAGACACTTGGGGTGGGGGGTAACTGAGCAACTGTACTTTGGGAGGGAAGTAAAGTAAGGCTCAAGACACTTCCAGAAGTGACCCAAATTAAGTCCTACAAGATGAGTAAGCATTCCCTAGGCGGCAAAAAGAGAAGCTTCCCAAACAGAAAGGACAACAAATGCAAAAGCATAGAGTTCAAACCTGCAAACCCCTTCACCTTTTTATTTTATTTTATTTACTTTTAATTTATTCATTTTTTAGAGAGGAGAGGGAGAGAGAGAGAGAGAGGAGAGACAGAGAGAGAGAAGGGGGGAGGAGCTGGAAGCATCAACTCCCATATGTGCCTTGACCAGGCAAGCCCAGGGTTTCAAACCGGTGACCTCAGCATTTCCAGGTCGACGCTTTATCCCACTGCGCCACCACAGGTCAGGCCCCTTCACCTTTTTATTTTTTTTTAATTTTTATTTATTTATTCATTTTAGGGGGGGAGAGGGGGAGAGAGAGAGAGAGAGAAGAGGGAGGAGCAGGAAGCATCAACTCCCATATGTGCCTTGACCAGGCAAGCCAGGGTTTTGAACCGGTAACCTCAGTGTTCCCAGGTTGACGCTTTATCCACTGCGCCACCACAGGTCAGGCCCCTTCACCTTTTTAAAAGAACTCGAGAAGATGGGGGCGGTGATTCAGTGGCACTATAAAGCTCCAGAGGCCCTTGGCTCCGCTCAAAATTCATTCGCCTTTCTACTTGGCCATTTTTCCGTTCTCGCCCCTTTGATTCCCAACACCCTACTTTCCCTCCCGACCCCCAGACCCCTCCCGGGATGAAAGCGTTACCAAACGGAAACTGGCAAGGAGCGTGCGCGCAAGGGATGAAGAACCCACAGAGAGACCAACACGGCAGGAAAGTGGGACCGAATGTGACATCTACGTGTCTTCGCTTTCTTTTCATTCTCAACCCGCCCACTCTGTCCTTCCGGAGCCTCACTTCACTCAGACACCACCTCCGGCAACCATTACCACTCAATGCGCCTGCGCCGGCGCGCGTCCCGCACCAAGAGGCGGGGCCTGAGTTTGGGAGGGGCGGAGGAAAGAAAAACGGAGAGCCACGTGTCCACAAGATGCCCAATCATATTTTTTGCTCTGAAATCTCTCCAGCCCTGGAGAGTGGCGGGTGGATTGATAGGGTTGGGCACGGAGGGGCACGTGGTTAGAAAAGGTAAATACGGCCACGTGGGGTATTTTTACCCTCGACTGGGACAAACCAGCGCACCGCACTGTATTTTTATTAAATAATTAACTGAGGTCCTGGCCAGGTGGCTCAGTTATAGCGGTTGGATCCCCACCAATGAATGCATAAATAAGTGGAACAGCAAATGGATGTTTCTCTTTCTCCCCTCTTCCCCTCTCTCTGAAATCAATTTTTTTTTCTGAAATCAATTTTAAAAAATTATTTAATGAGCGTGGGAAATGTGCTAGGCACTGTGGCTCCTATCTAACACAATGATATAATCCTGACTTCACATTACTCTGTCCAGTATATTTAATTATTTATTCATTTAAATCACATCAGCCATTGTGCTAGGGTTTCCTATTGCGTTCCGTGTAATGAGCAACCAGCAGATGCTCATTAAAAGACTGTTAAAGGAATTTGTTCTCTCCCTCCCCCTAACCCTTGGGATAATGGAAAAGAGGAAGGTGTTTACGTCAGAGGATATTTTTAGAGCCCAGCTTGAGTACTCAGGTGACTCTGTTCTCTCTCTTGTTTGTTCTATTATCTGGTGGGGGTGGGGGTGGGGAGGAATGGGAATACGCAGGTCTCCTAACAAATGGGGAGGGGAGGCTTGCAGTTTCTTTCTATTGAAGAAAGACATTTAACATTTACAGTTCGTTGAAGGCCGAGGCCAGGTTTAACTTAACTTTTTCATCCCTTGCAATCCTACTTTAACATACTGTGCACAGAATGGCCATCAATCTAAGTTTGTTGAAATTGAAAATATTCAAGTTATACGCTAGGGTGGTGCAATGTATAAAGCTTGGATCTGGAATGCTGACGTTGCTGGTTCAGAGCCTCCCACCCCGCCGCCCCGCTTGCCTGGTCAAAGCACATACAAGAAGCTTCCTGCCCCACCCCCCCGCCTCTCTCTCTCTCTCTCTCTCTCTCTCTCTCCTCTCTGTAAAATCAATAAATAAAATCTTATAAAAAGAAAGAAAGAAAATAGTCCCATTCTCGCCAATGAAGAGATCCTGAATGCTAATAACCAACACTTCATTAAGCATTTAGCAATTATTTATTTAGTGCCCCCAATGTGTCAAGTACAGTATTAGGCAGGTAGGGACACATCTCACTCTGGCTTCAGCGAGTTCACAGTGTGATTGCACTTGTACTCTAAGTTATCCAGATTTGGTTTCCAGTATCTATGCCACCTATGAGTGAGTGACCTTTGACAAATCGCTTGCCTCTTTGAGCCAGTTTTCTCATCGGTAAAATGAGGTTATAATTATGCCTGTAACTATAGAGCTGTTGTGAGGATGATGCTATAACTGTTCAAAGTGCACGGTACAGTCTGGAGCAAGGGTCCCCAAAGTACGGCCAGCTGCCGCATGCAGCCCCCTGAGGCCATTTATCCGCCCCCGGCCGCACTTCCGGAAGGGGCACCTCTTTCATTAGTGGTCAGTGAGAGGAGCATAGTTCCCATTGAAATACTGGTCAGTTTGTTGATTTAAATTTATTTGTTCTTTTTTTTTTTTTAATATTGTATTTGTTCCCATTTTGTTTTTTTACTTTAAAATAAGATATGTGCAGTGTGCACAGTTATTTGTTCATAGTTTTTTTTATAGTCCGGCCCTCCAACAGTCTGAGGGACATTGAACTGGCCCCCTGTGTAAAAAGTTTGGGGACCCCTGGTCTGGAGCATAAAGTATACGTGGCGTATATAATATAGAATACTCCAGTTTGAAGAGCAAGAAAGAAAGTCTCAAAAGATTCAACTGCAGGCAGCTACTAACAATAAATCATTATGTTGAGGCCAGCCCCAAATACATTGTATCCTCAGCATTTTGTACAGTGTCTGGCTCAGAATGAGTGTTTAATAAATAGTCATTGAACGGATGAATGAAATGAGGGGAAAACTGGGTCAAAAGACAAATCCACACACACTTCTTTGCTGCGCATCAGACACCCAGCAGCTGCTACTGTTCTGGCCGTGGTTAAAAACTGGGCAGTGGCTTCTCATAGCCCTGTCTCATCTTTGCTTTTCTAATTCCGTTCTCTTCTCTTTCCCTCCCCACTCTCTCTGGTGAATGTCAGGCCAGGGTAGTAGTCATAAATCCTAGTAGAGAAACGTGGCCAAGTAACTTCGTGGTTAAGATCTCAGACATTGCCATAAGGCAGATCTAGTCAAATCCTGACTCTGCCATTTGTGTGATCATAGGTAAGGGGCTTCTCTGAGTTTTTAGTTTATCCTCCATAAAATGGAGTAACAATATCAACGTCAGAGAGCTGGTTTGGCTGTTTAATGAGGTGAGAGGTGAAAGCCCTTAGCACAGAGTGATATGCAGTAGATGCTCAAAAAGTAGAAGCTGTTATTTTTTTTTACTATATTTGTTGACCGCAATGTAAAAGTCAGCTTGTAGAGTGTAGTGAAATCTTTGAAAGGTGTAGCAAAGAAAAGGGTGGTAGAGAAATGGGTTGACAGAGTTGGAAATGGAGGCAGAGACATGAGCGGAGGAGAGATCTGGCTTAAACTGAAACAAGAGCCCACTACTTTGGGCAGGGTGGGTAGTGGTTAAGAGCGTGTGTTCTGTTGGGTTCAGATCCCTTCTTTGCTACTTACTGGATGCATAGCACCAAGCAAGTGACCTCTCCTATGAGCCTCAGCTTAGAAAAAAGTAGGATTTGCTAATGGTGCCAAAACCTCCTGGGGTTGCCCAGAGAATTCTGCGATACACAGTCCTGGCACAGAGTCAATAATCAGTGGTTGTTAATCACTATTCAGGTCTCAGGGTGCTCACTTCCTGGAAATATCTGTGTGATTCAACTTCCAAGTCTGGAAGGAACAATGCTCACAAAGGACGGACAGAGAATAAAACAATCTCCAAATGCGAGGCCTTTCAACAAGGTGCTTTACTAGAGGGCACAGTGTAAGGTGAAGGCCATCGGGACAATGCGTTACAGAGGCGGAGGCAATACTGAGGCCTAACAGAACTTCTCGGTGTCCAGATTCTTGTGCTCCTTGTTGTATGGAGCCTTTGAGAAGCAGATGGCAGCCTCGCGGTCACAGTTGCAGATGAAGGCCTGGCAGTCTTTGTTTTTGCCTGGAAAAGAGCAAGAAGAGGGGACTGAGCCAAGATGGACCCTGTTTTATACAACACAGGGGCAGGGAAAATTAACTGGAATGATTCGGTAGCCATTCCATCGGTGCAAATTTAGGGTGGACAAATGAAGCAATTAAAATACCAGAATTTCAGATAAACAGTAAATGCAGTGTTTGGGACATAGACTAAAAAGTTGTTTATTGTCTGGTTTTGTGGGGTTTTTTAGATATTATTTATTGATTTTAGAGAGAAGAGAAAGTGTGGGGAGAGAGGAATGGGAAGCACCAACTCACAGTTTCTTTTCGTATGTGCCTTGACCAGGCAAGCCACAACAAGGTCTTGAACCACAACATCAGCATTCCAGGTCGACTCTTTATCCACTGCGCCACCACAGGTCAGGCTTGTTGTCTATCTTAAAGTCAAATTTAACTGGGCAGCCTGTGTTTTATCTGGCAATCCTAGGTGTGAGGGCTGCCCTTTGGCAAGTCTTGTCTATTTTGAACCCTTATATGAGCTCCCTACTTTGAAAACCCATATAGTACCACAACCCCCCCGCCAAAAAAAAAACCCATATAGCTACAAATCTCTGATAACATAGGCAAGCAATTATAAACCATGTGGAAAACACAAAAGCATACACTTCAGGAAGCAAACTATTTTACATTCAATTTAGTGAAGTTTAGTAAGCCAATTTTTCTACTTTAAAGCACATATTTTAAAAATAATAGGACATTATACAGACATTTAAACCTGACCAGGTGGTGGCACAGTGGATAGAGCGTTGGACTGGGATGCCGAAGACCCATGTTCGAGACCCCGAAGTTGCCATCTTGAGCGTGGGCTCATGTGGTTTGAGCAAAGCTCACCAGCTTGGACCCAAGGTCGCTGGCTCGAGCAAGGGGTTACTCGGTCTGCTGTAGCCCCACGGTCAAGGCACATATGAGAAAGCAATCAATGAACAACTAAAGTGCCACAATGTAAAACTGATGATGCTTCTCATCTCTCTCCGTTCCTGTCTGTCTGTCCCTATCTATTCCTCTCTCTGACTCTGTAAAAAAAAAAAAAAAAAGAATTAAGTATGTCTATATGTGGAAATGTTTCCAAGATATTTTGTTAAAGGAAAAAATAACTAGTAAATGCAAAAATTTTAAAGGGATATGTAGCTGACTGGTTATCTGTGGCTAATAGGATTATAGGTGCCTTCTATCTGGGACAAATATTTTTGTAGAGTCTGAAATCACATTACTTTGGCCTTGTTTGTTTTGTAACCAAAAGAAACAGCACAGTTAACATTTAAAATGCATTTCAATTTTATTATTCACAATTTAACTCTCTCTGCTATCTTCAAAATCTTGTTAAAGTTTTGTTTCTCTCTGTTCCTTTCTTTAAAAAACCATAAATGTTTGCCTTGCCCAGTGAACATCCATTAAAGCATCAATTAGCAATTAGAGTATAAAGTGCACAATGAGGTCATTATTTAGCGAGTTATTGTTAATTAATATGAATAAAAACCCTAAAATGCAGGCTTCTTGACCTGGTTAGAAGGGGAGGGCAGCTGTATTAAAAATAAATCATTTGCAAAAGTGTGTGTGTGTCTTTCCTCTGGGGAGAGGCTCCATAACTTCTGTCAGATTTGTAAAGGAGTCTGGGATCCATAGCAAGGAAATACCTAAATATATTATGTTGGTAAATTTTGTGGAAAAAACAAAGCTGAGAGAGAAGATAGAGAATGATGGAGAAATGGAGGGAATATGTACATGATTTAAAAGAATGCAGTGAAGGAAGACTTCAATGTGAAAGTGACATCTGAAGAATGACCTGGCCTGACCTGTGGTGGCGCAGTGGATAAAGCGTCAACCTGGAAACGCTGAGGTCGCTGGTTCAAAACCCTGGGCTTGCCTGGTCAAGGCACATGTGGGAGTTGATGCTTTCTGCTCCTCCCTCCTTCTCTCTCTCCCCTCCCTAAAAATGAATAAAGGCTTACAAAAGTTAAAAAAAAAAAAGAAAAAAAGAATGACCTGGAATGAGGGGGTGACCCACTGGTAGGAAGTGTTTCATGCAGAAGGAACAAAAGGCTTAGGGTTAGGGTTAGGGGCATATGCCTAGTCATGATTCAAATGAAATAAGCCTCATTCCAAGGGGAAGGGCAACAAGGAACATGGAGGCATGAAGCTGTTTATTTCTTACAGTGGTGGGATTCTGGATAACTTTTTTTCTTGGCATTTGTGGCCTTGAATTATGGTCGTGCTGATGTTGTTTGTACTGTAGTGACAATCCCTTTCACGTCTCTGAATTGTCTACTTTTAAAATATTATTTAGTTATTTATTTTAGAGAGGAGAGAGACAGAGAGAGAGAGAGAGAGAAGGGGGGAGGAGCAGGAAACAACTCCCATATGTGCCTTGACCAGGCAGCTCCATAGTTTCGAACTGGCAACCTCAGTGTTTCCAGGTCAACATTTGATCCACACTGCGCCACCACAGGTCAGGCTGAATTGTCTACTTTTTAGAACTGCCTTCGTGGAGGAACACATTTCACTATGAGTGCTGCTTGACTTACTGCTTAAAACCAGAGACTATGGAGTAAGAAGCAACTGAGTTCAAATGCCAGCCCTGTCCCTCCTTAGCTGTGTGATTTGGGGCAAGTGATTATTTTTGAGCCTGAGCTTCCATACCTATAAAATGGGATTTAATAAAACTTACCTCGCATACACACCTCAGCTAGTACCTGGCATGTAGTAAGGGCCTAATAAATGCTAGTTGTGATCTCTTTTTATGAAATAATTAACCAGTATAACATGGCAGTTAAGAGCAGAGGCTTTGGAGTCAGGCAGACCTGTGTTAAAAAACCAAACACCACCATCTATGAGTTTTATGCCTTTGGGCAAATGACTTAGCCTTCTGCACCTTAGTGTCTTTATCTGTAAAGTGGAGATAATAATGGTACACTTTCTGGCATCAAAAAATGATCAGTAGTCTGACTAGGTAGTGGCACAGTAGATAGAGTATTGGCCTGGAATGCTGAGGACCCAGGTTGGAAACCCTAAGGTTGCCAGCTTGAGCATGGACTCTTGTATGTGACCCCATGGTCGCTGGATTGAGCCCAAAGGTCACTGGCTTGAAAGCTTCTTGACTTGACCCCAAGGTCGCTGGCTTGAGCAAGGGGTCACTGGCTTGGCTTAAGCCCCATGGTCAAGGCACATATGAGAAAGTAATCAATAAACAACTAAAGTGCCACAACAAAAAACTGATGATTGATGCTTCTCATCTCTCTCTCTTCCTGTCTGTGTGTCCCTGTCTGTCTCCTCACATTCCCTCTTGCTAAAAGAAAAAAAAAATCATTAAATGGTAGCTATTATTACTATTATGTCCCCACATGCCTACTGAGCGCCTACAAGCCAGCAAGGGGGTAAACATACTGCTGCAGGTGATCTCTGAGCCAGAGCATGAGTATGAGTAGATTTTGGTGTAGGGGTTGTCCAGGAGGAATCTGCAGCTGTCTCGCTTCTTGGCTTGGCTGTAGCAGTGGTCATGTACCTGACAGCACCTGGGAGGAAGGGGAGGACAGAAACAGAAGGGGGCGTTTTAGCTGACATGCTCCAGGAGATTTTGGTTTTGTGGCTTGAAAAATGTTTAAGTCCTTTTATCATGTTTGTTGAAGGCGGTTTTTAAAAATGGTTGCAGGAATACAGTATGAAAAATATCCTGAGGATGACCATTTAGTCGTTGCTGGGATATTTTGTGTTACAAAGTCCTGCCACTAGAGGGCAGCAGCATCGACTACCTCACATCGACGTTCCTCTCTTCGTCCCCGATAGGGAGCGTTGAATTCAGGGTCCTCTTGAAACGTATTTTACATGACAAGAGGTGAACATTTGTTATCCTTAGCAAATATGCAAAACCTCTTTGTGTGCATCCTGGGGAGATCATTGGCTTGTACCCTCCCCAGACCCCACTCTCCCTGCACATCAGTCACTCACGCGTCCAGTTCATCCACAGGGGTACCGGATCCGCCAAGGCCACAGTAGCATCCGTAGTTGTTGTAATCTTTCAAGGGGTCGCTGTCAGGGATCGTGCACTTGATCATGTTGCGGAACTGCCACACTGCCCGCGGGCTGAGGCCGCTTCCCGCGGCGCCCACTGCACGAAGACACAGCCAGAGTTCAAATTCGTCCTGGTTGTCTCTGCCAGCGTCCCAGGGGCCGAACGGCCTGCCTGCTCCGCCAGACGCCACGCTGGCCCCCTGACAGCTGATAGCCTAGCCGAACAAACTGGCCATTTACAGCCAGATACAGAAGGCCACTTCACTAGAGATAACATCTAGGCCTCAGTTGTATGTCAGCTCCAGGCCCAGAAAGCAGCAAAACCAGGCGGGCACAGGACTCTCAAAATCACCTGGACTCCTCTGACCGGGTGGTGGCACAGTGGATAGAGCATCGGACTGGGATGCAGAAGACCCAGGTTCGAGACCCCAAGCTCGCCAGCTTGAGCCAGGACTCATCTGGTTTGAACAAAAGCTCACCAGCTTGAGCCCAGGGTCGCTGGCTCAAGCAAGGGGTTACTCGGGTTTTCTGAAGGCCCGCGGTCAAGGCATGTATAAGAAAGCAATCAATGAACAATTAAGGTGTTGCAATGTGCAATGAAAAACTAATGATTGATGCTTATCATCTCTCCGTTCCTGTCTGTCTGTCCCTGTCTATCCCTCTCTCTGACTCACTCTCTGTCTCTGTTAAAAAAAAAAAATCACCTGGACTTGTGTGGTGAAATCTTCCCTACAGGTAGTCAAGAACTACCGGCCAGCCCTACACAGGTCCGTTCAGGTTCAAGTCCCCTCTCCAGTGACAGAATCATACCATATGTGACCTTTTGTGACTGGGGGGTGGGGGGGGGAGTGAGACGGGAAAGGAATAGTGAGTAGGCCTTTGTGGCCTCCCATTCTCAACAGGTCAACCTCTTTTTCTGCCTCAGGGCCCACTCCTCTACAGTTCCCCCTGCCTGGCACACTTGTCATCTCACTTTTCAGAAGGCTGGAAGATCTTGATTTAAAAGCCACCTCCTCAAAAAGGCCCTCCTGACCGCCTGACCACCAACCTCAGTGGTTCCTCTGCTGTCACTTTTCTTTTTTTTAAAACCTTTATTTATTTTTAAGACTTATTTTATTCATTTTAGAGAGGAGAGAGAGAGAGAAAGGGGGAGGAAAAGGAAGCATCAACTCCCATATGTGCCTTGACCAGGTAAGCCCAGGGTTTTGAATCCGCGACCTCAGTGTTCTAGGTCAATGCTTTATCCACTGTGCCACCACAGGTCAGGCTCACTTCTTTCTTTTTTTTTTTTTGGTATTTTTGTATTTTTCTGAAGCTGGAAACGGGGAGAGACAGTCAGACAGACTCCCACATGCGCCCGACCGGGATCCACCCGGCACGCCCACCAGGGGTGATGCTCTGCCCACCAGGGGCTATGCTCTGCCCCTCCGGGGGGTCGCTCTGCCGCTACCAGAGCCACTCTAGCGCCTGGGGCAGAGGCCAAGGAGCCATCCCCAGCGCCCAGGCCATCTTTGCTCCAATGGAACCTTGGCTGCTGGAGGGGAAGAGAGAGACAGAGAGGAAGGAGGGGGGAGTGGAGAAGCAAATAGGCGCTTCTCCTATGTGCCCTGGCCGGGAATCGAACCCGGGTCCCCCGCACGCCAGACCGACGCTCTACCGCTGAGCCAACCGGCCAGGGCCCAGGCTCACTTTTTTATGTTCTTGGTTTCATAGTACTTCCCACAACCTGTATCCATCTGTTTATTCAATGCCTGGTTTCCGAGGCCCATCTTCAGACCCCACTCCTACTTCCCTGTTTCTCTCTCTGTGATCCCACCAGCTCTGCCTTTGTAGAGGCCAGACCTGCATAAAACTACTGTGTGTGTGTGTGTGTGTGTGTGTGTGTGTGTGTGTGTGTGTGTGTGTTTCTCATACAGGAAGCATGGCTCATTCATCTCAGTCCTCAGTCTTGACCCAGAGCCTGATACCATCAATGTTGAATGAATGAATGAATGATGGATGAATGAATGAGGTGGGCTTTGAATCCCAATGTATCTGATTCCATTTATTCATTCAATCAACGGTGCAAACAGCATTATCTCTGCTCTCATAGAGCTATGTGGGTGGGTGTGGGGTTAAAAAAAAAAAAAGAAGCAACAGGATACATATTGCAAGCCAAGAACGCTGGTGGGAAGATGGGACCTTGCACCAAGAGAAAAAGGAGAGGGGTCTGTCTTAGCCTGGATGGGTGGGCCCTGTGGAGGAGGGTTATCTGAGTTCAGACCTGAAGGTTGAGAGGTGCCAGATGGAAGGAGAGGGGATTAGAGGGAATCCCCAATATGGGAGCTCTTAAGCACTGCAGGGAGCCCTGAATAAAGACTCAAGGTCTGGCCAGGCCTGTGAGCTGTGGCCCCCATTTCAGAATGAGATCTTAGCCCAAGAAGTCAGTAGAACTGGAAAGACTCACCTACCTGTGAGCAGAGCGGCCAGCACAAGTAGTTTCATCCTGCTTTGAAGCTGGTGAACAGAAAGGAATGACACTGCCTAAATTCCCCTCCTTATACTTGCTCTGAGGCCCCAAGATAAGGCTGTAGTGTTTGCTTTGCTCCCTGCTAACTTTAGGTTGTCCTTGAATCTGTCTGTTTTGGGTGACCAATAAGTAAGTCCTGCTGGGAAGAGGTCGTGGAAGTAGTGTATGTATTGGTCATTAGCACTTTTGTGTGTGTGTGTGTGTGTGTGTGTGTGTGTGTGACAGAGACAGAGAGAGACAGAGAGAGACAGAGAGAGGAACAGACAGACTGGAATGTAGAGAGATGAGAAGCATCAATTCTTTGTTGCGGCACCTTAGTTTCTCAGTGTGATTGCTTTCTCATATGTGCCTTCACCAGGGGCTACAGCAGACCGAGTGACCCCTTTCTCAAGCCACCGACCTTGAGTTCAAGCTGGTGAGCCTTGCTAAAACCAGATGATCCCACATTCAAACTGGCAACCTCGGGATTTTGAACCTGGGTCCTCTGCGTCCCAGTCCGATACTCTCACCACTGCACCACCACCTGCTCAGGCAGCACTTTTTTTTTAAATTATTTTTTTCTTAAGTGAGAAGTGGGGAGGCAGAGAGACAGACTCCCCCATGTGCCCTGACAGGGATCCACTCTGCAAGCCCACTGGGGGCAATGCTCTGCCTATCTGGGGCTGTTGCTCCATTGCAAGGGGAGCCATTTTCTAGCGCCTGAGGCAGAGGCCATGGAGCCATTCTCAAAGCCTGAGGCCAACTCACTTGAGCCAATCGAGCCATTGCTGTGGGAGGGGAAGAGAGAGAAAGAGAGAGAGAGAAAAGGGGAATCAAACCTAGGACATCCACAAGCCAGCTGATGCTCCACCACTGAGCAAACCGGTCAGGGCCTCTTTTCCCCCCACTATACCAATTTCCCACTCATTTCCCACTGTGGGTTTGTAAGAAAACCCCCAAAGAAAAACCCCAAAAGACTTTTAGAATATAAAATGGTTTTAGGATTGTTGTATCAAATATCTATATAACATTTTGGGGGGCAAAATTCACATAGCATAAAATGAACCATTTCAGTTTTAAAGCAAGCAATTTACTGGCATTTTAGTACATTCACAGTGTGGGGCAACCATCATCTCCATCTAATTCCAGAATTTTCCATTCTCCCCAAAGGAAACCCTGGACCCATTAGCAGCCACTCTCTCTCAGCCCCAGGCAACTGCAATCTGCTTTTTATCTCTACGGACTTACTTATTCTGGATATTTCACACAATATGTGATGTTCTACAATTGGTTTAATTTGTGTTTTCCCATTGAGTGCCCATGTAATGTCTGCAACCCCCTGTGTTTTTATTTTATTTATCTATTCATTTACTTATATTTCTTCAGCAGAGTTTCCATAGACCCTCCAGCCCTCCCTTCCTCATCCTCTCTCATGGTTTCGACTATTATTATTAACAACTTCTCCTAGTAAAGTACATTTCTTATGATTAATGAACCAGTATTGATATATTAGTACTATCCAATATAGCATTCTTTTTATTTATTTATTTATTTTTCTTTCTGAAGCTGGAAATGGGGAGAGACAGTCAGACAGACTCCCGCATGCGCCCGACCAGGATCCGCCCGACCAGGATCCACCCGGCACGCCCACCAGGGGCGACGCTCTGCCCACCAGGGGGCGATGCTCTGCCCCTCCGGGGCGTCGCTCTGCTGCGACCAGAGCCACTCTAGCGCCTGGGGCAGAGGCCAAGGAGCCATCCCCAGCGCCCAGGCCATCTTTGCTCCAATGGAGCCTTGGCTGCGGGAGGGGAAGAGAGAGACAGAGAGGAAGGAGGGGGTGGGGGTGGAGAAGCAGATGGGCGCTTCTCCTATGTGCCCTGGCCGGGAATCGAACCTGGGTCCCCCGCACGCCAGGCCGACGCTCTACCACTGAGCCAACCAGCCAGGGCCTCCAATATAGCATTCTTAAACTCAACCCATAGCTTATTTACATTTTCTGAGTCTTTACCAAATGTCTTTGTTCTGTTCTAGAGTCCAGTCCAAGACAGCACATTATCTTAAGTTGTTGCATTTCCTTAGGCCCCTCTCAACTGTGGTTGCTTCTCAGATTCTCTCTCTCTCTCTTTTTTTTTAATTTACGGAGACAGAGAGAGAGTCAGAGAGAGGGATAGATAGGGACAGACAGACAGGAACGCAGAAAGATGAGAAGCATCAATCATTAGTTTTTCATTGCGACACCTTAGTTGTTCATTGATTGCTTTCTCATATGTGCCTTGACCGTGGGGCTACAGCAGACCGAGTAACCCCTTGCTGGAGCCAGCAACCTTGGGTCCAAGCTGGTGAGTTTTGCTCAAACCAGATGAGCCTGCGCTCAAGCTGGCAACCTCAGGGTCTCGAGCCTGGTCCTCTGCATCCCAGTCCGATGCTCTATCCACTGCGCTACCGCCTGGTCAGGCTTAGATTCTCTTGTTGATGACCTACCTTGACAGTCTGAGGACTGCTGGTCAGGTATATCACCTGAGGCCCCTCTATTGCACTGGGTCTGATGTTTGACTTATGATGAAGCTGGGGGTGGCTATGAGTTTGGGGGAGGAAGGTCACAGAGCCTGTCTCGGTGCCAGACCAGAGGTGGGTAGGGGCTGTGAGAGTTATTGGAAGGAGAGTAGGGTTAGCTCAGAACCCCACATTGGCCTTATGGTTCTGCCTCTTCAGCCTCCAGAATGAGTGAATGCTGCCTGAGGGCAGGGAAGGCTTGGCCAGCAAAATGCTAAGTCCCTCTTAAGTGGGTTCTTTAGGGTCATAATGAAACAGAGGATTAGGCACTGCTCCTGTACCATTTTACTGAGCTCTCTGTTCTAGGTCCCATGTTAGGAACTTGGCACAAACCTCTGAGGTGGCTCCAATTACAAACTCCATTTCACAGAGAAGATCGCTGAGGCTGAGAGAGGTTAAGGAACTGCCCCAATGTCACATAGCAGGACCAACACATGAGTTGGATCTGGTGCTGATACCACAATATCAGCTCATGACAGGGAATGTGTAGCAGTGAGTGGGAGTGTGGAAAGCCCCGAGAGGCCAGGAGGTTTATTCCTGCCTCCTCTCCCCCTCCTCCACTAGCTGGAGGCTTTCCACAAAGACAGGCTGCACTAATTCCCAAGTGCAATTCATGCTGTGGCTTGGGCAGGGCACTGGGTGGGGGAGGGGTCAGGCTGCTACTAGGACCTTCTCTGTCTGGAAAGAGATCTGCTAAATGTGACAATCCAAACCTCTGCAGGGGGCACAGAGGTGGTGGAAGATTGGACCCAGCAGGTCACTGGGAAGCCCACCAAGCCCCTACACTCTTTGTACCATGACCTTATGCTGCCGCAGATCCACACACAGGTGTTTACACCACGGCTTCTCCCAGCCTGGGAAAAACACATCCTCCAGTGGAAAAAAACAGCCAAGGATAGCTTCTCGGCTCCTTCAGGTGATGGTATACCCACACTCCAGCAAGGTCACACCAGCCCAGCCCATACAAGACAAGGCTCCTGCTTCCAGGAAATCCTTAAAAGCAGCTCCCATTTGGCGAGTGCTTCTGTATATGCCTGGCACCGTGCTAAGGGCTTTCTATACATTGTTTTCAACCTAAACACAGCTTCCAGCATAGCTATTATATATTATTTCATCATCTCCCCCTTTTCACAGATGCTAGAACAGGTGCAGAGAACTTAAGGAACTTGCTTAAAGTCACACAGCTTGAACTTGTTGGAAATAGGATTTGAGCCTGTGTGTACCTGCCTCTTAGCTCAGGGCTCTCTTTAATAGTAATAGTAATAGTAATAGTAATGATGATGACGATAGTAACAACAGCAAACATCCCTTGTGCCAGGAAAGATACTAAGAGCTTTACACATGTTAGCCTATGAGCAAATGCTATTACAGATGAGCAACTCGAGGCAGTACTCCACAGTACCCAAAGCCACCATCCTCGGCATCTGGATTTTTAGGACAGTCTCCTAACTTCTCTAGTGGCATCTATTCTCTCTACCTCCCTTATCCATTCAGAGAAAGAGTTCTTTAGATATCCTGGACATCAACCTCTTCTCAGACAGATAATTTGCAAATATTTCCTCCTATTCCATAGGTTGCCTTTCACTTTGTTGTGTCCTTTGATGCACAAAAGTTTTTTATTTATTTATTTTTTATTCATTTTTAGAGAGGAGAGAGAGAGAAGGAGAGAGAGAGACAGAGAGGGAGAGAGAGGAGAGAGAGACAGAGAGAGAAGGGGGGGAGGAGCGGGAAGCATCAACTCCCATATGTGCCTTGACCAAGCAAGCCCAGGGTTTCGAACTGGCGACCTCAGCATTTCCAGGTCGACGCTTTATCCACTGTGCCACCACAGGTCAGGCACAAAAGTTTTTAAATTCAATGCAATCCCACATGTCTATTTTTGCTTTTGTTGCCTGTGCTTTTTGATGTCCTTTCCAAGGAATTATTGCCAACTTCTATGCCATGAAGCTTTCCTCCTATGTTTTCTTCTAGGAGTTTTATAGTTTCCGGTCTTATATTTAGGCCTTTAATTCATCTGAGCTTATTTTTTTGTAGATGGTGTAAGGTACCCTTACCTCATTCGTTTGCATATAGATATCAAGTTTTCCTGACACTATTTGTTGGAGACTATCCTTTCCACGTTGAGTGCCCTTGGCACCCTTACCAAAGATCATTTGCCCATATTAGTGAGGGTTTATTTGAGTTCTCTATTCTGTTCTGTTGACTTGTTTCTCTGTGTGCCAATACCTCACTGCTTCGATTGCTATAGCTTTTGTAACATAGTTTGAAATAAAAACGTGTGAATCTGCCATGGCCGGATAGCTTGGTTGGTTGGAGCATTGTCCTGTAGCACAGAGGTTGCTGGTTTGATCCCCAGTCAGGGCACACACAAACACAGCGTCGACCTGGAAATGCTGAGGTCGCCAGTTCGAAACCCTGGGCTTGCTTGGTCAAGGCCCATATGGGAGTTGATGCTTCCCGCTCCTCCCCCCCTTCTCTCTCTGTCTCTCTCTCCTCTCTCTCCCTCTCTCTCTCTCTCTCCCTCTTTCTCTCTCCTGCTCTCTTCCTCTCTCTAAAATCAGTAACATAAACTTTTTTTTTTTTTGTATTTTTCTGAAGCTGGAAACGGGGAGGCAGTCAGACTCCCACATGCGCCCGACCGGGATTCACCTGGCACGCCCATCAGGGGGTGATGCTCTGCCCATCCGGGGCGTCGCTCTGTCATGACCAGAGCCACTCCAGCGCCTGGGGCAGAGGCCAAGGAGCCATCCCCAGCGCCCGGGCCATCCCTTGCTCCAGTGGAGCCTTGGCTGCGAGAGGGGAAGAGAGAGACAGAGAGGAAGGGGGGGGGTAGAGAAGCAGATGGGCGCTTCTCCTGTGTGCCCTGGCCGGAAATCGAACCCAGGACTTCCGCATGCCAGGCCGACACTCTACCACTGAGCCAACCGGCCAGGGCCAAACATTTTTTTAAAAAAGTGTGAATACACCAACTTTTTAAAATTGTTTGGATTATTTGGGGCTCCTTGAGATATTCTATATGAATTTTAATATGAATTTTTAGATTTCTGCTAAAAATGCCATTGGGGTTTGAATGGGTATTGCACTAAATCTGCAGATCACTTTGGGCAGTACGGACATCTCAACAATATTAAGTCTAATCCAGGAACATAGGATGGATGTGTCTTTTTCCATTTATTTCAACATTATTTTGTAGTTTTCATCATACAAGTCTTTTCACCTCCTTGCTTAAGTTTTATACAATTGCACATAGAATTATTTTCTTAATTTCCTTGTCTGATAGTTCATTGTTGATATGTAGAAACAATTGATTTTTCTGTGATTTTGTACCCTGCAACTTTGCTGAATTCTTTTATTCTCACAGGTTTTTACTTTTGGTGGAATCTTTACGGTTTTTTGTCTTCTTTTTTTAACATGTAAGATCATTCATGTCATCTGCAGAGAGATCATTTTACTGCCTTTCCAATTTGGATGACTTTTATTTCTTTTTTCTTGCTTAATTGCTTTGGATAGGACTTCTAAGACTATGTTGAATAGAAATGGCCAGATTGGGCATCCTTGCCTTGCTCCTGATCTGAGAAAAAGCTTTCAGTAGGAATTTTTTAAAAACATAATTACAGCCCTGGCCGGTTGGCTCAGTGGTAGTGTTGGCCTGGCGTGTGGAAGTCCCGGGTTTGATTCCCGGCCAGGATACACAGGAGAAGCGCCTATCTGCTTCTCCACCCCTCCCCCTCTCCTTCCTCTCTGTCTCTCTCTTCCCCTCCTGCAGCCAAGGCTCCATTGGAGCAAAGATGGCCTGGGCGCTGGGGATGGCTCCATGGCCTCTGCCTCAAGCGCTAGACTGGCTCTGGTCACAGCAGAGTGACGCCCGGGATAGGCAGAGCATTGCCCCCTGGTGGGCATGCCGGGTGGATCCCGATCGGGCGCATGCGGGAGTCTGACTGCCTCCCCGTTTCCAGCTTCAGAAAAATACAAAACAAAACAAAAAAAACATAACTACAACATCATGACTACACTTAACAAAAATAAGACCATTGTCAGAGGCCTTTGTCTCAAAATATCTTTATAGTTTTTCCAAACCATATCCAAACAAGCTAGTTTCCCTTTTCTTTTTCTTTCTTTCTTTTAAATGTATTTATTGAATTTATAGAGAGAGAAAAAGAGAAACAGAAACATCAATCTGTTTCTGTATGTGTCTGACCTGTGGTGGCGCAGTGGATAAAGCGTTGACCTGGAAATGCTGAGGTCGCCGGTTTGAAACCTGGGCTTGCCTGGTCAAGGCACATATGGGAGTTGATGCTTCCAGCTCCTCCCTCCTTCTCTCTCTCCTCTCTCTCCCTTTCTGTTTCTCTCTCCTCTCTAAAAATGAATAAATAAAATAAAAATAAAATTAAAAAAAAAAAAAAAAAAAAATGTTTACTGTTTCTGTATGTGCCCTGAACTGAGGATCAAACCCACAACTTCTGCATGTCAGACGATGCTCCAAGCAACCGAGCTATTGTTGGACCAGAAAACACGTTTTCTTTTTTCTTTTTTTTTTTTAATGAAAATGTCCATGTTTATTTATTTTTTACTTATTTTTTTGTATTTTTCTGAAGCTGGAAACGGGGAGGCAGTCAGATAGACTCCCGCATGCGCCCGACCGGGATCCACCCGGCACGCCCACCAGGGGGCGATGATCTGCCCATCCGGGGCGTCCCTCTGTCGCGACTAGAGCCACTCTAGCACCTGGGGCAGAGGCCAAGGAGCCATCCCCAGCGCCCGGGCCGTCTTTTTGCTCCAATGGAGCCTCGGCTGCGGGAGGGGAAGAGAGAGACAGAGAGGAAGGAGGGGGGGTGGAGAAGCAGATGGGCGCCTCTCCTGTGTGCCCTGGCCGGGAATCGAACCCGGGACTTCCGCACGCCAGGCCGACGCTCTACCACTGAGCCAACCAGCCAGGGCCAAGAAAACACGTTTTCTTATGTGTGAATCAAATATTGTTTCAGGAGGAAAATAAGAGAAGGGAAGGCAAAAGAGGATGTCACTGGGGTACCTAGATCTGAATGCACAGACACACAAAACACTCCCAAGCCTAGCACCGTTTTCAAATAATTTATTAGGAATTTAAAACTGAAAATAAAACCTGGGAAAAGAAGTTACAGATGTGGAGAGAAGAGACACCGGAGGGTGGTAACTTGCTGGCTTCAAAACACCGTGTAACATCTTTTAAAAAAATTCCCCAAACAAATCAGAAAACGGAATTCCAGGACCCTGAGCCCATGGGTGGGCCCAGTGGGGTGGGGGTGGGGGTGGGCCACAGGAAGGGAGTAGGGGGAAGCTAAGTCTCTCATGACTCAGCTCAGATGTGTAGAAAATTAAAAATAAAAACCAATAAAATTCAGCTTCTGTTTTATTAGGAAACATTTAAAAAAAAGAAAAAAAGAAAAAAAACGAACAGCCGCGCATCTCAGTAACAAAGATTATTGCTTTGTGTTCTCAGGGCTAATAGGTTAAGCACCTCACACAATTAACTCTCCCAAGGGGGTTTTAAGGGTGGGGGATAGGGAAGGGAGCTTAGGTCCCCAGCCTCAGACCTGGGGGAGAGGGACATAGAGGGGTTGACAGGTGGGCCTCAACCCTGCCACACCAACCAGGTCACTTGCTGTTCATGAAGTCAGACTGTGAGCCTCTTTTTCCGTTGAAGGGGGCTCAGGGGTTAGGGGTTGCCAAGGGGGCTCTGGCCATTGGACCATCCTGGTGGGATACTTCAGTGAGAGAATATGGGGGTTCCCTGAGAAGCCCTTTGCTTTCCCCTGGGGTCTGCCCCTTCCCAAGTGCCCCCTGATGCCCACTCATTGGGGGAGGGAGGGTGCTCAGAGCAGAAACCATGAAGGCCTGACCTGGGTAGGGGGCAGGAGACCTTTGGAGAGTTAATTCATTTCCAGCGGTGGCTCCGGGTAAGCCCTTCTCTTCCCTCACCCCTTGTTCCCACGCTGGGTTTCGGGGTGGGCAGGCCCAAGGCCTTGACCCCTAGGGGCCTGAGAGAGTGGGCCTGCCTGGGCCACAGATGAGGCCTGCAAGCTTACAGTAACGGTGTCTGAGGACGGGACAGGAACACTGAGGGAGACCGCCGGGAAGGGCCAGGCGCCACCCTCACCCCGAGGGGCCTTAAAGGGGGTGGGGGCTTCACCTCACAGTATTTACATATGATACAGGACGGGAAGGTTCCAGGGGCTCGGCCTGGCCTACGCAGCCCGGTCCCCCTCTCCAGGGCTGGAGGGAGGTGGCCAGGGGCTCACACCCACATAGACATTTTGTTCTCAGCTGGTGGGGGGGCACCTGGCCCCTTGCCCTCTGCGGCCTGGGGCTTCACATTCACAAACCTAGAAATAGTTTAAAAAACAGTTTCTTTAAAAAAAAAAAAAAAAAAGGAAAGAGAAAAGGAGGGGAAAATCAGGATAAAAAACCCGGGTCACGGCTGCAGCCTGGAGCAAGCCCCCTCTGCCCTCACACTAGCTATGCACAAATACAAAAGCCTTCTCGGGGAGGGTCCTAGGGGGGCGCGGCAGAGGGGGAGGGGCGCAGACCCGAGAGGGAAGAGTAGGGGCGGTGGGGGCAACCGGCTAATCCAAAATAAATAAAAGTGGGCAGGGGGAGGGGGCCAGGGCGGAAGACGGGGAGGTTAGTAGGGGAGCCAGACGTTGTCCAGGGGCAGCAGGGCAGGGGCCGGCGCCCCGGGACTGGAGGGCAGGCAGTAGCGGTCCGAGTCGCGGCGGGGGAGGGGCGGCGGCTGCGGCGGAGGTGTCCCCGCCCCCTGGCTGGCTCACTTATGGTCCTCAGTCAGCTGCAGGCTGGGGCGCTGCAACACAGTGGGAGGTTATGGGTTATGGGTGCCCCAGAGGCATCCTGCCACCGTAACCCTCTGCCCCCCCCCCCCCACTCTTTGGGGCCGCCAGAAACCAGGTATTCCCCATGAATAGGCCTCTATCCCTAATCCCCTCCTAAGGTGACCTTTGTTCACATGCTTTGCATGTTTGGTCCCCATTTGGAAAGCTCTTTCTCTTAATTTTTGATTAAAAATTAAAATATAGCCCCTGGCCGGTTGGCTCAGTGGTAGAGCGTCGGCCTGGCGTGCAGAAGTCCCGGGTTCGATTCCCGGCCAGGGCACACAGGAGAAGCGCCCATCTGCTTCTCCACCCCTCCCCCTCTCCTTCCTCTCTGTCTCTCTCTTCCCCTCCCACAGCAAGGCTCCATTGGAGCAAAGATGGCCTGGGCGCTGGGGATGGCTCCTTGGCCTCTGCCTCAGGCGCTAGAATGGCTCCGGTCGCAACAGAGTGACGCCCTGGAGGGGCAGAGCATCGCCCCCTGGTGGGCAGAGCATCACCCCCTGGTGGGTGGGCCGGGTGGATCTCGGTTGGGCGCATGCGGGAGTCTGTCTGACTGTCTCTCCCCGTTTCCAGCTTCAGAAAAATACAAAAAAAAAACCACACAAAAAAACTCCAAAAAACAAAGAAGCACATGCCTTAAATTAAAAAAAAAAATTAAATTAAAATATATTGATTGATTTTAGGGAGCGAGGATGGGAGAGAAAAGGAGAGGGAGAGAAACATCAATTGTTGTTCCACTTATTTATGAATTCCTTGTATGTGTCCTGATTGGGGATTGAACCCACAACCTTGGTGTATCAGGACCACACTCTCTAGCCAAATGGGCTACCTAGCCAGGGCTGCTTCCCTAGATTTTAAATGACTGGATTTATATAAATATCACCTTCTCAGAGACACCTTCTCTGAATCCCTACAGTAGCCCCCTCATACTTGAGAATGATCTCACTTGACCTTTGTTTGTAGTATGAGAGGAACCTTCTGTCGTATACATCCCCCTTTCCTGGGATACTGCTCAACAAAGTGGCTTGAATGAATGAATAAAAAAGTGAAAGGTCACTGGTTCACGTGGGTCCCCACCTGTCTCGCTCCACACTGCCTGATGACTGTGTGTACAGAGTTCTCCTCTCTCTGTATAAGTACACATGTCAACAGTCATCTGCTTTTTTTTTTTTTATTGTTTTATTTTTTTAAAATATTTATCTATTTTTTTAAGATTTTATTTATTCATTTTAGAGAGAGGAGACAGAGAGAGAGAGAGAGAAGGGAGGGAGGAGCAGAAAGCATCAACTCCCATATGTGCCTTGAGCAGGGAAGCCCTGGGTTTTGAACCAGCGACCTCAGTGTTCCAGGTCAAGGCTTTTACCCAGTGCACCACCGCAGGTCAGGCTTTAACAGCTGTGTAATATTCCATTATATGCACACACTCTCACATATTTAACCACTCTCCTTTTGATGGGCAATTCAGTTATTTGCAGTTTTAAAAATAAATGCCCAGAAGTGGACTCGCTGGGTCAAGGGGATGAATGTTTAAAGTCTGGGCAAACCCTGCCAGACTGGCTTTTGGAAACCCTGAGCCTATTTGCACAGTTTCTCCTACATCCTCATCACTGCTCAACATCAGCGATCTTTAAAAAAATCCTTGCCTGATAGGTGGGACGTGCTGCCTTACTGTTCTCATTTACATTTTTTAGGTAGCAGGTTGAGCAGCTTTTCATGTTCATTGACCATTGTTGGTATGAAGGTCTGGCCCTCCACTGGGCAATGGGTCCATGAAGGCAGGGACAAGGTCCGTGACTCAGACTGGGCTCCCAGTCTCCCCAGTGTCACCCCCACTCCAACACCCCTGCCCACCTTCTCACCTCCTGCCACCTGTCTCCTGCTTCAGTGGTACCCATTGGTGAAAGCTGTGGCAATCAAGGGGCCCTGGAAAGAAAAAAAATTGTCTCCTCGATTCCTGGGGGCGCGGTGGGGGGGGGGCAGAGAAAGCCAGTGGCTCCTTTTCTCTTGCAGGAACCCTGAGGTGAGGCACAGACACTGCTCTGGCCCTGCTCATGTCACTCCCACTGCAGACACACTGAAAGATTCTCCATGGTAGAGCAGGGCACCTGCATATAACCAGCAAAGTAGTCCCTGCCCCAAGCTAGATCTAGCCTCCATGGGGGCGGAGATGGTGAGTCTCATTTGCACAATATCCCCAGAGTCCACCTAGTGCCTGGCACACAGCAGGCAATCACTAAACACCTACTGAATGAATAAGGACTCCTGTCCTCCCCCCCCCCCCCGCCCCCGTGACACTCTTTCTCCATTCATTATCCTTCGCCTCCCTCTGCACCTGCAGACAGACAAGGTCTTTCCCTCTTCCAACTTCAGGGGTCCTCCAGGACCAGCCACTCACCCCAAGACTGTGGCCAAAGCCGGTGCTGGGGGCGGGGCTGGCAGCACTGATGTAACTGCTGACCCCTGAGTCCTGGTTGGCTGCCCCATAGAGCTCAGCCATGGGGCCGGGGCTGGTGGTCCCCAGAAAGCCCCCCGTGCGGCTGGGAGTCGAACCTGGAGGGGGAGCCATCGTCCAGGGGTGAGAGCCTGGCAACCCAGAAAGAAGAGGGTAATAGCCCCGGCGCCTTCACATCTGTCCCACCCACCCTGACCTTGACTCCCCTACCCAGCTTCACCCCATCGAAGTCTGTGAGTCCGCCTCCTGGCGATCCTTCCCAGTCCATCCACCCCTCCAGCCCTGGCCCAGGCCCCCATCTCTGTCTGACACTCAGCAGCCTTCTCACTGAGCTCCAGCCCCATCCTGAGCCCTTCATACCTTTCCCCATGCTGCAGCTGTGTGCATTTTCTAAAACCCACATCCCTCCGCTGCTTAAAATGTTCAGTGTCTCCCCAAGACCTGGTTCTTCCTACCTCTTTCTCCCCAGCCCGTTCCTGTACTGCACCCATACCAACTAACTGCCAAACCTTTGCACATGCTATGCCCTCTTCCTCTGCCTTCAAATTGAAAATGAAGTCCTTCCTCCTGGATGCCTTCCCTAGAGGCCTGTGAGCTCCTCTGGTACCTGACTTCCCCCGAGGAGCAGTATCATCCTTCAGAATTATTGCCTTTTTAACACCTGGTGCCCCCACCAGCCTTTAAGCTCTGGAGGGCAGGGACCTGTCTCCTGCCTGCTGGCTCTCCAGGTGCTCAGCTAACACTTGCTGAGTGAATGAATACATAAGTCCCTCTGGAAAGGGGTAGTGGTGGCTACCCCCTCCCCTCTAGACTTCTCTGACCCCTGCATCCCCTCACTTCTTGCACCCCAGAAGGTCTCACCTGTCCCCCGAACCACAGCCGCTGCTGCTGCTGCTGCTGCCATTGGTCCGTAAGCGGTGAGAGGAATGGCTGAAAGGAAAGATACAGGTACTTCAGTGTGACAGGTGAGGGGGCAGAGATGGATGATGGAGGCCCGCAACGGGCAGAGTCTCACCCCACCGCAGAGGAGCCAGTGTGGCCCCAGGGTCAAGGAAGAAAGAGCTCCCTTAGGTGCCATCTGTGCCCCAACAGGTAGGAAGGTGGATGGCTTCCCAGTGACCAGCTCAGCCTTGGTTTCTCCCCTGGACTCAAGGGACACACCTGAATAACCCAAAACTCATAGGTGGTGACAGTGGGGCATCTTACCCGGAGCTGCAAAGAGCATTGCTCACAGTTGTCCCCTACTTCAGAGAGTGCCCTTGGCCCAACAGGGGCCACCTAGCCAGAAGTAATGGGAGGTTATGTCCCTCTTCCCAACCCTAGTCAACTGGAGCCAGTGACCTGTCGGTTTTTGACATGGGGTCCATAAACCAGGCTCTTTGCCTCAAGGTACACCCGACTGTGAGGTACAGTCCCCAGAGCTCCCTGTGTGACCCGGCCGAAGCCAGACTGCAGTTGAGGCTGTAATTCTGCTTTGCTCCTTCTGCTGCCTGGCCTGCTCCCCTCCCTCCCTTTTGGAGAGCATGTCCTTAATAATTAAATAATTTGTTTAAAAAATTGTGTGCATCCAATGCCCTGCCTCAGTCTCCCATCCCTACCCCAACAACAGCCAGCCAGAAATGACCACATCCTCCTCTAAGTCTTCTCAGCTCCTTTTCTCTGACCTCCACAGAGTCTAGCATCCTGCCCGGTACAAAGGACGTGTTTAATATCTGCTAAAGGAGTAGAAGGGACCTTTGCTTAGAATGATAACAGGTTGGCTCAAGCCTGGAGCTTCCTTGGGCTGGGCGCCCTCTCCTGTTCAACTCTGCCACTGCAGCCCCCAAGAGGCTACAACTCTGCCCAGAGCCAGGGTCTGCAGAGTTGGCACGTGCCCTCAGGAACATTAGTCTCCCACCCTAAGATGCACTCTTTGGGGCTGTTTGAGTCACCCTGATCCTGAACTGGAGCTAGGGACCTCAGAAAAGGCCCCTGAAAATCCTCAGCATGGCCATTGGGCTGGGGATTAAAGTCTAGGACAAAGCGGTTCCCGCTCAGTAGGGGAGCCTTGCTGAAGAGCCTCATATAGTTGGCTTCTTCTCACTCAGATGTCACCTCCTCTGAGAAGCCTTCCCTGACCACTCTCACTAAGGCATCCCTCTACCTTCAACTCGAACGCCTCATCACACCTCCGTTTTATTTTCCTCATGGAATTTCTCACTCTCTCAAAGTATTTTGTTTGTTTATTTGCTTATTACTGTCTCCCTCCATTAGAATATCGGCTCCAGGAGGGCAGGGACCTTCCCTATCTCACTCTCTGATGTACCTCTATTGCTCGGAACTGCATTGGATATGCTATCTATTAAATGCGTGACGGAAACACCCAGGTCTCCTGAAGGCCAGAGAAAAGTTCAGACCCAGACCTCTAGGATAGACCTCCTCCCCTGCCAAGACATCTGCAGGGGGCACATTTCTTCCCTTAACTCTTTAAGGGCAGGGGCTGAGCTCTGAGGTCTGTTGTTAGGCATTTCCACAAGGCAAAGTCAGCATGGCCACTCTGAGCACATGCTTGTCACAACTGTAAGGGATTACTTATTTGTGTAACAGGTATTTGTTTCCCTCTCTAGACTGCAAGTTCTGTGACAGCAGGGCCTGGCAGAGTGCCCCACACAGCAGGTCCTCAGCGCAGAGTTCTTCAATGAGTAGAAAAGACCCCGCTGTCTGTCTCTCTCGTTGCTGGTCCAACCCTCACTCTACTCAGGGAAGAACCCCTATCACCCTCACCTCTAGGACTCTCTACTCCCTCCTCTTTCTTCACCCCATGTTTCTCTTCTCCCTTCTCCACTTTGAGGGACCCCTGACACCCCTTGGAAGGAAGGTCTCATCCAAAGCAGCATCCATCCTCCACACACGGCCAGGTTGGGAGGAGAGTCTAAGGGTGGGTGGGGGGGAAGCAGGTTGACAGAGAGACCCCTTGCAGCCCACCTCATCTGTACGCACCCTTCTGCTCCCCTTGGCCTCAGCCCCAGCTCAGAGCTGAGCCGACTGGCCCAGGTGAAAGCTCCGGCTGGAGAAATGGCAGCAGTGGCCAAGTGCCTCCATCCCACTTGCCCAGAAGTCCCAAACAGGCAGCCAGAGGGCTGCATTTGCCACTCAAATAGGTCTCATTTGGCCTGCAGTGGTTACAAAATTAGGACTTTGTTGCCAACTCTTGAAAATCATTATAAAATTCATTTAAAAGCAAAAGCTGGGTTTTTGGCATCTCTTGGAAAATGAGATCTGAACGTACTGGGTCTGCATCCCCTCCTGGCAAGGGTCAGCTCTGGCATGGCGTGCAGGCATGCCCACTCCGGCATGCCAAAGTCCCCACCTGGCCCACTCTGCCCTGAGTTTGGAAACCCCTGGCTTCACCACTGGGTCCTGGAGCCTACATGGCGCGTGGCACATGGGAAGTGCTAGATAAATATTTGTCAAATGGATGAATGCGTGACTTTGCCTCCATCTGCTGGGCTTGGCCGTATGCCCCACCTAAGGGCCATGGAGCTAAGGGCCATGGAGCACAGACTGGCCAGTGCCCAGGCAGAGCCTGCTGCATCCATCCCCACAGCTGTAGGACTGGCAGGCAGGGGAAAGGAGTCCCACTAACTTTCCCCCGGGGAAGGTCCCTGAGTCATTCTCTTTCTCCCCATGTGGCCTGTGAGGTGTATGAAATCCGAGCGACTGACCTGTAAGCTCGGGGAGGACTGGGGCGCTCGGGAGAGGGGTCCGCTCTACACGGAATTCTAAAATGAAACGTAAAACAGCTTAGGAAAATGCAGGGGAGGCCCCTCAGGCATGGCCCGCGGAGGACAAATGCACCCACAGGCCATGCACAAGACCCAAGAGCTGGGGATAGGGAGAGCATGGTCCCCAGCAGGCAAGGGTTAGGAAGAAGACACAGACACAGAGAGGTGAGACAGACAGACAGACAGACAGACAGAGGAAGAGTGAGCAGAGCTGCCACCTATACCCTGGGCATGGGCAAAGCTGGAGCTACCATTCCCAGTGTTTCTTAAAACGCTTGAGAGTGCACCAAAACATTTCCCAGAATCCTTCTCTTCTTTTTTTTGCAGGGGAAGGAGGAGCTGGGGAAGCAGCCTCGGTGAGAAATGATGACCCTAGAGCAGGTCAGGCTCGCATTGGGCTCCTGGCTCCAGCACTTTCTAGTTGAGTCACCTTAGCAAGTGACTTCTTCCCTTCCCTTGGAGCCCACTTCCTCACCTATAAAATGGGGATCATCAGTCCCCCCACCCCGTAAGATTGTTGTCTGGATCCAACAACATAATGTGTGCACAAGATTCTAAGCTGTCCAGCCTAAGGGGCAAAAGGTGCACATTCTTAGGGACCCTCTAAAAAATAAGACAAAAAAAAAATAAGTCTTGCAAAAATTTGATATTTGATATTTCAAAGAAAACATCATTGAATAGTCATCACGGGAGAGTTCAAAACTTTTTTGGGCTCCCTGCCACTTATTTGAAGGACTACTGTTATTTTTATTTTGAATTACAAATGAGGGTGGTGATCATCATGCTTTTAAATTGTTTTTCAGCATCAAGGTCTCAAATGGTTTTGTGGGCCTTGAAAGGCTCAGCGTAGCATGTGGTCACTATACATCATGTGTCCAGAAAGACACACGAATGTGCCCTCCGCCACCAGCCCAGTGCCCTCTTTGGTGGAAGTGGCAACTCTGGAGTGGGGTGGGGGACACAGAGAGACAGGAGGAAGACAGCGATTGGCCGGGGAGAAAATGGTGCCATGCAGGGCTACGCTGGAGCTCCCGCCCCCAGCTTCTGGAGGAGGAGGTGAGGAGGGGATGGGTGGGGAGAGGCACTCCTTCCTCAGACATGCCCTTTCTTCTAAGCCTCCAGCAGGCAGAGCCCCTCATCCCCACCCTGGCCCCAGCCATGCACCCCCAGACACCGCCCTGAGCAGTTAGACTGTCTGGGAACCAGGGACATGCTAGCAGCAGAGAGACACCGAACAGAACTTACCGGGGAACTGGTAGGTGTAGCCAGGGGCGAGGCCTGTATAACTCCGGCTGGCGTAGGTTGTGGCTTGGAAACCGGGGTAACCTGATGGGGCAAAGGGGCTAGTGTCAGGTGCCTCACCCACAGTTTGGACCCTGATCCATGGGGAACTCTGAGCCACTTATTTCCATCCTCACCCGTCTCACGAGTAACAGTCAGTCACACGTACCAAATACCTCCCGCATGCCAAGCCCTGTGCTAAGCATACTGCGCAATTTATTTTCTCTTTAAACCTCACAAGAATCCTTAGTGATTATTAATATTAGGAGACCTATTTTACAGATCAGAAAACTGAGGCTCAGAGAGACACTTATTTGCTAAGGATAATCCAACCCCTTGCCAAGGCCCTTCATGCTCTGGCTCCTGCCTCTCCCCCATCCTCATCTACCCTTTGCCCCTGGTCACTCTGCTCCAGACACATTGGCCTTCTGCTGTTTCTCAAGTTCACCAAGCTTCTTTCTACCTCAGGGCCTTTGCACATGCTGTTCCTGCTGCCTGGAACACTCATTCCCCCAGGTTTTCACATGACTGGGTCCTTTTCATTGTGTAAGGCTCAGCTTGAATGTCACCTCCTCAGAGAGGTCATCCCACAAGAGTCCTCCCTCCCATTAGTTACAATTTATTGTATCACCCTGGTTTCTCCCTTTCATGAGCATTATCTGAATTTATTGCAGGATTTCTTTCAGTGCTGATTTTGTTTTCCTCATCTTTTATTTCTGTGTCTCCAGAATCAGCATGGTGCCTGCTACTTAGTATGCATCTAATGGGTATTTGTATCTGTGAATAAAAATCATATAGTGAGGCCCTGGCTGGTTGGCTCAGTGGTAGAGTGTCGGCCTGGCGTGCAGAAGTCCCGGGTTCGATTCCCGGCCAGGGCACCTAGGACAAGCGCGCATTTGCTTCTCCACCCCTCCCCCTCTCCTTCCTCTCTGTCTCTCTCTTCCCCTCCCACAGCAAGGCTCCATTGGAGCAAAGATGGCCCGGGCGCTGGGGATGGCTCTGTGGCCTCTGCCTCAGGCGCTAGAGTGGCTCTGGTTGCAACATAGCGACACCCCAGATGGGCAGAGCATCGCCCCCTGGTGGGCAGAGTGTCGCCCCCTGGTGGGCGTGCCAGGTGGATCCCGGTCGGGTGCATGCGGGAGTCTGTCTGACTGTCTCTCCCCGTTTCCAGCTTCAGAAAAATACAAAAAAAAAAAAAAAAAATCATATAGTGAGAAATAATAGTGCAAATGGGATCAAATCCCGATCTGACCAGCTCCCAGTCACTTGACCGCCATTCTCACTATTTGTTAGAGGATTTCTATTCTGTTTTCACTCTTTAAATGGGGTGAAAAGTGAATCACCTTGAAAACTTTCTCAATGTTCCAGGTCAGAAGAGGCTAACGAGACGGGACAACTAAATGTAAGATTCTAGCCTGGCTCTTGTTCTGGAGGGCAAAAATAGGCTATAACGAACATTACTGGGTTAACCGATAAAATCAGAAATAGATTAAAATATTGTATCAACATAAATGTATAAAGTTGACCATTATTATGTGGTTTCATGAAAGAATATTATTAATCTTAGGAAATACACAGTGAAGAATTTAAGGGTAAAGAGTCATAATGCATGTAATTTACCCTCAAATGATCCAGGGGAAAAAATCACAAGTGTATTGTGTGTATGTGTGTACACACATGTATGTACATATACATATACCTGCAGAGAGAGAGAAAATGATAAAGCAAGTGGGATATAATGTTAATAATAGGTGAATCTGGTAACGGGTATATGGATGTTCTATGTGCTAGTTTATTTTTCCAACTCTTCTGAAAGTTGGAAGTTACTTCCAAATAAAAAGTCAACTTCCCCCCAAAACTTCAAGAGATCATGTGCCATTGGAGGGTGCTGTCCTCACCCACCCTGTCTGTGATCCAAGTCTGTGACCCTCTAGCCCACATTACACTCCCCTCCTCTGCATTCCTAAAGCACCCTGCCCCCACCCCATCATAATGACCCCCTTGTACTACACTCTTTCTGTGTGTACACATCTTGTCTCTCCAAGGAGACTGTGAGCTTCCTGGGGGCCAGGCTTAGATTCTCCACCCTCGATCATGGGCCCCAAATACTGCCATTACTGTTCAACCTCCAAGGCTCGTGGCAGCCTTCACCTCCTCCAGGGGGCCTCCCCGACACCCAGGCGGCTTTAGGTTCCTCCTAGGGCTCCAGAGTCTCCAATCCCACTGTGGTGACACTGCTGATATACTCCTGCCTCCCACCGATGAGGAGCCCAGTGAGGGCAAGTTCTGCCTCTCAGAACCTGCTCCATCAATATTAGTTGCACGAACAAGAAGCAGACTTCTTTTTGCCTTTCCAGAGGCCTTTGAGTTTTTGTAAATGCTATTCTCTCTGCCTGGAACACTTTTCCCTTCCCTTTCCCCCTGACCTCCCATAACTGGCTCCTTCTCAATCCACAGATGCAGCTTAAATGTCGCAGCTTAAATTTATCTTCCTTTCTGGCTTCTTCAGGTCTTGCTTGAAGTTCCCATGCTTCCTTGGCACCCTATAGTCCTCCATCCTAAAACTATTTATTTATGTTCTTACTTGTTTTCCATGCCAGATCATAAAGGTCCAAGAAAAGTCACTGTTGTACTTCTTGGCACAGTTCCTGGTATTTATAGTTGCTCAATAACTACTGGATGAATGAATGGATGGATGGACAGAAGGAACAATCAATGAGGAGCTGGACCATTCTTTTGGCCACCGCCAGAGGGCAGTACCCCACAACAAAACTGCCCCACCTTTGGTCAGCCTGCCAGACCTGAGATCCTCAGTCCCCACTCTCGCCCAATGATTCAGATAGGAGGGGAGACCACAGAGGAGATACAACACCCACGCAGCCCCTGGTAGCCCTGGGAGCAGCTCTGGGCAGGAAGAAACTGCAGGTGTAGACCTGGCACATACCCAGCATGCCGATGCCCAGCATGAAGGCGTCCATTCCATAGGGCATGACTCGAGACCTTCCCCGGGCTGAGCCCGTCGGTGACATCACCTCTTTTGGCTGAGCTTTCTTACATTCCACCTGCAATGAGACTTGGCGGTCAGTTCCTCCAACAGTCCTAGGATCACCAGCCCTCCTGTTGCCCGGCAGGCCTCTTTATTGTTCATTTCGTAGTTACCATTTACAGAATGCTCACTATGTGCTAGCCACTATGTAAGCGGCTTTGCAGGCAAAGTTCATGAATGCTTACACAAATCTAATGAGGAAGGTGCTACAGTCACTCCTATTTTATGGATGAGGAAACTGAGGCTTAAAGAGGGGAAATCATTTGCCTAATGACTAGACTAGCAAGTTGTACAATAAGGATTTTGACCCATACTTTTTTTTTTTTGAAAGAGAGAGAAGGGAGAGAAATAAGAAGCATCAATTCATACTTGCTTTTCATACATGCCTTGACGGGGGGGGGGGGGGGGGGGGGGACTCCAGTTGAGCCAGTGACCACTTGCTCAAGCCAGCGACCTTGGGCTCAAGCCAGCAACCTTGGGCTTGAAGCCAGTGACCTTTGGGCTTCAAGCCAGTGACCATAGGATCATGTCGATGATCCCACATTCAAGCCAGCAAACACACTGAAGCTGTTGAGCCTGTGCTCAAGCCAGATGAGCCCACACTCAACCTCGGGGTTTTGACCTGGAATCTCAGTATCCCAGGTCCATGCTCTATCTATACTGACACCACCAGTCAGGCCCAACCCATATTTTTTAACTGCCACAGGACACTGCCTTGCTATCCAGATTTTAGGGTGTGGGAGAGGTGGCTCTACTGCTCTCAGAGCTCCCTCTGCAAGGTCCAGAACCTCTGAGCACCCCTGAATGGCTCAGCCGGGAGCCTCAGTCTCTCTCTGCAATTCCACCCCATCCAACCCCAGCTCACCATTTTGTTGTTGATTTCATGGAAATGGATTTCACACACTTTCTCCACAATGTCTTCGCTCTCAAACGTGACAAACCCGAACCCTAGAGCACAAACGCAGGGTCAGAACTGGATTTGTGGTCAAAACTCAGTCCTGAGTCATACCATGACTACCATTCCTCTCTCACAGGTGTCTGAGAATGAACAAAAGGCTCTGCCCACAGCCCAGGTTCCAAATTACGGATGTGAAAACCGAGGCTCAGGAAAGTAAAAAGACTTGCTCGAGATCACACAGCAAGTTAGAAAGCGGCAGAGCTATGATGAAATTTCACTTCACGTGCTTTTTATCTTCCTCCGCCACTTTCCAAAGAGGGAAGAATGAACACACACAAACACTTACTTAACCTTACACTAAGCTGTACGCACCCAAATATATGTCTGTACACAGTCACAATCATATATGCAGACACACACACATATATACAGGTACCCATATATCACACACACACTCACCAGTGCTCCCCAAAACATGGAGACCCCTATAGACATGTACACGGTCACCCTGATACAACACACATACACAAATATTCAGATATTGACACCTTCACATGCAGATATACACACACAACAGCACATACCCCACTCCCAGTACAGGCTAAAGGGCCCAAAGGCCTGAAGCAACTGGAGATATAGCCCTGCCTCCTCCTGGGTGTGCCCCAGGGACTGGAATGGGATTCTAGAAGGCAAGGCCCTTGGGAGAAAAACAACCAGGCTGTGCAAACACTGTGGCCCAGATGCTCACAGGTTCAGGGGCAAGGGGGTGGGGTGCGGTGGGGGGTGGAGGGCAAGGCAGGAGCAGACTGCCTGGGGCTTTGAGTCAGCAAGTCAGCCTGACCCTGGGGCGGCCTGGCCTGAGCTCTGGTTACCAGGGACAAGGTAAACCCCAGCACAGACACTGGCTGGGCAGACACTGGGCCCGGTGGGGGTGGAGGGCTCAGTTAGGGGGGAATCTGCTCCTCTCGGGTGTCTGCAATTCTGCAAGTTTCTAGCACAGGAAACGGCGGGACAAAAGCCTTCTGTAAGGCCAGGCCCTGGAGAGGATGCAGATCCTCAGGGATAGGATGTCAGGAGGAGAGATGAAGGGGCAGCTGTGACCTACAGCCCCCGGCTGACCACAGGCCCCCCAGCCTGGCTGGGTCGGGGGAGGGGCCACACTCACCTCGGTGCCGGTTGGTGGTTTTGTCAAACATCAGCATGGCATCATCCACCTGAAATGGAGCCATTTTGTCTTTGGAGGACCCACCAGATAGCAGGGGACCCACCCCAACCCAGAAGCAGGGGCTCCCACACTTTCTCCCCTATTTCCTAGCCCAGGTTTTATCTTAAACCTGCTCCCCGTGCTGGGACCACTTTCTACCTGCAACCTCAAATGGATTCTCAGTGGACCAGCCTACAAATAGTAAGTGCCAAATGTGTGCCTGGCACTTTGTCCCATCATCCTCCCCACATGCTCTGCATGGTGAGATCCTCATTTTGTAGATAAGGAAATGGGCTCAGAGAGGTGAAGTCACCTGCCCAACGTCACACAGCAAATCCCAGATCAAGTCTGGGAGGAGGAGGCTGTGCTGAGTGGGTGCAAGAGGAGGAAATATGAGCTCAAGACCTGAGACGGGGAAGCAAAAGCCTCTTCCTTTTCTTTTACAAAAGGCCAGGAGGACAGCAGCCACTCCAGCCAGTCTCAACTCCCCTCTCCCGGTACAGATCTTTTCCTCTAATTGAGGTTTCCTTTTGCTAGAGGCTGTAATTAAAGCAAGTAGAGTTCAGTGCCTGGGCTGCTTGCCTCCCACTGATTGGGGGAGGGGACAGGGCTGAGGAAAGGGAAGGGTCTACACTATCCCCCCTCCCATGGACTCCAGACTTCTTGCTACTCCCTCAAGGCATCCCCTTGCACACATGGACAGCCAAAGGCCTTAGCTTCCCTCCCACGGTCCCACCTCCTTCCCTTTGCCTACATCTGGTATGTCCTCCTGGCCCTCTTAATTCTTCAGCCAATGTCAGCTAACTCATGGGGTAAAGCTAAGGTCTGATTCATTCTTGTTAGAAACCAAGTGTTGACTATGATACCCCTCCATTGCACTCCAGCTACTGACCCTCCCACCAACGGTCAGACACCCAAGGGATGAAGGGAAACTTCCTGAAGCCTTTAGGCACAGCTTCTCCCCCACTCTCCTTTGCTCTCTTTCCAGGCCTGTCATCCGCCTCCTTGAAGGAAAGGGCAACCCCTGAACAGGGTGGTCCTCCAGCTCTGCTGGGCGCCAAGCAGAACAGGGCCTCTGACTTACCCCTGGGAGAACCAGGACCCCACTCAGCCAGGAGGCAGCTGGGTCCCAGAGAATCTGAGAAGGAAATGACATCTTCCTCCCCAAGAAGCTTCCTGCCCCAGGGTCCTGAAGGAGTGTATCACTCTCATTCCCATCCTGAAGGACCCATAATGAGTCCTAATCCCAAATCTGCTTGACTCCCCAAACAAGACAGACACTTCAGGATCAGCAAAGCTTCTCCACCCCCTTGACCAATGGAAAGAGAAACCCATAAAGGAGGGTTGTGACAAAAGCACAGGCTTTTAATTGAAATCCTAGGTCCTGAGTTTGCTGGTGGGTAATCTTGAGCAAGTGACTGTGTCTCCATGACTCAGGTTACTCATCTGTAAAATGGGTGTAAGAGTTTCTTATAGGGAGGAGTTCAATGAGATGCTGTATGTAACACTCTTAACTCATAATACCTGGGATACAGTAAGTGCTTAATAAGGACTATTCTCATTACATTATAAAGGGGCTTGCCCACAGTCACATGGGGGAGAGGGGCAAAGCTGGAGACAGCAGCCCAACAACATTGCCTATGAAGGTTTCATGAGCACAGTGCCTGTATCAGCTATTACCATAACCAACTTATTGGAGCACCCTGACTTATGCTCGATAATTATTTTTTGAATGAATGAATGAACTAAGAACCAGCTTCCTCCCTAATCCTATAGCTTTGAGTTCCTGCCTGGCCCACAAATTGATTTCAGCCCAAATCCATAGCCCTTTCCGCCTTCCTCTACCCAACCTTCCAATCCACCATCCCTGGCCCCCCAGACCCTTCAACCCGGGCACTGGATTGGACAGACCCCTAGCGGGACAGTGGGGTTGAGGCCAGGGCAAAGAGCAAGGAAAGTGGCTGGGGATCCAGGGGACCCCCACCGGTGTCCCCTCCTGGGGCCAGCTGAGGGGAGGGAGGCTCCCAGCCGGGTGTCCTTAATAGGCTTTGGTCTCCATGGGAACCTGAGGGCAGGGGGGATCGGGCGGGGGGAGGGGAGGCGGTCGGGGCCTGCTGACCAGTGGGAGCCGCCAAGTTCGGCGGCCTCTAAGCCTGAGTGGCAGCCATGGCGGCTGACCATTGTTCCCCCTTCGGCGGCGGCCCCTCGATCCGGGCGGGGGGCCCCCCGCCGCAGGGCCCTTGGCATTCCCGGCTGTCCCCCTCGCTCCCTGGCAGCCTATTCTCCGGCTCCCCCTGGCCTCCCCGGGCCGGTTTCACATGCCAACGCCGATTTAGGCCCGAACAAAAGACGCGGCCGCTGACGGCTTCTCCTGGGGCCCGGTTGCCATGGCAACGCCGGCCCCGGGGGCAGGCGGCCTCCAATCACAGCTGCTGGATCAGATTAGTGCGAGCTCTAATGCTCGGCGCTCAGACACAAAGACACCCCGCCGGAGCAAGCGGGGCCTGCTGCTTCCCAGGAGCGTCCTTCCCTCTGGGGCCTAGGCCGCCGACCTGCCCTCCGTCCTGGACTCAGGTCCCCATGGAGGCGCCTGGGCCTTGGCCTCTGGCCCCCAAGCCGCCAGCATCCGCTGGCCAAGGGACCTCCCATCCTCTCCCCTTCTACCCTAGAGACAGGGCGCTGGGAACCCACCCAGTGGCCAACTCACATCCCATTTCCCAAGCCACCTTCTTTGCCCTTTGCCTTACACGGGACGGATGGAAACGCCTCGATGGGAGAGTAGAGACCCAACCTGCAGCCTGGTGTGGCCCAGGCACCCGAGCACTAAGCACAGCAGCCCTACTTCATCCTCAGATTAAAACTTGGTCCCCTCTTTGCCATCTCTCCATGGAACCTTGATGTTGACAATGCTCACCTTTCTGGGGACATCCTATTGTCTGATGACGCCACATCTCCTACTTCACCAACAGCCCAGACATTAAAACCTGGATGCACCTCTGAGCTGAGAGCCAATCCTCTGGGCCTGATTTTCAGCCCCACCCCCAAAAAGGTAGGGAGGGGATCAGATCAGCCCTCACCCCCTAAGCTCCCACCTGTGCAAGCAGGGTGCTCAGTGCAATTGGGAGTCCTATTTATTACCTCCTTATCATCCTCACCAGGAAGGAGTGGGGGAAGGTACAACCGCCCATGGCTCGGACAGGTGCAAACTCCCAGGAGGCCAAGGGGGTGACTGGATTGAACTGGCTACAGGAGAGTAACCTCCCTCGGGAGAATGAAGATAAGCAAGAGAAAAACACAGGGGCAGGGCAACAACAGAGACAGCTACTGTGTGGCTTCTGTCCCTGGGGATGTGTCCAGAGTGTGAGGCCCATAGACAGGCCAGAAGCCTGAACGGTGGGTTGGCCTTGCCTCACCCACAGAAGGACCCACCCCTCTTTCACCTTTTGCAGGAACTGGAATGACCTGGCTGGACTCCGCTAGCTACTGACCAGTTCTACAGGCTACTCACACCCCCAGCAAGCCCCCTAGATTTGACCCACCTTTCCAAACTGCTCAAAATATTGCTTCACGTCCTCCACCGTGGTATTCACTGATAGCCCCCCTACAAAGATCTTCTTCGTTCGAGTCACCATCTGTTAGGGAGAAGAATGAGAAAGTAGGCATCTGAGTCCTGTGGCCTACTGCCACCAGCAGGGGCTCCTGCTAGGGCGCCAGCTGACAAGCTCTCTGTGGCCCCAGCTACTCGGATGCCCTCCCCCTGAGCTCCTCGTTGGACCTGTGCCTCGAGGCCTGTCACAGGCAGCTGTGCACCCCACACCCTGGCTGACTCCAGTGTGCCTCCCTCCTGCCTCCCTCCCTGGGGTCTGTGTGGGGAAAATGTCTTCCCTAAAGACCACCACAGAGAAGGGGGAGGGTTAGTGATCCAGACTGACAGCCTAACTTAAAGACGTCATCAGTTTTCCCCTGGGAGAGGCCAACGCTCATCACAGGGTCCCCCTGAACTCCATGCTGACATTTTCCTCATCAACGTCCTCCCAACCCAACCTCTGGCAGTCCTGTGGCCCCAGCCCCGTTTTAGGAAAAACACATGGTCCTAATTACCCCAGGAGCGCATGGCTAATCCACGGCAATTCCCAGCCCCATCCTAACACTAAAGCACCTTCTGTCACCAAACTGCTTAATGGAATTAACCCAATTCCGACCACGTGCTCCCTGGTGCAGCTTCCTTCGAATACCTGCTCTGTAATTGCTTTCAGGCCCTCTGCTGGACCCTTTCAGAGATACCCCTTTCCTGTCTCTTATAAGTTGCCCCTCTCCCTTCACTGTGGTAGGAGGTGGGCACCATGGTCCAAAATCCTAAAGCATCTTAGTTCCCACCAATGCCTTTGCAAAGGGAAAACTAAGATCACCTGGAGAGGGACCTAGTCTTAGGATACTTCATAAGTCGGCAGACACAGGGGTCTTGCTCCCTGTTCTGTAATCAGCCTTTCTGTCTGTCCTTGCTTAAAAATTAAGATCTGGCTAGTTGCCCTGGGACCTGGAATAGAATCTTAGGCCTCTGCCTTGGACCCAACGTTTTGAGTGCTATATAGTTCAACTGCTCAGAAATTGGGTTTCTCTACAACCAGAAAAATTTGCCACAGCACCAGGGAAAGAGAGCACTTGGGAGGACAGCCATAGTCACCCAAGTTGAAAGACAACAGGTGACAGACAGACTCCATGGTCCCCCCTCCCCCACCAAGGCCAACACATTGCACTTATGAGCTCCCTGGCCTAACTCTGGCTCAGCCTCTGGGGGTAAGTCTGTCCTGGATTTGACCCCCAGCGTCACTGGGCACAGAGGCTGTGATCTCTGAGGTCAGAATTCAACTCAGGATCCAAACCATACCGGCTTCAAATATAGGGCAATAAGTCCCCTGAGGGGTTCCCCTTCTCCCAACACATGCAGCCCTCTCCCTGGTCTACCCCAGAGCACAGATGGGAAGATGATACAAGATGTCTTCACAGAGCAGGGATATGAGGATCCTCCCTTCCCCCACCTCAGTTCATACAGAGGGTCCAGAAGCATCTGTCATAGAAAGGTATGCTGGGAATATCACTGCCCTTTGTAACAGCCCCTTCCAGACAGAACATACCTACCTTAGGCTGTGCTCGCCGAGGAAATGCCACCTTGGGATCAATCTGAAAGAGAAGGGGCGTTGGTTATCACACTTCCGATGGGGGATCACACAGCCTTCATCCTTGAAGACCTCTCTCATCCCAGGACACAGCCTCTAGCAGGAAAGGATAGTGGTTAAGCATTTAGGCCCTTGAGCCAGGTTTCTGGGTTTGAATTCCACTTAGACTGTTTCCCAGCTGTGAGACCTTAGGCAAGTTACTTAAACTCTCTGAACCTCAGGGTCAAGCTCACCTGCGAAATGGGCAAATCGTAGCATTCCCCTCAAAGGGTCATCTGCAGATATTATAAGATAATACTTACAAAGCACTTGGCATAGTGTCTACCTGACAGTGAGAACCCCCCAAAATAAACAGTCTTATTCCTTTAAGCACCTGGTATATGGAGAGCCTTCCCAGCTTCACTGACTTCACACAGATACCTGTCTAGGTGAGGCATGCAATTCAGACTTTTGAAGCCTTGCGAATGGAAACTCTTTGCTTCAAGATAAGAGTTCATAAACCACCAGGAATGGACTCAGTTCTGTTTCCCCGATATTATCAACCTCTAACAGCTCTCCTTGTGGGTGCAAACAAACAGCTTCCTGAGAATGCAGTTAGGCTTGGGGTAAAGCAGAGCCCAGGCTTTGGTGACGTGCAAGGGCATGGGACTTGGAGTCAGAAATTCTGGGCCCCTGGCCAAGCTTGTGATCTTGGGAACTTGCCTGGCCCCTCTGAGCCTCAGTTCCCTCATCTGCAAACTGGGGGCACCCACTTTTCACAGGGGCAGCTGGAAGAAATCAAAAGAGATAATGTGGGTGAAAGCGGTCCTTTTTGAACTGCCCTTCATTGGACAAACAAAGGACTACCTTTGCCCTTGGCTATGAACAACTAGAAGGGAAAAGCACATGCACCTGGATATTCTACCTGCACTTAGAAACAGCAAAAAGCAGGGCATGAAACACTGTGATCAATGCAGGACCTATGTGGCCCAGTCATTCCAGAGTTTCTTGACACACACATGGGTGGACACCACTCAGAAGTTCACCAGCCAATCATGGGCAAGATCTATCTTTTCCCAAAGTTCCTTCCATTCAAACCTCAGCCTCATTCTAGGCGACTGCTCTGGCCCCTCTCTGCCTGAATGACATAAACCAAGGACCAGCTTCCTCCACATTCCCCCACTGGAATTGCCCACAGAGAAGAAACCTCCAAAATCCATGCTTGGCCAGTGCCTCCTCTCTCCCAAAGTCCCACTTGGCCCCAGGGAAAGTCGCAGTTCTCCATTTTCCCTGTCTGAAGGTATGATTCTGTACATCTGTGGACATTTTGATGCTTCCATTTCTCTTGGAAGCAGCCTCCTGTCCACCAGAGCACACCTCAGACAGTCCCCCTGTGCAGACCCTGACGGGGAGGTGGTACCCAAGCCATGTCCTGCAGACTCACGTGCACCCCATGCCTGACACGCCCCACCTCCACTCTGACTCACAGCTGGCAACATAAATAAACCCAACAAGTAAATAAAAGGTGAAAGTCAGAACCTAAAATAGACTCCCCACAATAAACCTCCCTCCTACCACCCCTAACTCAGAGAATGTCAAACACAAAGCCCTCACCCTTGAGTTCGAAATCTCAAAAGGATACCCATCTCGCTCTCCTTCCTCCCCTCTTCTTTGCCTTATCAATCTTCCATTCCCTACCCCCCAGCCCTAGCCCCTAAATCTCAGCTTCCTGAGCGCTGCAGAAGCCATCAGTGCATTCTGAGGACAGGGGATGGTAGGAGAACAGGCAGCTTGATGGTAGATAATCACCAAAAACAATAGGCCACTGTCTTTCCATTCCCAGCTTGGGTCACTCAGTCTGAGCCAAGAAGATCCTTTCAGAGCCCGCAAAGTTGAGGCCTGGCCTCATTTGCTCATTACTGGGAGCAGGAGTGGGAGCCACTGGGCAGAGATAACAGGAGCTGGGGACAGGCGGTAATTTAACAAATTCTTGGGCACAACCAGCTATTGTTGCAGGTAAACAGGAGCCAGTGACTAACCCAAGCAGGGAGGCCCAGGGCTGGAGGAGAGTGGGGGAGTGTGGAGAGAGATCACACAGTCCCAGCCCCTTGGCAAATGGTCTCCCCAATCATAGGTCACCGCCATCACGGAGTACCCCTCCTATGACTTTCTCCGTTTCCCTCTCCCCTTGAGCCAGGGCCTGGGCCAGCGCCCCCTGCAGGGCCCAAGACACTGGGGAGCAGTGGGACAACAGCAAAATGTTCCAGGAGTTTGAATACCAAACAAGCAGCTAAGATCTAGCCCTCAGAAGGGTTTTTCCAGACAAGATAGCTCCCTTCTCCATAAATCCCTTCCCAGGCAAAGCAGGTCTGGATCTTCTACACAAAGCAAGGAGCTCATTGACCAAAAGTCAGGGGAGGGTGGGGGGGGTGTGGTTCAGTGACGCTTTGCCATTGATCTGGAATGAGGGGGTGTCGCAGAGCCAAATACTAGTTACAGTTCAGAGAAGCCACGGGGTGGGTCACTGCAGCCTTGACTCACTCAATATGGGTTAGGGGAGGTACCGAGCTCCACCCCAACCTCCTCTCTGAGGCATTAAGATTAGCACGTATGGGGAGGGGGTGGTAGCTGATTCTTCCCTCACCATTACTGGAGGGGTTGGGAGATGTAGCATCTCACGGCAGGCCTGGGCTTTTTTTCCTCTCTTTCCCCTCAACTCCAGTGACAAAGTTTCTGAGCCTGGCAACCCTTCTCAGAAAATTACCTCCTTCCTTGAGGACCCCATTCAACTGTCCCCTGTGGAGTCCTGACCCTCTTCTCCGGCAGCTTCCCTCTCCCATAGGACCCCCGAAGCCCCGAGGGTCACTCACTGTTTTGGAGTCGAGCTCGTGCCGCGATTGCGCCAGCACTTTATCCACCCCCGCCTGGTCCATGAAAGTGACGAAGCCGAAACCCCTGCGCGCCGTAGTGAGGGAGAGGCAGATGGTTACAAGGCAGTGAGTGGCGGTAGAGGGGGGGCGAGCCAGGAGCAGGAGGAGGGGGTGAGGGGCTCACCTGGATCTCTTGGTCAGGGGGTCCCGCATCACCAGACACTCCTTCACCTCCCCGAACTGGCCGAAGTATTCGCGCAGCCCTTCTGTAACCACACACCCGCCTTCGGACCAGCTCGGGCCCCGCGCCCTTCCCCCCTCCCGCGTCCTTTGCCCCCGGTGACCCCAGCGCGGACCCGCCGCCCCCGCGCCAAGCAGCTTGAGCGCTCTCTACTGTCCCCCCCAACCTTCAGCCCTCACCCAGCTCGCGTGTAGCCTCCTGGCGCCCACGGGGGCCCCAGGAAGCCGAGGGCCGAGCTTGGCTGGAGGGGGGACGGCTCCGGCCGGGTTCCCGCCGCTCCGGGAGCTGCCTCACAAAAGTTTGAGCCGCAGGTGCGAGCGGAGTTGGCGCTGCCGCTGGCGGGTCCCGGGGGCCCAGCTCACCCCCAGATGCCCCCTGAACCCCTCATCTCCTCCCCTCCACCCGCTGGGCCGTGCGCACTCGCCGATCGCCCTGCACTCTCGGGGTCCCCGGGCGGGGCGCGAAAGAGAGCGCAGAGGCGCCCGGGGTCAGTAGGGCGCAGGGCCGGGCTGGGGTGTCCGGTTCCGGGGCGCCGGGGGGTCCAGGGTGCCCTGCCGGACCGGCGGGCGCTCCCAGGCTCGCTCACCCTGCGTAGTCTGCCAACTGAGTCCCCCGATGAACATCTTGCTGCGGGAGGAGGAGAGACACAAAGGGCCCGCGTGAGCGCCGGGAGCCGGGGCGCAGGGGGCGCGGGCCCGGGCCCCGGGGAGGCCCGGCCCGACCCGAATCGGCCATGTTGGCGGGGCCGGGCCGGGCCGGGCGCGGGCCGGGCAGGCCGGGCCGGGCCGGGCCGGGCCGTACCAGGGGTCGTGCGGCGAGTCCGGGGAGGCGAGGCCGGGCTGGGGCGCGTCAGTCTCCATCGGGAGCCGCGGGCGGCGCGGGCAGCGGAGCGGCGGCGGCGGCGGCGGCGGCAGCGCTCGGCGCGGGGCAGATGAGGTGCGCGGCGAAGGGGGCCGGACGGACAGGCCATGCTGCCCCCTCCCCCGACCCCGCTCGGGCGGGCGGGCGGGGACGGCCGAGGGGAGGGCCCGCCGGGGGCCGACCTGCCGGCTCCTCCCCCCGCCGCCCTGCGCGCATAAAGCCCCGCGCTCGCGGACGCGTCCGGGCGCCCGCGGAGGCGGCGGCGCCGGGACCCTGTTCCCGCTGAGCTCCCGGGTCCCCGAGGGTGAGAGGACCCCGAATCCCGATGCGGGCCAGGACCAAGGCTTGGCCGCAACCCCCACCCACCCCAGCGCGGGGGCCGGGCCACGGGACCGCCCTCCCGGAACGAAGCGCTTCCCGGTGCCTTCAAGGTAGCTTGGTTCCGGATCGGGGACCAGTCCACCCTCTCAGACCCCCGCTACCCAAAATCTGAGAGACCCCTGATCTCCCTGGGTCGGGAGGGAGATATATATCCTCATGCTTCCCAACCCCCTCACTGTTCCAACTGCTGAGAATCCCTTCATTCTCCCAGTTGGAGCGAGAAACCGCTTTCCAACCCCCCAATTGTTTCGGAACCTAATTTAGGGTTCCCAGTGTCCCATATCCCCCATATCCAATTTGGGGAACCCTCTCAGTGCCTCGCGTCCCGAGTGGGGAGCCTCCATCAGTACCCCAGTAGAAACAGTATCAGTTTCCGCAATCCCTCCTCAGCCCTTGCTGTCCCGAATGAGAATCCCCCTCAGCTTTCCCAGATCCTTTCCGTTCACAGAAGCCCCCCTGTCCCAAGACTGTGTTCCCAGTTTGCTACCACCTCCGATGGTAAGAACCCGATGGCTCAGCTGTGCACCTTCCCCCTCCGGATGACCCCCTTCTAAGCTCCACCCCGTCGGACTGGAAGAACCTAACTGCCTACCCACTGCGTTTGGAGTTCCTCCTCTCAGTTCGTTTCAATTTGAGATACAGCCCAGGAAGGCGAACGCCTTCAATTCCCGTTACTCCTCCCCATGTCCCTATCTTCTGGGTCTCTAAGATCCCCCAGAACGTTCACTGAAGGCTCCCGGGGCCGTCTCACCTACCCGAAAGCTTCCTCCTTCCAGCCTGGGAACCCTAAGAAAGTCCATGCTGGCTTCCACTTTGGAAGCCAGAGGCGGACCTCCCTATCCATATCCTCTCCTTAATTTCCCAACCCAGGAAGGGTTAAATTAGGAGGCTAAAGCATCCAGCCACTCCATCCCTCCCCTAAATTCCCATCCCTGCTGGGGGTCTCAGCGCCACAACAAGCCCCTCCCTCCCAACTCACCTCCCATTCCTTCCCCTGCTCTCTACCTTAAATCTACCCCGTGAAACCCAGCGGCAACTCTCGATGGCATCCCTTTACTTCTCACCTTGATATTCGTCCTCCAGACAGTCACCTTTTATTAATCTATGCAGCAGCTCTGGTCATCATAACCCTGACCTCTGGAAGGTGCCCATCCCCCTCCTCTTAGTATATTCCCCCCCACACACACACACACCCTACCACCACACTTAGAAGAACGTGAGAGACGCAAGTTAATGGTTTCCTCCGGACCTTCTGGGAACACTCAGCAGGTTTATCCTGCCACCCTGTGTGTATAACACAAGAAACCAACTCCCCCTTTCCTGTTTTTATCCTCCTACTGGCTCCACAGTTTCTCAGACTCCTCTGAACCATGGTTGTGGGGCACCCCATACAAGGCGTTTCTCACTATTTCAATACAAACTGGAACATCAGTGGTGTTCTGGAAGAGATACAGATGGAGATCAGTAGGTAGCACCTTGCATGTTATCCCTAGATCTAAACTTCAAGTTCCTTGTGTGTTAAATGGGACCAATGGGAGAGGTGAAGGGAGGGGAGAACCCCAAGTGTCCATGAGCATTGATTTGTGTGCTGGTGCTGTTGGGCAGGTGGCTTGGAGGGTAGGAAGTAGGCAAGGGTCCTTGGTCAGAGCCAGCCAAGCCTATGTGAGTAGTGGATTGAGATAGGACCTGTTTATTAGCATTCTCATTCAGGAGCTGAGGAGGAAGTGTGTCCTTATCACTCACTGGTGTGAAGTCCAGTAATGTGTAGGGTGGACTTATAGAAGTCACCTCTTACTGCAGGTTTATCTCAGCATCACTGCTTCAGTCCATTTTATGCACAATAGGGCAAGGAGTCCTCCTAGGAGTAGCCCTCACAGGACAATGCAGCTATAAATGCACGATCCTCATTGTAAATTGAGGATCTCAGCGGTATTAAGGAAAAATGATCTTCAGAGCAACTGGCCCAGACTCCAGAATTAGGAGATTAGAGGATGTGGTTCCAGCTTTCTCTCTCTCTCTCTCTAGTACTACACACACTGAGCATCACTCAGAGAATTAAAGAATAATTTGCTTTATAGTGTTTTTTTTAAATCCTTTCAAGAAAGACAGAGGGCAAATGACATAATGCCTAAGCACTAAGAGGCAACTTGGCACATTCATTCCCTCCACAAATATTTACTGAACACCTGCTACCCAGCAGATACGGTCTTAAGCGCTATATTCCTAGCACCTAATTTTGTGAAGCTTGCTTTCTAGAGACAGGAGTCAGATGATGATAGATAGATGAGATAGATAGATGATAGATAGATAGATAGATAGATAGATAAGATGTCAGATATTGGTATATGCTATGGAGAAGGGAGAGAGGGAGGGTGGGAGGTGTGGAGAAGAGGGTAATGTACAATTTTAAATCAGAAAAGTTTTCATAGGGAGGGGTGGTGTTTTAGCAAAGACTTGAAGGAAATGAGGTACATTGATCTACGGTATTATCCAGAACTCTCTCTCACTTATGCAGAATGTCTACATCTCTTGAGTGCAATGCTAATTGATATTCACAATTTGACTTTCACTGCTCTAAAACAATGATTCCCAGACCTTCATGTGCTTAAAATGTCACCCAGTGATTTTCAGCAGACACAGGGTCGATGGGGGCTCTGAAAACTGCCTTTTTAAACAAACATCTCAATCAGATGATGCTGATAGCTGAGGTTTTCCTTGGGCCACTCTTAAAGAAACATTGCTCTAAAATAAACTAAAGAGTCTTCTAGAATGACAACAACAAAATTAAAGATTAAATTATAGTCTGTGTGGTTTTAGTGTTGAGAGTATTTCACTGTGTTCTCATTCTTTGAAAATGCAATACCCAAACAAAACTCCGGATTACCCAGAACATCCCATCTCTTGTCCAAGCAGGAGAAGGGAAAATTTTTTATCATAAGCTGGTTAGGAGCCAAACATTTATAACTGGTCTGTTTTCACCCTCTCCCCTTTTTTTTGCCCTAATTTTTTCTTTCTCTTTCTATATTTTTTCCTTCCCAAATATCTTGACTCAGCCAGCAGGTGACTGGCTAGGATAATGAGAGTACTTGACCAAGAGTCAAAAGATTCACAGGTGGCTCCTGGAACCACCACTGTTTCTGGTTGAGTATAGGGATGTACCACTCAGCTTTCTGAGCTTCCATTTACTCTGAGTTACTGCTAGACGTGAGTAAGATCTTGAAAGCACCTTAAAATCTCTAAGGTACTATGGAAAGGGAAAGAACTTCTGTGACTGTGCATTCACAGATCCTGTTAATTTGGTCCAGTTCAAGCTCAGTTACCTTCAAGACAGTGTGGTACTGGCATAAAGATATACCTATATCAACAGAATCGAATTGAGACTCCAAAAATAAACCAGTCTCTTCAACAAATGGTGCCGGGACAACTGGATATCCCTATGCAAAAGAATGAAGTTGTACCTCTACCTCACACCATATACAGACACCAATTGAAAATAGATCAAAGAGCTAAAACTATAAAAAAATTGACCAATCGCACATTATTAAAATAAAAAACTTTGTGCTTCAAGGGATACTATCAAGAAAGTGAAAAATAACCCACAGAGTAGGAGAAAAAATTTTGCAAAGCATATATTTGATAAGGGAGTGTATCTAGAACATATAAAGAAGTCACACAACTCAATAGTAAAAAAGATAAATTATCTGATTAAAAATGGGCAAAGGATCTGAAAAGACATTTCTCCAAAGGAGACATACAAATGGCCAAGAAACACATGAAAAAATGCCCAACATTATTAGCCAAAACAAAGTGAAAATAAAAACCACAATGAGATACTATTCTACACCTACTAGGATGGCTATGTTATAATAAAAAATACAGATGATAACAAATGTTGGTAAGGATGTATAGAAATTGGAACCTTTGTACATGGCTGGTGGTGTGTAAAGTGGTGCAGCCACTGTGGAAAAGTCTGAAAAAGCAGGTCTTCAAAAGGTTAAACATAGCCTGACCTGTGGTGGCGCAGTGGATAAAGTGTCAACCTGGAAACGCTGAGGTTGTCGGTTCAAAACCCTGGGCTTGCCTGGTTAAGGCACATATGGGAGTTGATGCTTCCTGCTCCTCCCCACTTCTCTCTCTCTCTCTCTCTCTCTCTCTCTCTTTCTCTCTCTTACTCTCTCTCCCCTCTCTATAATGAATAAATAAAAAAAAGGAAAAAAAAAGTTAAACATAGATTTACTATATAATGTAGTAATTCTACTCCTAGGTATATACTCCTCTCCAGAGAAATGAAATCATATGTCCACACAAAAACTTGTACATTAGTCATAATTGCCAAAAAGTAGAAACAACCCAAATGTGCATATACAACAGAATATTATTTGGCCATAAAAAAGAATGATGTGCTCATATGATACATGCTACAACACAGATAAACTTTGTAAACATTATGCTAAGTGAGCCCTGGTCAGATAGCTTGGTTGGTTAGAGCATCGTCCTGAAGCACAGAGGTTGTCAGTTTGGTTCTCAGTCAGGGCACATACAGGAACAGATTGATGTTCCTGTCTCTCCCTTTCTCCCTTCCTCTCTCTAAAATCAATAAAATAAACATTAACTAAGTGAAAGAAGCCAGAAACAAAAAGTCACATATTGTATGATTCCATTTACATGAGATATCCACAGTAGGCAAATCCACAGAAACATGAAGTAAACTGGTGGTTGCCTAGGGCTTGAGGGTGGGGTATTTGGGGGAGATCTGGGATAAATGGGTACAAATTTCTATTTGAAGTGATGAAAATATTCTAAAACTGATTATGACGATGGTTGCACAATTCTGTGAATATACTAAAAACTGTCGAAGTATAGGCCCTGGCAGGATAGTTCAGTTGGTTAGAGTGTCATCTGGGTACATCAAGGTTCCATCCCTGGTCAGGGCTCATACAAGACTCAACCAATGACCTGACCAGCTGGTGGCGCAGTGAATAGAGCATCGGACTGGAACGTGGAGGACCGAGGTTCGAGACCTCAAGGTTGCCAGTTTGAGCGCGGGCTCATCTGGTTTGAGCAAGGCTCACCAGTTTGAGCCCAAAGTCACTGGCTTGAGCAAGGGGTCACTCGGTCTGCTGTGGCCCCCGGGTCAAAGCACGTATGAGAAAGCAATCAATGAACAACTAAGACGCCGTGATGAAGAATTGATGCTTCTCATCTCTCTCCCTTCATGACTGTTTGTCCCTATCTGTCCCTCTGTCTGACTCTCTCTGTCTCTGTCACACACAAAAAAAGAATCAACCAATGAATGCATAAATAAGTGGAACAACAAATCAGTGTTTCTCTCTTTTTATTGTCTCTCTCTAAAATCAATAAAAATAAATTAAAAATTTTAAACTATGTAAAAAACTATTGAAGTATACACTTTAAATGAGTAAAGTGTGTGGTATATGAATTACAGGCAGTTCCTAGGTTACAAATGGGATAGGTTCTGTAGGTTTGTTCTTAAGTAGAATTTTTTTTAAAGACTTTTTTATTTATTCATTATAGAGAGGGGAGAGAGAGAGAGAAGGGGGGAGGAGCAGGAAGCATCAACTCCCGTATGTGCCTTGACCAGGCAAGCCCAGGGTTTTGAACCGGCAACCTCAGCGTTTCCAGGTTGACGCTTTATCCACTGCGCCACCACAGGTCAGGCCTCTTAAGTAGAATTTGTATGTAAATTGGAACAGGTACATTTACCTATTAAATACTACTTAGACAGATGTTTGTCTTAACATAGTATTTATTTTTACCTTTCTGTGCATTTAAGTACTTAAACATTTTCAATCTAAAGAACCTATCTCATTCATAACCCGGGGACTACCTGTACATCTCAATCAACTTGTTAGCGAAAATATCACTTACCTGTTATAAAATTTTTTCTGATTCCAGTGCTTATTCATCAAAATAAGTTTACTTTTGCACTGGCCAGGTAGCTCAGTTGGTTGGGGAGAGTCCTCCAATACACCAAGGTTGTGGATTTAACCCCTGGCCCAAGCATATACAAGAATCAACTAATAAATGCATAGACAGGTGGAGCAACAAATCAATGTTCCCCCCTCTCTTTCTCCCCCTTCCTCTCTTTTTTAAGTCAATAAAAATTTTTTAAACAAAATAAATTTACTTTCTTTTCTCTTATAGCACTCATGTTTAACTGTATACACATGATCATCTATTGTAGAACTTGTTAAGTACTTTCTGTATACCAGACACTGTGCCAAACTCTTCTCAGCGATTTTCCCATTTTATTCCCCCAGTAATTTTTCAGGGTAGAAACTTTTATTTTACTGACCAGGGAAACAAGTCTTAAGGAAGATTAGTAATTTGCCTAAAGTCACATAGTAAATGAGAAAAGTAATAGCTAAGATTTACTGAACAATTACTATGTTCCAGGCACTATCCTAAGCACTGCTTTGGGAAACTCATTCAATTCTTACAACCCTATGACGTAGGTCCCTATTTTCCACACCTGGAAATAGAAGCATTGAGTGATAAACTTGCTAATAAAGATCAGAATGGTAGCAAGTGGGGAAGCTGAGATTTGAACTCAAGTCTGACGCCAGAATCTCCACTGTGAACCACTACATAACCTAGTCTACCTATTTAATGCATCACAACTCACTCATTATTATAGATGGTTCTGGACTCTCATGCTGGAATGAGAGCTATTTAAGGGCAAGGTCCCTGTACTAAGCCTCTTTGTCATATCCTCCACCACCACCCCTATCCTCAAAACCATATCTCACACTAAGTGCTCAATAGTTGCTTCTTAGGTGCTTGTCTGGAACCAGTCCCTGTGCTAGGACTGGAGGATGCAGTGGTGAATGAGACAGACAGCCCTCCCTACTCTCACAGTCTAGAGACAAATATTCACAAGAGTTTTATATACATCTTTTTAACCTTTTTAACCAAGTCATTTTAATCACTTCAATAATCCAATGTAATAGGTTTTATTACTATACCTGTTTACAGATGAAGAAACTGAGACTCAGTCATCTGAAATGACATGCCCAAGGTCATGCAGCTAGCAAGTGTGTGGGGCCAGTCTAAGAACCCAGCTTTACCTGATTCAAACATTATGCTACATTGTCTCCACTTTGCCCCCTGACTTGACTCCCTGCCAGGGCAGGGAGGGAATTAAATAAACTATTCTGCTAGCCCAGCTGAGAACACCCACAGTCTGTTCAGACCTGCTGACTCTCCCACTTTCTCACTGTCGCTTCCAATGACAGCCAGAGTCGGTTTGATATGTTGGTGAAAGGGGGATGCTTTCGGAGTTTTACGGTTTCAGCATCTGAAGTCGCCTCTCGGCTGTAATTAACTATTTGATTTAGTCTGGTCAGTTAATAACGCCACAATTCTGGGGCTGAAAACAAAGATGCTAAGAGCACGCCTCCTTTATGTTTTATTATTTTTTTTAAAATGTTTATTTTGGGAAACTGAAACTGCAGACCTGGAGAACAGAAACCGCAAGTCTGACAGTGGTGACTGTGGGGGAGGGGATGCCAGGCTGTTGGCAGGGGCTTTTCGTCACACTCAGGCAGGTCATAAAGCTGAGGGACTGGTTAGAGGAGGGTCCCATCTCTGAGCCCTGTCTAGGAGACAAAACACCCTCTGCCTAGAGACGAGGTTTTCAGGGATCTCAGGGAAATCATTTTTTGGAGTCAGTGAATGGAGTAGAAAAAAACATTAGACAGGGAGTCAGGAGCCTGGGGCTCCATCTCTGACCTTGAAGCAGGCTCTTCCCCTCTCTGAGCCCTAGTTTATTCATCAGCAAAATGGAAAGTGGCCAGGCTATTTCAGAGATGGGAAATTGGTTTCAGTTTTTCTACTGATTAGTGGTGACTAGGGCTGAGCAAGGATAGAAAACTGTGATTGATTAGCAATGTCTGCCATGGATACAGGTAATCAGGGAATACTAAAAGGAGCCCCATAATATTTACCCTCCCTAGACTATCCCTACATCTTTTCCTGTTTTGGTCTTCTAGAGACTTTAGAACAAGACAGGCAAGGATCGAGAGCTATGTAGCCATCCCTAGGGGTCAGACAGCCAAGGGAGGAACCACATTATTAATAAAACCATAAGTAATAGTTTTATTAATAATGATAACACATGATTATGTATATGGGAAAAAAAGGTGTGAAAAATGTACATTAAAACCATAAAGCATTAATATCAAACCATTAACATGGTGGAGGTAGGTGTATATTGTGGGTGTTAATATGGATGTGGATTTTTTCTGTAATGATTTATCTTAATAATCAAACATATAATAAAAATTGCCTTGGCTGGATAGCTTGGTTGGTTGGAGCTTCGTCCCAAAGGGAAGCTAGAGCTTGCTGGTTCGATCCCCAGTCAAGGCACATACAGAAACAGATTGATGTTTCTCTCTCTCTCTCTCATTCTCTCTCTCAAATCAATGGATAGAAATTAAAAAAAAAATTTTTTTAATCATAGAAAAAATAATTAGAATGAGAATATTTTAAAGATTTTTTTCAAGAACCACAAAGCATTATTCATAGTAGAAATTGGAAACAATCCGAATGTCTATCAACAGGAGAATGGATAAACTATGATATGGTTATACAATGGAACACTACCCAGAAATAAAAAGGAACATATGACTGACACCCGAATGAATTTCAAAAATATTATGTTGAGCAAAGGAAGCCAGATACCAAAAAACACATACCGTATGATTTTATTTATTGACATTCTAGAACAGGCAAAAATAATCTACAGGGAAAGAAGTCAGAGTATTGTTTATCTTTGGGGGGGGGGGAAGGAGCAGATACTGACTGGGAAGCAAGAGAGAATTTCCTGGAGGATAAACATGTTCTCTCCCAGCACTGTCCAATAGAAGTCAGGTGCAATCCGCAGCTGCGAATCACATATGTAACCTAAAATTTTCAAGTAGCCACATTAAAAAAAAAAGTAAAAGGAAACAGGTAAAATTTGTTAGTTGTATATTCAAAATAATAGATTTTAACATGTAATCATTATAATGTTATTAATTCTTTTTTTTTTTTTTTTGTATTTTTTTGTATTTTTCTGAAGCTGGAAACGGGGAGAGACAGTCAGACAGACTCCCGCATGCGCCCGACCGGGATCCACCCAGCACGCCCACCAGGGGCGACGCTCTGCTCACCAGGGGGCGATGCTCTGCCCCTCCGGGGCGTCGCTCTGCCGCGACCAGAGCCACTCTAGCGCCTGGGGCAGAGGCCAAGGAGCCATCCCCAGCGCCTGGGCCATCTTTGCTCCAATGGAGCCTTGGCTGCGGGAGGGGAAGAGAGAGACAGAGAGGAAGGAGGGGGGGGGGGTGGAGAAGCAAATGGGCGCTTCTCCTGTGTGCCCTGGCTGGGAATCGAACCCAGGACCTCTGCACGCCAGGCCGACGCTCTACCGCTGAGCTAACCGGCCAGGGCCTCTTTTTTTTTTTTTTACTTTCATTGGTATCCAATGTATATTTTGTACTTATGAGACTTCTTAGGTTGGACTGGCCACATTTCAAGTGTTTGGTAGTCACACATCAGAGGTCTGTATCTTACTTAATCTCAGTTGTTGTTAAATATAAAAATTCATTAAGTTGTACACTTAAAATGTGTGCATTTTACTTATGTAAATTATAGTTTAATAAATAAAAGAAGAATATTTTACTAAAAAGGCAAAATAATTTTTTTTTTTTTTTTGAGAGAGAGACAGGGACATTGAGGTGCTCCTGTATGTGCCCTGACCAGGGATTGAACTGGCAATCTCTGTGCTCCTCTCAGGGACGACACTCCAGAAAATAAAAATTTAAAAGGGAGATGGGATGAAAGAGTGGAGAGAGAGTAGCCAGGCAAAGAAAAGAAGCTACATTCATAAATCTATTGACCATCTTAGCAGGGAAATCTGTCCGCACTCAGGGCTCCCAAGACGGGGCTAGAAAACCATGGAAGATCCACTTTGGTGGAAGCTAATCAAGAACTTAGTTTTCAGTTTTCATCATTCTATTATTCTCTGACATGGTACATGTGACATGTCGCTAATAACAGTAAAAAGTAGATACTGACAACTTTACTGACCCTTGCCATTTGCTCAAGACAGTGCTAAGAACTTCCCTACACAATCACATTTATTTATTCATTTTTTTTAGAGAGGACAGGGAGAGAGAGAGAGAGAGAGAGAGAGAGAGAGAGAGAGAGAGGAGAGACAGAGAGAGAAGGGGGTTTGGAGCTAGAAGCATCAACTCCCATATGTGCCTTGACCAGGCAAGCCCAGGGTTTCGAACTGGCGACCTCAGCATTTCCAGGTTGACGCTTTATCCACTGCACCACCACAGGTCAGTTAATCCTCTGAGGTTGGTCCTATTATGAGCCTCCAATTTTACAGACCTGGAAACTAAGGTTCAGTAACTTGGCCAAGGTTGCTCCACTCAGAAGTGGGAAAGGGGATTTTCAACACGGGTCTCCTTGGTGGCTTTGGGCCTGGTATTCTTAACCCCTACCTCTACTGCTCGAAATGTTTTTATTTGCTTTAAAAATAAATAAATAAGTGAAGAAGAAAAAGAAATAAACAAATGAGGAAAAGAGTGGATTCAAGGTTATGTTTATAAATAACATCACTTGCTCCCTGGCCTTCAGACACGCTTTCCTGACTGGGGAGAGGAGAGCTGGGGTTATACAGAGCTTCAGGCTATCTTATCTGAATGCCCATGGAAGCGTGCGTCACATGGGAATGTCATTCCATCAGGAGTGTCCCAATTTCAAAAAGGTTGAGAACAGCTGCCATAGAGAGCCTCTGATGTCCCCTTCTTGCTTTACAGATGGAGAAACTTAAGAGATCCAAAGAGAGAGGTGTCTTGTCCGAGGTCACACAGCTAGTCCTTGGTGACTCCATCTTTGCATGACTCAGATATGCCTTTTCCATCATGTCAGGTACTTTGGCAGAGTCTAAACTTGAATAAGACTTGCTGCCAGTTCTTGGGGAGTTTCTGATCCAGTAAAGGGACAAAGTATATCAAGTCAGGTGTGTGGACCTTAAGAAGCTTTTGAAGGTTCAAGGAAGGGAGCACATCAGGTTGGATAGGAAAGGGAAGACTGAAATGCCATTTTAGCTGGATCAGAAAGCAGAAATAGAGGAGTGGGCACTCCCCAAAAGAAGAGCTGGTGGGCAACCGTGTCAGCTGAATTGTGTATTTTCCATCTGCCCAACTATTGCCCTACCTCTATTGTCCTGCATGATGTTGGGTCTACATTAAGGCTCAACCGTTGTTGATTGACTGACACAGGATGGAACCCATTCATCAAAATAGAAAGAGAGCCCTGACAGGTTAGCTCAGTTGGTTAAAGCATCATTTTGTAACATCAAGGTGGTGGGTTCAATCCCTGGTCAGGGCACATGCAAGAGTAACCAATGAATGCATAAATGAGCTGAACAACAAATCAATATTTTTTTTTCTTTCTCTCTCTCTAAAATCAATTTTAAAACATGTTAAGCCCTGGCCAGATAGCTTGGCTTATTAGAGCATCATCTCCATATGCAAAGTGTATGGTTTGATCCCCAGTCAGGGCATATACAGAGATCGATTGCTGTTTCTCTCTCTCTCCCTCTCTCTCTCTCTCTCTCTCAAATCAATAAAATAAAAAAATTTTTTTTTTAAGAAATGGAAAGAAAAAGGTGCATTCATTCACTCAACAAATATTTACTAAATGTTTATTATGTTTCATGAATAGCACTAAATGCTTTACCTGGGACTTGAGTCAAATGCAGTAATTGTCACCAAGTCCACCTCTCTCTACCTGACATAATAGAACAATAACAGTAGGAGTAGGAGCTATAATTACCATTTACTGCATGTTTACAATATGCCAGGTGCTTTGCTAAGCAATTTACATTAATTGACTCATTTGGTCTTCTCCTCCAAACTGATCTGAGTTACATTTATTATATTTGATAGAAGAGAAAATTCAGACAGAAGGACAGGTAACATCCTAAGGCCACACAACCAAGAACTAGGAAGGTGGGATTTGGACAGGTAAGTTCTAAATCATTATGGGGTTCAATCATTTATTTTCACCTTCTTGTCCACTATATAAATCTAGGTTTCATCTCTTTAGCAATATGTGTATAATAACATAGCCGATCTTCCAAGAGCTGCTGTTGCCCTCTGGCCTAGATAATAACCTTGCAGTGACTTCCCTGCTCTGGTAGAACAAAGTCCAGACCCTAACAGGGGCCTACAGAGCCCTACATGACCTGGTCCCTGCTTCTCTAGCCTCATCTCCCCACACCAACCTCCCTTCTTCCCTCAGATCGACTGGCCTTTCAGGTACTGGACATTAACATGCTCTTTCTCAGCTGGGGGCCTTTGAACAGGCTTTCTCTAGCCTGAATGACCATCCTGCAGCTTGGAACAGCACCCTTCCCTCTGCCTGGAACATTCCTCTTCAGTCTGGGGCACCCTGCCCAGCCTGTAGCCCCTTTGCTTATCCTGCCCAGCCTGTAGCCCCATTTGCTTATCCTGGAGCACCTTCACCTTAGCCTGGGCACCGGTCCCCAGCCTGATCATGCTTCCCTGGCTGACACAATCCGACTGTCCCTTCTGTGCCTAGTCACTTCCTTATCATTCAGATTTCAGCATCAATTTCACTTCCCTATGAGACTGTCCCTGATCTTTTATTCCTTTGCTTTTTCATGTATTTTCACTCGTAGCAATTGCTACCACGTGTATTTATGTGTATTAGCAGAGGTATGTGTATCTCTACGTCATAAGCTTCTTGAAAGTAAGGACCGTTTTCTTCTTGTTTCTCGTTGTATGAGCAGCACATGGTAGGCACTTTATAGATCTTGGTGGGATGAACAAATAGATAAATAATGTGGCAGACACATTAGGGCCTCAACTAATAATAATAATCACTGTTGTTTATGGAGTTTTATTGCAGGGCAAGCACTTCTTTACTATTTCAGTTACTCATTAGATAACGCTATGATACGCATATAATTATTATCTTCATTTTACAGATGAGGACTTTGAGGTTCAGAGAAGTGTTACCACTCAGCCAAGATCATACGGCTGATTAGAGTAAGAGCGGGGCTTCACCCCAGGCTTCCCTCTGCACTCCAGGCATGTCTCACCCATCAGGCCTTGTCCTGCCTCTCAGAGGGCAGGACCAGCTCATCCTCCCAGCTCCTCTCCTGTCCCTTTCTCCAATTTCTCCATGGAGCGGTTCTGGCCTTGGATCCTTTAGCTAACAGCCGATCACAAGATCTGACAGGACCTGGCTCCTTAATACAGTAATTGTGATCATTGTTATTGTTTACTGAGAGATTACCAGGTTCCAGGTATTATACTCACTCCTATCACCTCACCAAGCCCGCGCCACCCCCCTATGAAGTAAGGACTATGGTCTGAGGCTCAGAAAGGCAAAGCCGCTCACCTGAGGTGACACAACTAGGAATTAGAGCCAGGGTTCAAACATGTCCTTCTGACATCAGACTTTGTGACCCAGGAGAGGAAAATCAGACCAGACCTGCAGAGTTCACTCCCATGCTCCACAGCCACAGTCCTGGCTGTCCTTTTAGAAGGAATACTGGTCCTAGCTGGGCAGCTCTGTTAGGTGGAGTTTCATTCTGAAGCACAGAGGTTGCCAGTTCAACCCCCAATCAGGGCACATACAGGAACAGCTTATGTTGCTGTCTCTCTCTCTCTTCCTCTCTTGTGGCAATTAAAAAAATAAAATAAAATAAATGAAGGACCTTGCTTTGCTATCAGGATTAGCAGGCCCCAAGAGGTCAAGAGCCCTGGGAACACTCAAGCTGATGTACCAGGGTAAGACCAGACCTTCTAGATGTATTTTTTCTATTTCATCCTCTAAAAATTTCTTGTGTATATATTTTATAACAAAGATATTATTATAGTATAATTGTATATATATATATTATGAGTAAGTAAATTGACATATATTAGAGATATGGCCTCAAAGATTGTTTCCTCTTATGAATGTATGACCACAGAAATCTGGAGCTCATTGATTAAGACAGTAAGGACAAAGACAAAAACAATTATTACAGATTATCTACATACAAAAGAGTGAAGTTAGGCCCCTGCCTCACATCATATTCAAAAATTAACTCAACATAGATCAAAGACTTAAAACTATAAAACTCTTAGTAGAACACAGAGGAGTTAATCTTCATGACTTTGGGTCTGGCAATGGATTCTTAATTACATCACCAGGGCACAAACAATTAAAGATAAAGGGGACTAGCCTGACCAGGCGGTGGCACAGTAGATAGAGCGTCGGACTGGGATGCGGAGGACCCAGGGTTGAGACCCCAAGGTCGCCAGCTTGAGCGCGGGCTCATCTGGTTTGAGCAAGGCTCACCAGCTTGAGCCCAATGTCGCTGGCTCGAGCAAGGGGTCACTCGGTCTGCTGTAGCCCCCCTCCCCCAGTCAAGGCACATAGGAGAAATTAATCAATGAACAACTAAGGAATCACAATGAAGAATTGATGTTTCTCATCTCCCTCCTTTCCTATCTGTCCGTCCCTCTCTCTGACTCTGTCTCTGCCACACACAAAAAAGGAATAAATGAAGTACTTATACATGCTACAACATAGATGAACTTCAAATACATGCTAAGTGAAAGAAGCCAGACACAAGGGTCACATATTTTATAATTCAATTTATACAAAATACTCAGAATAGGCAAATCCAAAGAGACAGAAAGAAGGTTAGTGGTTGCTAGGGGTCAGGGAAAGAAGGAGTGGGAAGTAACTGCGCAATGAATATGGGGTTTGTTTTGGGGGTGATGAAAATGTTTTGGAACTAGATAGACGTGATAGTTGCATAACATTGTGAGTGTACTAACTGTAACTGAATTGTACACTTTAAAATGGTTAAGTTGCAGCTCTCCCTCCTGGGAGCATGTTGGCACCTTCCCCCCTCTCCTCTCTGCCCCCCCCCCCAGGCATGTTACCTTTCCTCTTTTCTCTTCTAAGCTCCACGGGCCCCTTCTTTTGCTTCTGCAACTTATCTTCTTTTTTTTATTTATTTATTTATTTATTTATTTATTTATTTATTTATTTATTTATTCATTCATTTTAGAGAGGAGAGAGAGTTAGAGTGGAAGAGAGAGAGAGAGAGAGAGAGAGAAAGGGGGGAGGAGCAGGAAGCATCAACTCCCATATGTGCCTTTACCAGGCAAGCCCAGGGTTTTGAACTGGTGACCTCAGCATTCCAGGTCAATGCTTTATCCACTGCGCCACCACAGGTCAGGCTGCAACTTATCTTCTAAAGCCCATTTCTTCTACCTCTGTGACTGCTAAATAAACTTTCTCTTATAAAAAATTGTTAAGTTAAACTCAACAAAACAAAATTAATTATAAAAGAAATTTATGATTGTGGTAAGAAACTTTTTTCCAAACAGCACAGAGTGGTACTAAGTGATCTCTTCTCACTCCCCACTTCCACTACCCAAAGGAAATAAACAGATATACAATTTATTATGTATTCTTCTTTGAATGTTTTCTGTCCATGTGAATGTGCAGTATGCATACCTGTGTGTTTGTGTGTTGGTACTTCTTTTTTCATGATACTTTCCTTTTACATGAATGGGATTGTATTACACCCAGTGTATTGCCTTTTTTTCTCTTGGCAATATATCAATGACCATTCCATAGCAATATATTCTTCTTAATGGCTCCTTTAGATGGAAGTCCCATATCTTCTCCATCTCTCCATCCTCAGAGTCCTGAGTTCCAACTCCTATTCTGTCACAGACTTGTCTGTGACTTTGACCTCAATTGTTGCTTCTTTACATGGCAAGGTGAGGAGTCTCTAATACACAGCAGGTGCCTGGCCCCTTGGGCATTCTGAAAATGACAGCTATTCACTCTGCCCTATTCTAGGACCAACTGAGGGTACTGAAGAATAATGCTCAAGAGTCTAGACTACCCCTCTTACTAGCTGTGTGACCCCAGGCAAGTTCCCGTAACCTCTCTGAGCCACAGTTACCTCCCTTGCATTGAGGATAGTAACAGTTTTCCAGGATGCTGCACGTGAAGCTCTGAGCACAGGGCCCAGTTCAGAGCCAGCTGACGTCATGTGATCTTTCCGGAAGAAAAGGTAGGCTGAGCCCTGGGTCTGTGGCCACCAGCCTTTGGGTACAGCTCTAATGTGGGGTGCTAAGGTGGGAAGGTGAGGCCGTGCTGGGCGGCCCTGGGAACCCGGGAAGGAGGCGAGGCTGGAGTGGAAACGATTAGAATGAGAACAAACTGGCTCCTGAATAGAAGCTTTTATTACTGCCGGAGAGGGCTTTGTTCCCCAAACACGTGATACACAAAAGCCTCTACTTGAATTCAGGAACCCTAATTGGTTCTCAGGTGGGGGAGGAGAGGGGTGTCCGGATTTAAGGATTCCTTAAAGGGACAATACTATGGAGAGCTGGGCTCAAGGTTCATTCTTATTGTCAGGGGGAGGGGCTGGAGTGGGGTGGAGGGTTGGGGAGAGCTGGATCAGTGGGACTGGGGCAGCTGTTCAGAAAGGAAGGGGAGGGGAGAAGAGGGGACTAGGGAAGAGAAGGAGAAGCAGGGTGAGACTCACAGGCCCTGAGCCCCTGGATCGGTGCCTGGAAAATAGTAGGCACAAGGGATGGGAGGGAGAGAAGGAGGGATAAAAGAAGGAAGGAAGGAAGGAAGGAAGGAAGGAAGGGAAGAAGGAAGGAAGGAAGGAAGGAAGGAAGGAAGGAAGGAAGGAAGGAAGGAAGGAAGGGAGGGGAAGGCAAGGAAATTCACACTTTTTTTTTTTTTTGTATATTTCTGAAGCTGGAAACAGGGAGGCAGTCAGACAGACTCCCGCATGCACCCGACCAGGATCCACCCGGCATGCCCACCAGGGGGTGATGCTCTGCCCATCTGAGGGGTTGTTCTGTTGCAACCAGGGCCATTCTAGCACCTGAGGCAGAGGCCATGGAGCCGTCCTCAGCGCCTAGGCCAACTTTGCTCCAAGGGAGCCTTAGCTGCGGGAGGGGAAGAGAGAGACAGAGAGGAAGGAGAGGGGGAGGGGTGGAGAAGCAGATGGGTGCTTTTCCTATGTGCCCTGGCCGGGAATCGAACCCGGGACTCCCGCACGCCAGGCTGACGCTTTACCACTGAGCCAACCAGCCAGGGCCAAAATTCACATTCTTACTAGTTGCCCTAAAGCCCTGACTGGTTAGGGCCCTTCTTCCCTTTCTAACCTCTTCCTATCCTCTCTCCCAGTGCTCCATCCAGCTGCACTGGCTGCTTTTCGGTCCTCAGATATACCAAGCTGGATCCTGCCCCAGGGTCTTTGCATTTGCTCTTCCTTCTACGTTGTATGCTTTCCTGCCCCCATCTCATCTTCTCAAGGATCACTTCTTCAAGAGAAGCCTTCTTGGACCCTCACCACTCTAGTCTGTCACCCTGTTCTGCTGTCTTCAAGGCATTTATCACTCACAGGAATCACTTGACTGTTGTCAGATTCCAACTCCAAGAGAGCAGAACAACAGCCGATCTTGTGCTCAGCAGTATTCCTAGTGCTCAGGATAATGCGGAACACACAGGACATGATCAAAAGTCCTGAGACTGGCTGGCTGAGTGGGAAGGGGTAGAGATAGCAATAACACCTGTCACTTCCTGGCACCTGGAGCCATTGTTTTTAGGGTCAGCTGGGCTCATGCTTCCCCTTGAAACTTTCTAGCTGAGTGGCCTTGGGCAAGTTACTTTGCCTAACTGACTTCACTGTCCTCTTCTTCAAAAAGTACTGAGCCCACCTTGCAGGGGTGTTACAGGGGTTGAAGAGAGAATTTGAACGGTGAGTGCAGACTGGCATATAATGGGCACCTGATAAACAACAGGCACATGGATAGTAATGCAGCAGATGTTTCTAAAGAAGGCGGAGAAGGGACTCCCATACTCTGAGCCCCAGCAGTGTGACAGGCACTCCCATACAATAATTTTTTTTTAATAAGATTGTAGTTTGTTTTTTTTAAAGATATTATTTATTCATTATAGAGAGGAGAGAGAGAGAGAGAGAGAGAGAGAGAGAGAGAGAGAGAGAAGGGGGGAGGAGCAGGAAGCATCAACTCCCATATGTGCCTTTTTTTTTTTTTCCCATATGTGCCTTGACCAGGCAAGCCCAGGGTTTTGAACCGGCAACCTCAGCGTTTCCAGGTTGACGCTTTATCCACTGTGCCACCACAGGTCAGGCCACAATAATGTTTTTTTTTTGTTTTGTTTTTGTTTTGTGGCAGAGAGAGTCAGAGAGAGGGACAGATAGGGACAGACAGACAGGAAGGGAGAGAGATGAGAAACATCAATTCTTCATTGCAGTTCCTTAGTTGTTCATTGATTGATTTCTCATATGTGCCTGATGGGGGGTGGGGGGGCTACAGCAGACCGCGTAACCCCTTGCTCAAGCTAGAGACCTTGGGCTCAAGCTGGTGAGTCTTGCTCAAACTGGATGAGCCAGAGCTCAAGCTGGCGACCTCGGGGTCTCGAACCTGGGTCCTCCACGTCCCAGTTCGACGCTCTATCCACTGAGCCACCACCTGGTCAGGCTTAAAGCAGGTTTTTATTGTCCCCATTTTACATATGAGAAAACTGAGCCTCAGAGTGGCTAAAAGACTTGCCCAAGATCATACGGGTAATAACAAGCAACAAAATTGGGATTCAAACCCAGCTCTCTTGCTATGCTATGTCCATTCTAACCCATGTGCCCTCCTTTGGCTTATGGTGTTAGGAGGCTGAAAAGGCAAGGAGGAGTTCGGGACCCTGGGGGTGGGAATGGGCAGGAGTATCCTTAGGGACCTGCAAAGATGAGGCTGCCTCAGTGTCTTCCATTAGTACCCCACCTCGGCCTTATTATGCCTGTGGCTACAGTCTTGATTTCTGGAGCCACAGGCTCCGTGCTTCAGTTAGTTATTTGAGCACCTGCTCTGTGCCAAGCACCAGGATACAGTTATGAACAGGACATATCCTACAGTGTATGAATGGGGCCTAGGACGATAGAAATAGAAAGCGCGGTGAAATCCCTGGTGAGGAGAGTCATTTTCCCTATGGCCCCGGGGTGTTGACATTCACACTTTGTCAACGCTGAAGGTATTGCTAGGCCCCTTTCCTTTTCCCAGCTCCACCCTGGGCCCTAGGTGCTGAAGCCCTTTAAGAAGATCGTGTCCCCACCCCTGCTCCCCCCCCCCCCCCCATAATTAGCCGGCTAAAGAAAGAGCTGGCTTGAAATGGGATTGTGCAGACCTAGCTTTGGGCCCCGAGGATGCTGGATCCGGGATTGTTATGCTAATCGCCTGAGATCAGCAGTTCCCGTGCCCTTCAGATAGCAGGTAGTGATGCCGGGCTCTGCCCAGCGGCTTTAGCTGCAGTTCTGAAAGGGGGCCGGGCTTTTCCCCCTGCTTCCTCCTTTGCCCCCACCCCCACCCCCCATCCCTACCCTGTCAGACTCGCCCTGCCTGTCCTCCCACCTGCCCGTGGCTGTGAGGCTTGGCCTCCCCTAGGAATGCTCAGCCCAGTTCCTTCCATTTTCCAAAGAGAAACCAGGTCCCTAGCCTGCTGCTTGCCGTTGGGTTGGGTGCTGCGGGGGGGGACAACACAGAGGCAGGAAGGAGAAGGCACCCAGCTCCTCCCTATAGCCCGCTCTCATTTCCAGGCACGAGCCTCAATCTTTCTGGGTTCCTCCTGGGCCCCCAGCTCTGGCAACCACACTGGATGGTAGCTTTGCCACTTACTAACTACGCCATGATGAGCAAATGACTTTGCCTCCCAGGGCTTCAGTTTCTTCATCAGGAAAACAGGTTGATAATAACAGGACCTACTTCAAAGGTTTAAAATGAAGATGGAATGAGAGCAGACATCTAAACTGCCCAGCTCACCGATCGCTACTGTCAGTCCAGGGCTTGATAGTAACTCTCGTGTGGAGCATCCATGACATGCCAGACCTGTGTTGAACCCCTTCATACAGCCTTACCCCAGTTTGCCTTTCAGCCATCCTGTGAGGTAATAATGAGTATCAGCACTCCTATATTACAGATGAAGAAACCATGGCTCAAAGGGTTTAACTCACCCAGATTCCACCCCGAGCTGGCTTTTTCTCTTAACTTCTATTCTGCATTTGGCATTGGCCGTGCAGAAAGTGAGTTTAGTTGATATGAAGATGCTTGCACAAGCATGTGTAATAGTTACTGTATTTTTTGCTCCAAAAGACGCACTTTCCCCCACCCCACCAAAGTGGAGGGGAAAATGCCCGTGTGTCTTATGGAGCAAAAAATACGGTATTTTATTAAATATTTTAACACACCATTTGGTTCAGAATATTTTTTTTCTTATTTTCCTCCTTAAAACCCTAGGTGTGTCTTATGGTCAGATGTGTCTTATGGAGCAAAAAATACGGTACATATTCAATGTGCAGGAGAAAAAAAGTAAAACTAACATTTCTTGTTTAAAATTTTTATGTGTTTATTTTTAGAGAGAGAGAGAGAGAGAGACATTGATTTGTTGTTCCACTTATTTATATATTCATTGGTTGATTGTTGTATGTGCTCTGACCAGAGATCGAACCCACAACCTTGGCCTATCAGGATAATGCTCTAACCAACTGAGACACCTGGCCAGGGCTAAAACGGGCATTTCAAGTTTATAAATCCACAAATAGTATCGCTTAGGTTAAATATATTGAAGTCCATACAACTAGTACAAGTCTGATCCTAGCAGCTTTGTTCACAGTAGCCAAAAACTAGAAACAGCTGAGACATCCATCAAGGAGAGAATGGATGCTCAAACTGTGGTCCCACCGTACAATGGGACTCTCCTCAGCTGGCAGTGAAAGGGAGCAAACTACTGATCCAAGCCACAGCGTGGGCAAATCTCACAGACATAACCCTGAGTGAAAGAAGCCAGACTCAAGAGAGCAAATACTAGCTTTGGGCCCCATAGGATTCCATTTATGTGAAGTTCAAGAGAAACTAAAACAAATCTATGGTGGCAGGAGTCAGAATAGTGGTAGCCATTGAGGCAGAGACCTGACAGGGAAATCATCTAAGGGAAACTTCTGAGGTGATGGGACGAAAAATCTTTTTTAATTTTTCCATTGATTTGAGAGAGAGAGAGAGAGAGAGAGAGAGAGAGAGAAAGAAAAGCATCAACTTGTTCCACTTAATTTTTCCATTTAGTTGTGCACTCATTGGTCACTTCTTATATGTGCTCTGACCTTCCAGGATGACACTGTATCCACTGAGCCACCCAGCCAGGGCCAGGACTATTCTATATCTTGACCTGGGTGCACATGGGTGTCATTTAGGTAAAAATGCATCCAGAGATACATTTAATATTTGTTCAAGTGAATGTGTGTAATGTATACATCAGTAAATCACTAATAATTTAAGTTAAAAAATAAATTTATTTCAAGAAAAACACTATTGGCCTGGCCTGTGGTGGCGCAGTGGCTAAAGCATCAACCTGGGACGCTGACGTCGCCAGTTTGAAACCCCGAGTTTGCCAGGAAAAAAAAACAAACTTCAGTGATGAAGTTGGGAGAAGCAGCAGCATAAGTGAACTGCATAAGGGGAAATGAACTTTATTTGGCTTTCCTTCTTGTAGGGTGCTAGATAAAATACAAGACTCCTAGTTAAACTTGAATTTCAGATTAAAAAAAGAAAGCCAAATACTTTTTTAGTATAAATATGTCCCATGCAATATTTGGGACATACTTACACTTAAATTTTTTTTTGCTTTTATTCGTTGTTTTTCAGCAATTCAAATTTAATTGGGCGTCCTGTACTTTTATTTGCTAAATCTGGCAATCCTACCCTCTGGGGACCCCGCCCGGTCTCGGTCTCGGTCTCGGTCTAGATGCCCGGTGCCCACCGCAGGCGGGAGCGCCCTGCGCGGTGCAGTCATGCCGGGCGCAGCCTGGCAACGCGGCCACAAAGGGAGCCCAGGAGGCGGAATCTTTCCACATGCCTGATCAATGGGGGCGCAGAGACGGCGGCGCAAACAGGCCTGAGACAGCCGCACAAAGAGGAGGCCCCTCTGCGGCTCCCGCCTTCCATTGATCCTGGTCCTTTGTGGCTCGGACAACGGGGGCTCCGGAGACACCTCGCAGGGACTTGGCCCATTCTTACCAGGGGTAGAAGGTCCGGGAGACCCCCCTCCCGCCAGTCTACCCTACCATTCTCTCTCCAGTGGTCTGCAGGTCTCAGGTCTGGGGTGCCCAGGTCCCTTCAGGGGGACAGGGTGGGGTAGGACCAGGCCGGGAAGGACCCTGTATTCCAGAAAGGTGTGGAGTCTGCCGCTGGGGCCAGCCACCCAGATCCCTCCTTCGTCTGCCCTGGTGGGCCTCTTCTATCCCCCTCGTTACAGTCAAGCCTTGCACTGTCCCTTTAAAAAAATTTTTTTTATTGAGCATTTGCCCCAAGCTGGTCCCACCCTCTTCTGCCCCCATGGTCACTTTAACTGGCCAATTCCTCCTCCAAATATCTCTGGGAAAGGATCCTTGACCAGTCTCCACCTCCTGGCCAGTTGGGTAGGGAGCCCCTCTGTATGTATGTGTGTATGCCCCTTCCCCCCAGCTCCCTACTCTTCAATTGTGACAAAACAGCTAACAATTATTGAACACTTATTCTACACCTATGCATGTGGTGCTGAGCATGTGACATTCTGGTCTTCTTTCATTCTCACAACAGTCCTCTAGGCTGGAGCTACTATGATTTCCATTTTCCAGAGGTGGAAACTGAAGCTTTGTATGTTAAAGGTGGTCACCCAAGATCATGCGGCTAGCACGTGGCAGAGTGGGCATTTGAGCACCAGAGACCCTCACCGTCTCAAGTTTCCCAGCTCTTTGCAGGATTCTTTACTGTGTCTGCTGAGCAGGTGCACAGCTGATGGCTCAGTTACCCCATCAGAAGGTTCACTACACTGTATCATTGTGTCTGCTTGCCCATTTCCTTCTGTTTTCCCCACCGGACTGATCGTTCTATGACCTCAGCACCAACACAAAGAAGGTGCCCGGGGTATATTTGTTGATCTGAACTACTAGGTTTGAGAATATTTTGCTCGGTTCTGGGCTTTTGGAAGTTGGGGGAGGACCTAAAGATGAATCTGACACAGTGTCTGCCCACTAATGAGCTTGAAATCAGACACTCAAATAATATAAGAAGGGTTGCAGGGTTCTGGAGTCCAAAGCCCAGTTTTCCCTCCCTCTTTTTAAAAGTCAACTTCATTGGGATATAATTTACATGCAATGAAATGCACCCATTTTAAGTGTTCAATGAGCATTGACAAATGAATGCACCCGTGTAACTAGCATCACTGTCAGATATAAAACATTTCCATCTCCCCCAAAAGTTCCCCTCTGCCCCTTCGCAGTCAATGCCCGCCATCCCTCCCGGTTCCCAGGCAACCACTGATCTGCTTTCTGTCACTATAGGTTAGTTTGCATTTTTCTAGGATTTCATATAAATGAAATCAAACAATGTGTACTTTTCTGTGTCTGGCTTTTTCTGCTAAACATTCAAGTTTGGAGATTCATTCATGCTGTTGACACCTTCATTTCAAATCCCTTCTCTACTCCTGACCTTGATCTTCAACCTCTTTATAAAACAGGGGTGAATGCTATGAGTTTAGTGGAGAGAATGTCTACAGCATATACAGGGCCTGCACCCAACAGGCATACAATAAATGTTGTAGATTAGAATAACTTTTGTGATAGACTGCAAACTCCATGATGTGATAGGCACAAGATTGGCACACAGTAGGCACTCAGTAAATGCTCTTGATTAGCATAACCTCTCTACTAGACTGTAAGCTCCAAGAGGACAGAGACCTTACCTGTTTTGTTCACTACTCTCGACTAATGGCAGTGACTACCGTTTATTACAGATGGTGAATCCAGAGGCTCAGAGAGGTACAGCAACTTGCCCAAGATCACACAGTAAGAAGCAGAGTTGGGTTTGAATCCAGGCAGCCTAGTCCTGGGGTCCTTACTTTTTTTAAATGACTATTATGGCAAAATATATGTGTCTCTACTCTTAATCACTATACTAAACTGCCTTACAAGTCATTTTCTCCTTTCCCACAATCTCCTTGAACCTTCTCTTTTTATTGCCCTTATCCTTTATTTATTTATTTATTATTAATTTTAATGGGGGGGTGACATTGATAAATCAGGGTACATATGTTCAGAGAAAACATCCCCAGGTTATTTTGACATTTGATTATGTTGCATACCCATCACCCAAAGTCTAATTGTTTTCCGTCACCTTCTATCTGGTTTTCTTTGTACCCCTCCCCTCCCCCTTCTCCCCCCCCCCATAACCACCACCCTCTTGTCCATGTCTCTGAGTCTCATTTTTATGTTCCACCTATTTATGGAATCATATAGTTCTTATTTTTTTCTGATTTACTTATTTCACTCAGTATGATGTTATCAAGGTCCATCCATGTGGTTGTAAATGATGCCCTTATCCTTTAGTGACCTCTCCACAGAGGCAGCATAATGTACAAAATGACAACTATACTATTGCTAATACATTTTTTGTTTGTTTGTTTTTTTATTTTTTTATTTATAGAGAGAGGGATAGATAGGGACAGACAGACAGGAACGGAGAGAGATGAGAAGCATCAATCATCAGTTTTTTGTTGCGACACCTTAGTTGTTCATTGATTGCTTTCTCATGTGTGCCTTGACCGTGGGGCTACAGCAGACCGAGTAACCCCTTGCTCGAGCCAGCGACCTTGGGTCCAAGCTGGTGAGCTTTTTTTGCTCAAGCCAGATGAGCCCGCACTCAAGCTGGCGACCTCGGGGTCTCGAACCTGGGTCCTTCTGCGTCCCAGTCCAATGCTCTATCCACTGCGCCACCGCCTGGTCAGGCATGTTTGTTTGTTTTTTGACTTTGGTGCCAGGCAGCATTCTAAGCACTTTGCAGTATTAATTCATGTACTGCCCCAATCACGTTGTAAGGTAGGTTCTATGTTTTTCCCCATTTTACAGGTGAGGAAATTGTAAGGTAGCTGAGAGGCTGTGGCTCTGGAATCAGGACATCTTCCTTCTGGAGCCCAGGTTGGCCACACTCTCCATGGGGCTTCAGGAAGTGTGCTCCCCTCTTCTGCCATTTTTCCGGACACTTCTCTTCTCTGACCCCTCGGCAGAGTTTTCCCTTCCTGCCCGTGCTAAGTATCTTTCCTCAGTCCCTCTCCAGGCTTTGGCAGGCCCAGGCTACAATTTCCAAAGGAGTTGAGTTCCTTCTGGAAAGGCGCTGGGACCGAGCCCCTCCCCTCCTGTCTCTTCCCATAAATACCCCCTGTGTGCAGCGCCCAGGGGCCCTGGGGAGCCAGGCGGCTGACCTGTAATTAGAAACTTTTCTCCCTTCCCCAACAAGGAGGAGGGAGCTCTGGTTTGAGCCAGCCATTTTGTTTGTCATGAATTATTCAGGAGAGGGGAACTTAAGTTGAGAGGGCCCCTCTGCTGACCAGACATCTCATGCCCTGCCCAAAGCAGCCTAGCCCACCCAGCTGTGTCCCTTTCACCCTTTCAGACCTGAGAATAAACAACCCGTGGGCCAGGCTTGTGTACAGAGGAGGCTTTCATCCAACCTTGTGAGGGGCGTGTGTTCTTCAGCTGAGGACAGTGGCAGGGACTTACCCACGGTCACAGTGCTAGGAAGAGGACAGCTGAGCTAGGATTCTAACCCAAGAGCCAGGCTGGACAGAGGAGGAGGAGGGGAAGAGAACTCAACAGCTGGCCAGGAGAGGAGAAGGGTGCTTTCTTTTCTTCCCTAGCTGTGCCCCTTGCTAAATTTCTGGGGTGAGAAGAGGGATAATGTGGAGAAAACTAACTTCTTGAATGGCAAGCAGGCATTATTTTGCATGTAGTGCCATCCTCACAGCTGTTTGAGGAAGCTGTTATGCCCATTTTGTGGCTGTGAAACTGAGGCATTAAGGGAGGTTATTAGAAGGCACGTACATCTGGCTAGGGGCAGAACAGAGGTTCGCTTTTTTGCCAACACTCCTGATGGGTAGGAAGGCTGAGGCACCATGGAATCCAGGCTCTTAAGTCCACAACAGTCCTTGGATTGGACTCCCCTTGTCAAACCTCTCAGTGTCCACACAGCCCAGGGCCCATGGCACCACCCCAGGCAAACCCTCTGAGAAACACGCAATCTGCCATCCCACACTGGGTAATTTTTGCAAGGTAGCCCTTTAGAAGGCTCAGAGCTTTCTCTGTGGCACAAAACTGGAAATTCTGAGACCAGCTCTAAACATAGTTCCCAGAGAAGCCAAGAACACAGGATTTGTGGTTTCACTCCTTACTATCTGTATGATCTTGGACTAGTTCTTAAATACTGTAAGCATCAGTTTGCCCATTGGTGAAGTTAGATGATGATGAAGAATAATATGAGGACTAAATAAGATAATGCATATAGAGCATTTAGTGCATAATGCCTGGCTCATAGTGAGTGCTCAATAAGAGTTAGGTGTTATCATTGTGATTTATCATCATCATCATCATTATTATTGTTGGTATTCCTGATGACAGCTTCTTCTTAAGCTTGGTTAAAAAAGGTAGGAACTTCCAGCTGGTGAACATATGTTTTCTTCTGAACTCTCCCTCCACCAATATCAGTATTCTACCTTGGATGGAGCTTACTCCACTCTTGTGATCCAGCCTGGCCACAGGATTGGTTGAAATATGGGCATGTGACCCAATGAGAGCCAATCAGAGGTAACCCTGAGATTTTAGCTGGGTAGAGGCAATCTCTTTTCCACTCTGAGAAGAAAGCAAGATTGGAGTTTTCAAGGGCCATCTTGTCAGCCTGGCAGGGAGTGTGTCTGCCTGAGAATGAAGCCACAGAAGAAGCAGAGCCAAGACATGGCAGGACACGGGTTTAAATCTTTGAATGCCTGGATCCAGTCATGAGCCACTAAGTAATAATTATTAACAACTATTAATTTTTTATTTGCATTCATTTGAGTTGAGTTTTCTGTTGCTTACAACCAAAAATTCTAACTAAATATGTCAATGATATTTTCTCTCTCTCTTTATGTACATATATAAATATATGCATATACATATGTGCATATATATTTTTGATTAAAATGACAGCATGCATTGAAGACTTACTTCTAATTATTACTTTTGCTTTACAAACTTAGGTCAAGAGAGAATGTCCAGTAAGACTTTAAGATTCACAACACCTAGGTACAAATTATGGGCTTTTTGACTCACTAAACTTATACCATCATGGAGTCACAGACTTAGAGTCATGGCTTGGCTTCAACCATGGTTTTCCTTTCTGCTTTCAGAAAAACATTTAATTTCCACTCTGGGCGTAGTCTATCCCAGCTTCCTTGTGGTGCGCTGTTTCTGTCTGCCTTTTGTCTGTGTGCTGGTGGTGTCAGAGCCGGTAACTATCTGTTTACAGTTTCAGAGAGAAGCATTAATTGCCTTTTGAACCTCCCATTTTCCTCTAAGAGCTCCCTACTCGACTGTCTCAACTGTCTCACTTGGGTTTCTTTCTTAGTCGTGTTTCTTCCTGCACAAAGAAGAACGCCTTTTTTAAAACCTAAGCTCTGACCACCTGCAAATCCTTCCATATTCTCTTGTGAGTAGGCAACATGAGAGGAAAACAAGAAGGCAGCAAAGGTACAACAGAGTTTATAAGACAAGTTGTCACACTCACAAGTTTCTAGGCCAAACAAGGAAGCAGCTGTGGGGTTGTAGGAAGAGCACTGGAATTATAGTGAGACCGACATTGAAAATCTGGTTTTGTCACTCACTTGCTGTGGGACCTGGGGCAAGTTACTTTATCTTGCTGAGCCTCAGTTTCCTCATCTATAAAATGGGCACATTAGCATCTGCTTCACAGGGTTGGATAACATAGCTACCCGACAAAAGCACTTTCCTCTGGAAAAGCACTTTCTCTGCCCTTTACTTATATAGTGAGGTTTCAAAATAATAATAAAACTAGCATTTATTGAGGACTTAGTGCAGGCTCAGCATTATTTCAAGTGGTATTTGACCTTGCAACAAACCCTCTGAAGGAATTTCTATTATTAGACACCCACTTTACAGGGGAGAAAGTAGAGGATCAGAGAGGATAAGTTGCTGAAGGCACTAAGCTAAGAGTCTAAGCTGGGATTCAAACTCCATAGCTTCACTCCACAGCCTTCTCTCACCCATAACTACATGGCCCCCACTGAGGTGATAGTTACCAGCCACCTGTACTGGAGGTCAGGCTGGGCGAAAGACTGTGATTGTTGTTTTTGATGCAAACCAATCATTCTCTGTCTTTCCTGCCCAGTTTACCAAGTCTATTCCACAAAGGGCTTAACAGTCCAACAGTTCAGACCCTGCCTACTTTGGGGAGGCATGGTGGGGATAAGGAAATGGCAATCCAGCTTTGGAATCCAAATCCTGCCCTCTCCTTGATCCCATACACATGCTCACGACTCCTGAAGGCGAAAGCAGAGAAACCAGGGAGATGGGTCCCCTAGGAATCTAAGCGTGGTCTCCATGGGCACATCCTTCCCCACAAGCTTAGCTTGGTCACCCTCATGCCAGCAGAGCACATGCTTACATGGGCATGCACCTGTGCCTATACAGTGAAAGCACAGGCACATGTGTGCACATGTGTGCACATGTGTGGCCCCCCACTCACACCTCCACCCACCCACCTCTGGGGTGAATTCCTGGGCTTGGTCTGAACCTCATTAGGCAGTGTATGTAATAATGTTCAAGTGCACAGACCATAATCAATAATATCTGGTTCCTGACTGCTGAGTTTGATTCCTGGTTCTGCCACAGGCCATTTGTATGACTTTGGGAAAATCCTCTCACCATTCTGTGCCTCAATTATCTCCTCTGCAAATGGGGTAATAAATAGTATCTACTCCCTGAGAGCCTTGTCAAGAATTATATATACAGCCTGACCTGTGGTGGCGCAGTGGATAAAGTGTTGACCTGGGAACACTGAGGTCTCCAGTTCAAAACCCAGGGCTTACCTGGTCAAGGCACATATGGGAGTTGATGCTTCCTACTCTTCTCGCCTTCTCTCTGTCTCTGTCTCTCCTCTCTTTCTAAAAATGAATAAATAAAAATCTAAAAGAAAAAATATATATATACAGGGGGTCCTTGGGTTACAACACAGTTCCGTTCCTACAAGAGTGACATAACCCGAATTTTGGTGTAAGTTGAAACATACCCTAGCCTAAGTCACTTATCTATCCTAACACAGTTGTAAAGTCATAATCTAGAACATAAAAACACAACTAAGCCACAGAAAAAGGAAAAGGACATAAATATACTGTACTATAGTAACAGAAAAAATAAGTGTAAAAAAATTCTTACCTTTATTCTTGTGGTTGGCTTGCACACTGGAAGGGGCATTGCAAGATGAGAGAGAGTGACTTATGAGGAAGAGGAAGCTGGAGAGGCAGGAGAACTCGCTGGAGATACTGGGTCAGGGGAGTCAGGATTGCTTAAGGAACATGCAGGAGATGATGGAGATGATTCTCCCTGTACTACAGGTGTTTCACCTCAAGAAGCAGCTGATGTAGAGGGTACAGGATCTGTTGCAGGCCTCTCTACCTTCTTTTTTTTTTAGGCCTCTCTACCTTCTTAAAGAATTGTTCCAGGCTAGTCTGAAAGGTTGATGACGTCTCTTCCAAAATCTTCCAAATCGTGACTGAATCTTAAGTCACGAGATTAAGGAAATATAATCGAGGCATCTATAACAGCTCTGTAGACTTTACTGAATCTGTCATCGCTGGGGTCCTCAGCCTGAAATTTTGCCAACCCATCCTCTACCACAGAAAAACCTTGGTAGTAAATCTCTTGGGTTCTGGGGTTTCTATCACTTTCTCTTCAATCAGATTCTTCTCCATCTGAATGAGATCCTCAGCAGACAGCTCCTCTCCATGTGATGCCAGTAGCTCTGTGACAGCCATCATGATGGCTTTCCTCTTCTTTGGAGCACTACCATCTGAAGACTCTGACTTTCATTTAGAAGCCATGATAAGGGCCAAAAATTTGCCAAACAAACAAAATACCTGCATTTTTAACAGTCCAAAATGGCATCAGTAAGCATACTGGGGGACACCAACTCTCTCACTCATATATGGTGTTACTACGTATTCTTCCGCCTCATGCAACCAAACTAATTCACCCACATAGTCCGTAAGTACGACACTAATGGTGTAAGCCAAAACACTCACATCTTAATTTTTTAAAGTTTATATGGGAGTGAGCATCATAAACTTGAAACATCGTATGTCGAGACTGTGGTAACCTGAGGACCTATTGTATATGGCACATGTGAACAGCCTTTAAGAGATGTATCTTTTCCCAACAAGTCAGATTCTATTATTGAGCAATAAAAAAGAATAAAAGCTTGCCATTTGCAACAATATGGATGGACCTAGGGAGTATTATCCTAAGTGAAATAAGAGAAAGATAAATACTGTATGATCTCTCATGTGGAATCTAAAAACAAGACAAAAGAACAAACAAAACCACACAGAAACAGACTAAAAAAGAAAAGAAACAGACTTATAGATTCAGAAAACAAACTGGTGGGGGGAAAAAGGAAGAAAAAAACCCCAAATTGATGGTTGCCAGAGGAGAGGTGGAAGAGGGGGTGGGTGAATAAAGTGAAAGGGAATAAGAGGTATAAAATTCCAGTTATAAAATATATAAGTCACTTGTCCTGGCCAGATGGCTCAGTTGATTAGAGCTCCTCTCGATGCACAGAGGTTGTGGGTTTGATTGCCGGTTGGGGCATGTGCAGGAACAGATTGGTGTTACTGTCTATCTCTCTCTTTCCTTTTCTTACTCTCTAAAATCAATCAATTAAAAAAATTTGCCTGACCAGGCGGTGGCACAGTGGATAGAGCGTCGGACTGGGATACGGAAGACCCAGGTTCAAGACCCCGAGGTCGCCAGCTTGAGCGCAGGCTCATCTGGTTTGAGGAAAAAGCCCACCAGCTTGAACCCAAGGTCGCTGGCTCCAGCAAGGGGTTACTCGGTCTGCTGAAGGCCCGTGGTCAAGGCACATATGAGAAAACAATCAATGAACAACTAAGGTGTTGCAACGCGCAATGAAAAACTAATGATTGATGCTTCTCATCTCTCTCCGTTCCTGTCTGTCTGTCCCTGTCTATCCTTCTCTCTGACTCACTCTCTGTCTCTGTAAAAAATAAAAAAAATTTAAAAAAAATTTAAGCTTTAAAAAATAAAAATAATCTTAAATCACGAGATTAAGGAAATATAATCGATAATATCATAATAACTTTGTACCATGAACCATGACAGATGGTTATTAGACTTCCATAGTGACTGCATAGTAAGGTAGAGAAATGTTGAGTCACTATGTTGTGCACTTGAAACTGATATAATAATGTATGTCAGCTATATTTAAACAAATCAAAACAAAAACATCAGGTTCTCTAGAAATCAGATACAGAGGTGGAGAACAGCATGCGGACCTTTATAAGGAGGTGTTCTTGGGGTCAACCCCTGTGGAAAGGAAGGGAAGGAAGCAGGAGTGGGTAAGGGGAAGAGCTGGGTTGTGACGGAGCCTCAGTGGCCTCAGCCAAGCTCACTTCACCGGGAGCTCTGAAGCTGAGCTGGTCCGGCAGCACTGCCCTGAGTTAGTATGAGAGGGCTGAGTATAGTCCCTTATGTTGACCAGTCTAAAGATATGAGGCATGCCTCTGAGAAGAGGCATGGCCTTGGTGCCATGGTTTCCTTTATCTGTGGGAAAGCCACAGACAGGGTCTCAGCTGTGAGCTGTCAACCCCTCTGACAGCTAAGGAAATGCATGCCTCTGTCCTAAAGGGCGATCAGGGCAGTGCACCATGACATTCGCTAACAGCCCCCCAGACCACAGCCGGGGATCCATTCTCCTCTTCTCTCATCTCTGGACTCTGAACAAGGAACCCAGAAACAGTGAATCAAGGAACAGGAGCCTCAACACTCCCTGACTTGGGCCTCAGACCAAGCTGTTCACTTTTGCTTCTATTTCACAGTATCTTATGCAAACCTCAAAACCCCCTTTAGTACCTCCTTAAATAATAAGTACTCAATAGATATGATTGAGTTCTAAGTACTTTAAATGGATTAACTCATTTAACAAAACAACATTGTGAGGTGGATACAATATTGTTATGTGTACTTTATAGAGGAGGAAATGAAGACACAGAGAGGTTAGGTAATTTGCCTAAGGTCACACAGTCTGTACTTGGTGGAAACAGGATCTAACTTGAAGAGCCTTGTTCCAGACTCAGTCTTAACCAGCATGTTCCTGTGGTTAGTGGTTAGGGGTTAGTATTAATGTAGATAATGGATATACATGGATAGACAGAAGGATGAGTAGATGGGTAGATGGGTAGATGGAGAGAAAGATTAGCAAATGAATGGACAAATTGATGGCTATATGGATGGATGGATGGATGGATGGATGGATGGATGGATGGATGGATGGACAGATGGATTCCTTGTGTCCTAGCCTTCTTGAAATTTTCCATCCTACTACTATAGTTACCTCCTATTCTTGGCTGTATCCACACAAACAGGGAACATGGCCCAGCTCCAAGCAAGGAAGACAGACCTAGATTTTCACCTTTTGGCTCTCACCTTCAGCCAAGAGATGATGGGACAATGTAACAGAAAGAGACCTCAGAAGCAAGGGTAGAATCCCAAGCCTGCTAGTTTAGTGGTCTGGGGATAGCCGTTCTCTCTCTCTCTCTCTCTCTCTCTCTCTCTCTTTCTCCCTCTCTGAGGCCTCTCCAGCCGCCACACCTATAAAATGCAGGGTCCGGAACTTGTAGGCCAGACACCCTACAATTCTTTGAAGTGGAAACTCAGGCTAGGGCATTTGTTCCTCTTTCACCTCTGGGGACCAGCTGACTCCCAGTTCGGGTCTTCCAGGCATCATCTCCTTCTCCACCGCTTCTTTGTACAGCCTTCCCCCACAATGTTATCGTACTTTGGGCATTTTTCTTCTCCACTCTCACTGTGTTTCCGTACATCTTAATGCTTCATACTCCGAACCATGGAGTAGCCATGGCTGAACATGTACTGGGGCTGCCCGATTTCCTCCCTGTCTGGGCATGTGAGTGCTTAACTGCTATTTCCTTTTTTTTTTAATGCCGGACAGGCAGCACCCAGCCCTGGAGGGGAGACGCACAGCTGAGCTGTGGTTCTGAGAGACTCTGAGTCTTGGAACCCAAAGCCCTACAGGAAGGCTTTCTAAGGCAAAGAATTTTGGAGCTCCTACAGTCCCAACTCCCTGGATTAGCAGCCTGGGACCAGACAATGCAGCACAGTGGGAACGATTCCAGCAGTCTGGGCTAGGCTTTTTCTCTGACTGTGGGTAAGTCACATCCCTTTTCCGCCTTAAATTTTCTCTCTGGAGAATGAGAGCTCAACCAGTTCATACATTCATGCAAAGGGAATCAGATTGCCTGGTTCATATCTCAGCTGCGCCACTTACCAGAAAAGACACTTACTTCTCGATCCATCGACCTCTGGGTTATGGGCCCAGCACGCTTCCGCTGCACCACTCTACACTTAAACTTCTCTAAGACTCAATATTCTCATCTGTAAAATGGGGATGATAAAACCAGCCACTTCACAGGGCTCTTTTAAGATGTAAATGAGATCATGTCTGGAAAGTGCAAAGTACCAAGTAAAAGCTCAGTGATTATTGGTGTTACTGCAATGTTAGAAAAGAGAAAGAAAGGGGAGAGCTGACAGCAGATGGGCAGAGGTATATATTCAAAATTTCCAGGTGTTCCTACCCAGTCTGGCTAAGCTGAACCCTCCCTTCGCATCTTTTCTCCTTCTCCAGAATGCCTGTGCCCAGCACACGGAATGAAATGGACAGGACATCTTACAGACTGCGGGTAGGGATATAAAGAGGGCCAACACTTGAGAAATGACTTGACAATGCTTTTTAAAAGTCTTAAAAATAGGTATACCCTTTAGCCTTAATAACACCACAGCTGAGATAGGAGGACAGTGTCTGATACAGAGAAAAAGATATAAGTATAAAGTGTTCATCTGAGTTGTTTGTAATCACAAAAGCTTGGAAATGGCTTAGCAGTAATTAAGAGGGGAATGTTTGCCTGGCCAGGCGGTGGCGCAGTGGATAGAGCGTCGGACTGGGATACGGAAGACCCAGGTTCAAGACCCCGAGGTCGCCAACTTGAGCGTGGGCTCATCCGGTTTGAGCAAAGCTCACCAGCTTGAATCCAAGGTCGCTGGCTCGAGCAAGGGGTTACTTGGTCTGCTGAGGGCCCATGGTCAAGGCACATATGAGAAAGCAATCAATGAACAACTAAGGTATCGCAATTAAAAACTGATGATTGATGTGTCTCATCTCTCTTCGTTTCTGTCTGTCTGTCCCTATCTATCCCCCTCTCTGACTCTCTCTCTGTCTCTGTAAAAAAAAAGGGAGGGGGGGTGAATGTTTGAGTGGAGGTTTTTTAGTTTATTTGCAAGTCGTTTATAATAACAGGGAAAGGCGTAAGAAAATAAGCAAATGAATAAAAAGAAAAAATATATTTACATATATAGAAAGAATGGTGTAAAAAAAACCAACTCCCCCAAGAAAACACTGCAGAGAAGCAAAGTTTATATGCTAAAATGTAAAAAGTGTTTATATCTGAATCGTAGGGTTTGAGTGGTATTTATTTTCTAACTTTTCTACAAGTATAACATTTGTGTATATTTTTTGTTAGTATATTTCTAAGTTAAAAATATATTTAGAAATAGCCTGACCTGTGGTGGTGCAGTGGATAAAGCATCAACCAGGAATGCTGATTGTCGGTTCGAGATCCCAGGCTTGCACAGTGGAGGCACAGACGATATGAGAAGCAACTATGAGTTGATGCTTCCCTCTCCTCCCCCCTCCCTTTCTCTCTGGCTCCCTCCTCTCTAGAAGCAATCAATAAAAATTTAAATATATATGTATTTAGAAATAAAACTAGAAGGAAGTAAACCAAAATGTTAGCAGCAATTGTCTTTGGATGGTATAGGGATTATATTTTCTTTCATCAATACTGTATTTCTTTAATAGATTTAGTGTTTACTTACTGAACATTGTATTTTTCTTTAATGAACATATATTAGAAGTATATGTAGCTTAAATACATTATTATTGGCTAGTTTTAAAAAATCACAAATATAACATGCTCACATTAAAACAATTCAATCTGTATACAAAGGTATAAGATGAAAAGTAAGTTTTTAAAAAATGTATTTATTGATTTTAGAGAAATACCAATTTGTTGTTCCACTTATTCATACACTCATTGGTTGATTCTTTTTTTTTTTTTTTTTTTTTTTTTTTTACAGAGACAGAGAGAGAGTCAGAGAGAAGGATAGACAGGGACAGACAGACAGGAACAAAGAGATGAGAAGCATCAATCATCAGTTTTTCATTGCGCATTGCGACACTTTAGTTGTTCATTGATTGCTTTCTCATATGTGCCTTGACCGTGGGCCTTCAGTAGACTGAGCAACCCCTTGCTCGAGCCAGTGACCTTGGGTCCAAGCTGGTGAGCTTTTGCTCAAACCAGATGAGCCCACACTCAAGCTGGCGACCTCGGGGTCTCGAACCTGGGTCCTCCGCGTCCCAGTCCGAAGCTCCGAAGCTCCATTCACTGCGCCACAGCCTGGTCAGGCTCATTGGTTGATTCTTGTGTGTGCTCTCAAACTTGAAACTTTGGTGTATTGGGATGATGCTCTAACCAATTCAGCTACCTGGCCAGGACCAAAAAATAAAGATTTTTGACTCGTTTTTACCCCTTAGTGTCCTTCCCCAAAGTAACTGCTACCAGTTTCATCTGTGTCTTTCCAGAAATTTTCTGTGCATATACACTTAGTTATGATTATCCATGTGTGTATATATGTATCCATATGTGTGTGTGTGTATATGATATATATATATATATATATATATATATATATATATATATATGGAGAGAGAGAGAGAGATTCACACACAAAAAAATGATCCTAAAACTTGCTTTGTTATTCAATGACTTTTGGGTATTTTTGCGTATATTATACTCTTTATATGCTATAATTACTGAAAAATGTTTCCACTGTAATATCACATGATGATTTTTTTATTTTTTTTTATTTTTTTACAGAGGCAGAGAGTGAGTCAGAGAGAGGGATAGACAGGGACAGACAGACAGGAACAGAGAGAGATGAGACGCATCAATCATCAGTTTTTCATTGCGACACCTTAGTTGTTCATTGATTGCCTTCTAATTTTCTTTTTTATTTATTCATTTTAGAGAGGAGAGAGAGGGAGAGAGAGAGAGACAGAGAGAGAGAGTAGAGAGAGAGAGACAGGGGGGAGGAGCTGGAAGCATCGACTCCCATATGTGCCTTGACCAGGCAAGCCCAGGGTTTTGAACCGGCGACCTCAGCATTTCCAGGTCGATGCTTTATCCACTGCGCCACCACAGGTCAGGCCTGATTGCCTTCTCATATGTGCCTTGACTGCAGGCCTTCAGCAGACCGAGTAACCCCTTGTTGGAGCCAGCGACCTTGGGTCCAAGCTGGTGGGCTTTTGCTCAAACCAGATGAGCCCGCGCTCAAGCTGGCGACCTCGAGGTCTCGAACCTGGATCCTCTGCATCCCAGTCCGACGCTCTTTCCACTGTGCCACTGCCTGGTCAGGCACATGATGATTTATTTAATCTTTTACTGTTGACCATCAAGGTGGGTGATGAACATCAAGGTTGTTGCTAGCTTTTGTTTTGATAAACACTGCTGCAATGAACATATTTATTTTTACTATATTACCTTTTCACATTAATGTCAGTATACTTGTGGAATAGAATTTTACTTTATTTACTTATTATTTTTTATTAATTAATTTTAAAGAGACACACAGAGAGAGGGAAGCATTCATTTGTTGTTCTACTTAGTTGTGTGTTCATTAGTCCCTTCCTGCATGTGCCCTGACTGGGGATCAAACCCAAAACCTTGGCATGTAGGGGCAACGCTGTAACCAACTAGGCTACCTGGCCAGGGCAGGGTGGTTTTATACTTTATTTTCTCAGTGTTTTACGTTGAGTATGAATTTCTTTTCTATTCAGAAAACAATGTTACAGATATTGTGAAAAAAATATTTTTTAATTACAAAAGGCAGTACACAGACATTGTAATTAGTAAAAAAATAAAATTTATACAATAATGTAAATAATGTCCCTCTCCCCCAAATTCAATCTCTTAGGTAAACAATTTTCAAGGTCAGATGAGACTATTTCCATACTTTTTTCTGAAGCCTGTTATTTTTACAACGGAAAAGAATGAGCAAAAGACCTTTTTAAGAAAAGTTTTTGTTATTGTTAATTTAAAGACTCCCCTGGCCCTTTGGCAAGCCATCCGTCCCTACCTCCCACTCTACCAAGCTGTTTGCTCTCTTTCCACGTCCAAACATCTTGCCCTCAAAGAAACCCACTTGGGGCTCTGCTCCTGGGAGGCACCTGCGTCTGTGCCTTGGCCCAGATTCACAGAAATCAAGGCCAGGCCTAGGCAGCGCCCACCCCAAACCAGCCCCAGCCCCAGCGGGACGGGGCCCGGGAGAGCCAGCGCGCCCCGGCCGGGAGCGAGGGGCCCAGGGCCGGCCAGGCGCGGGGCTCCCAGAGAGGCCTCCCTCCAGCGGGGTGGAGTCTGAGCCCGCTTTCTCCCGCCCCCCGGCTTTCACTAGGAGTAATTAAGAGTGAAATCCTCCTCCTGGTGACCCCGGTGCTCCTAGCCCGGGCTGATTTACACATGAAAGGTCTACGGAGGGCCTGGGCTTTCTCCTTTTCACATTCACAATGAGGAGGGGCCTATAAATAAAACCTCTCTGAGAAACAAGAGGCTTCAAAAATGTGTGTGTGTGTGTGTGTGTGTGTGTGTGTGTGTGTGTGTGTGTGTGTGTGTGTGTGTGTGACCTAAGAGGGTGAGGGAGAGCAAGGAAGCAGAGGGAGCCAGGGAGGGCCTGAGAGCAGCTGGTGTTGACTGAGCGCTTATTACTGTGTGCTAGGCGGCAACCTTGTGAGGGAGACGCGATGATCCCTATTTTATAGGTGAAGAAACTGAGGTTCAGGGAGGGGAAGGCCTGCCCAAGGTCCCACAGAGAATTATAGACTCAGAAAATGGATGAGTGTAAGATGCAAATGATGATCTATGTCTCTATGAAGATAGTGGTTACAGGGCTGTGCATGTATTTGTCATAGGACTGTAGAGCTATAATCTAAAAAGGGAGACTTTTACTCTATGTAAAGTATCTTGCAATAAACTTGACTTTAAAAAGGTAAAATATTATAAAATACATTTTTTTAAAAAACTGAGACACCAATGGGCTCTGAGTGGCCCATTTCCTTGGTGTTTTTTCCTCCAGCAAGGCTGTCTCCTTATTCACCTCGTATCCATGAGCTTGGGGCCTCATCCTGAAATGTTTGCTTACATAAATGAATGAATGAGCTAAATAATCCTCTCCAGACCTATTTCTCCATCCATTAAATGAAAAACTGATGAAACACTAAGGCAAATTCCTCCCAATAAGCTCAGAAGTCAACTCCTCCAGGAAGCCTTACAGATCCCCTTCTACTTCCACATTGGATCAGAAGCCTCTTCTGGGCCCCCAGAGCCAAGTTGCATTCCCAACCCTGCACTGATCATAATGTATAGTATTTGTCTGGTTCTGCAATTTCCTCACGTGAATATTCAAGTTCTCTGCAGTAGGACCTGCATCTGTTTTGCTCATCTCTGGACTACCAGTGCCTGGCACATAAAAGGTGGAATAGCTGGTGAATAATAAATTAATGCATTTATTAGTTCTGGTCTGAGGTTCAAAACCGAATCATGCTGATATTGGCCAGAGCTAGGCAAGGGTCTGAAGGAGCAGAAACGGACCAGGGGACAGAACCAGAAAACCCTTATGCAGCAGAGATGAGTTGAAAGGCCTGACTTCTAGAGCATGAAGAAAACAATCCTGCTGTGACCTCTGCAGGAAATCCAAGCACCCTCCTACTCAGGGCAGCCCCCCCCCCCCTGGCCGCCCCAGGAGAATAGCCAGACTCTTGAGGGCAGATGGTTTGGGGAAAGGAGGTGGCAGGCAGCACTGGGAGCTGGCAATCTGCCAGTATCTATTTGTGGCTGGGGATGGGGTGAGACATGTGGGGTACAGGGATGTGGTCAGGTCCCAGCTCTTCTACTACTCAGCTGTCATTCAGCCTCACCAAGCCTCAATCTCCATATCTGTGAAGTGGGTATGAATGTAATTATACATACCTCAACACGTTTTTTAGGAGGGCAAGGGGACATGTGAAGTCAGAGTGCCTGTATTATGTAGCAACTCAGGAAAAGTTTAACCTACTTAACATCTTTTCCCTTTTCTCCTGTTTTTCGTCCTAATTAGAGTTGTCACTCTTGAGTTCCTAATAATAATATTAACCATTCCTCATGCTTACTGGGCGCCTGCTATGTGTCAGGCACTGTCCTGTGCACTTTACAGAGAGATGTATGTGATTTTTCCAGAGAGGAAACAGGTTCAGCAAGATGCAGTGACTTATCCAAGAGCACACAGCCTCTAAGTAGTAAAAAGGGAGCACCGCAATCCCTTGGAGGGCTTGCTCAAATGAAGATTACTGGGCAACTTTCTGATGCCCCAAGTGTCCAAGTGTGAGGCAAGCCTGGGAATTTGCATTTCTAACAAGTTCCCAGGTGATGTTGCTGCTGCTGGCCCTGGAGCACACTTGGAGAATCATGGCCTAATACCAAGATTTCTCCACTGTGATTATCCCAATTAGGCATGTTATGTCACGTCCAGCCTATTACAATAGACTCAATTCAAAGAATTTGAAGTCTCGTATAATTCATTTAGCACTTGGCACATATACTTTCGTCCATTTTAAAGGTGCAAAAAATAACTAGAAATTATAAATGAAACGAAAGAAACTATAAGTGAGCAGAAAGAAGGACAGAATTAGTTCTGGTCTCACCAGTTACTCAGAGAGATGTCTTTTTGTTAGATGTAATTATGTAGCAGAAGCTCTCTGAATTAACTAACTCACTGGATTAAGAAATCAATGGAGCTGCTTACTGGATTTACCAACACTTGCCTTGCCTACTGTAAAACCCCAGAAAGTTGTAATGCCCACAGCAGTTGGTGGACCCAGCTCTATGGAATGAGTGTCTACTAAGTCCTCCTGCTGACTTAGTGATGTGACTGAGTGTTCACCAAGAGTCCATTGGGTTAGTTTTCTAATCAGTTGCTTTTGTTATTAAATCATATAATTGTATATGACAAACCAATGACATAGGAGTGGGAAAAGAAAACCAATGTTTCTATCAATGCAGCTGAATGCTTTGGAAAGACTCTTAAAAAGTGAGTTGGTATGTGTCCTCATAAATTTGTCCCATAGTACGGACACCAAGAGTGAACCCTCCTGTGATCGATGGACTTGGGGTGATAATGATGTGTTAATGTGATTCCTTCACTGTAACAAATGTAGCACTCTGGTGGGGGGTGTTGAGAATGGGGAAGGCTATGCATATGTGAGGGTGCAATGTATATGAGAAATCTTGGTGCCTCTTGTTAATGTTGCTGTGAATCTAAAACTCCTCTAAAAAGTCAATTGAAATGAAAGAGAGAGAGAGAAAGGAAGAAGGAAGGAAGGAAGGAAGGAAGGAAGGAAGGAAGGAAGGAAGGAAGGAAGGAAGGGAGGGAGGGAGGGAGGGAGGAAGGAAGGAAGGAAGGAAGGAAGGAAGGAAGGAAGGAAGGAAGGAAGGAAGGAAGGAAGGAAAAGAAATGGTGAGGGAGCAAAGCCCCCACATGACCCATGATGGCCATACTGTATGAGCCAAGGTAAACTTTTGTCATAAGCCACTGGGAGTGGGAGGAGTTAGTGGCCTAGACATCTAAAGCCTATTGAGTAAGAATGAAGGTGAAATTCTAATAATCTGAATGACTAGGGCCTTCAGATCTACATCAACTTTTAAGAAGCCCGAACTGAAACTCAGGGAAGTGGTTCATGCAAGAAAGATGTGGGGGAACGCCAACCAGCTGACTCAGATCAGGCTCAGAGAAAAGGCTTTGGCCCTACATCAAACGATTGGTGAATTAATATACAGTATAGCAATGGGTTTTTAAGTTAAAATAGAATATTTAGATCCTTTTGTAGTTCATAAGGGTGATGATTGGGTGTTCACGTTCTTATGTGAGATGAGCCTCCCTCATCCCTTGTTAGGACATCAACACATTACCTGCCTAATATGAAAAAAAAAGAAAAAAATAGAATATTTAAAGGTTGTGTTTTAAAAAATTATTTTCTGTTTCAATGGATTTTTTTATAAACTTACCAACTACCCTTCTGATTAGATGAGATAAAAAAAGCCCCTACCCTAGATTGTTATAAAAATTGAAAACAAGGAGGGGATGGGGCAGTTCTTATTTATTGATTTCTATTTCATCTCTCTCCAGCCAATTATGTCTAATTTTAGCCCAGTACTTTACAGTTTATAAAGCACTTTCAAATCTATTTATTTCCATCCACTCGTAACTCTGGGCAGCAGGCATTATCATTACCCTTGTTCTCCAGGTTGGGAAACTGAGGCTCAGAGGAAGAAAATACAGGGGGCCCTTGAGTTACGACACAGTTCAGTTCCTACTACACTGACGTAACGTGAATTTTGGTGTAAGTCAAAACACACCCTAGCCTAAATCACTTAGCCTAACATAGTTGTAAAATCATACTCTAGAACATAAAAAACAAAACATGCCTTGTTACTGCATATTCTTCTGCCACACATAACCAAACTAGTTTGCCCACGTAGTCTGTAAGTAAGATGCTAATAGTGTAAGCTGAAACACTCACGTCTCAATTTTTAAAAGTTTTTATGGGGGTGAGCATTGTTAACTCAAAATGCCATATGTCAAGAATGTCATAACCTGAGGACCCCCCTGTAAAGGCTTCAAGTAAAGAAAGCTACCAGTAAGGCATCCTACTGGAGCAAGAACCTTGATTTACTTGATGAAGTGCCCAACTGCCCCCAGGGCATCGTGTTAACAAAGGAATGAGAATAAAAAACACAAACTCTTACCAGTTGAGGAGGAGGTGCCTCGGGATAGGAATTAGGAAGTAAGGAATAAAGACTAAGACGTGACTGTGTCTGGTTCATCTCTGGATCCTGGCATACAGAAAGTAGGAAGTCAGGAAATAGTTGGTGCCTGGTAGATGAAACGAGGAGTGAATGAACACATCAATGAATGCAGTGAGAAACTTGGAGCCAGGCCCCCTTCTCTCTCTGGATTCAGTTTCCCCATAGTTAAGTAGTTGAAAGCTAACATTGTCCTTCTCGGAGAAGAGGACAGACAGCCCTGGCCCGATGGTTCGGTTGGTTAGAGCGTCATCCCGATCCGCAAAAGTTGCTCATTTGATCCTTGATCCAGGCACATACAGGAACAGATCAATGTTTCTGTCTTCCTCTCTCTCTTTCCCTTCCTCTCTCTCGAAAAATCAATAAACTTAAAAAAAAGAAAATGGACATACATAATTTTATATTCTATTTCTGGATGCTCATAGACCACCTTTTGAACACCCACTATAGATTCTGTAGCAGAGAGGGATCCATGGGACCCTGAGTCTTGGAGATTCTTCAAATTCAGGGATCTAAGGTCTCTTCCAGCTCTGATGTTAATAGTTGTAATGCTAACAATAATGACAATAATAGGATCCAAAAGGTTTTGGATGTTGACTCTAGCACCAGGCACTATGCTACGAACTTGACCTCATTTAATATTGTCACAGCCCTATGATGCAGCCTTTATTATTATCATCTCTGTTTTGCAAATGAAGAAATTGTGGCTTACAGCGACTAAACTTGCTCAGGTCACACAGCCAGAAAGTAGGGTCCTTGGTTTCTGATCGAGCCCTGTGATACCAGAGCTCTGATACTCCCCGCTCTATTCCAGGGAAGTATAATCTTATGACCGGTATGTGGCTTTTTCAAGACCAAACTCAAGTTGCTGTGTTTGGAGAACATATTGTAATGCTGGCAACCATTTGTTCATTCGAACATTTATTCAATAATCATGTTTGAACATCTCTTATGTGCCAGGCACAGATTGGCTAATGGAGACTCATGGTGATTGTGGTCCTTTCCTTCAAGCAGCTCCATTTATGGTCTTGTTCCTCTGATGCCTTCCACACCAGATTCATGGTGTGAGCAGTCACAGTGCAGATTCTCAGGCCCTACGCCAGATGTAGAATCAGGCTCTCTGAAGTTGGAGCCTGGAAACCTGCCTCTTACACGCTCCCCGTGTGTCTTACAGACACTGAGGTGTGGGAATCCCTGGATAGAGGGTGAGGCGACCTAGACGAGCAAACAAAACAATTGTTACACAGAGAAAAGTGTTTGATACAGATAATGGGGGTTGCCAGGGAAGGCTTCTTGGAGGAAGTGACCTTTAAAGTGAGACCTCTGAGATGAGTAGGAGTGAACAGACCGAGAAGAAGGGAAAGAGATACAGCCTGGACTGCCCTAGGGATGCTCACAGTAGGGGAAGTGGGGGCTGGAGGGAAGCAGGGGAGGGGGGGGGGGAAGAGCACCAAATCAGAACGATGTGCCCAGGGGGCTGTGGGAAGCTGTGAAGAGTTTTCCAGTGCTTTCCCAGATACAAGCTTCTACTTCATGCCACCCTTTTTTAAAAATTGATTTGAGAGAGAGAAACATTGATTTGTTGTTCCACTTATTTATGCATTCATTGGTTGCTTCCTGTATGTGCCCTGACCAGAGATCCAAACCCACAACCTTAGTGTATCAGGATGATGCTCTAACCAACTGAGCTACCCGGCCAGGGCTTTGTGCCATCTTGGATGAAGAGAATAGGTGTGGAAGGGAATCAGGGCTGGCTGGGAGGAGATGTGGTCTCCCAGGATGTTAAAAGCCTCTTATCTGCCGACTAATGGTGGGCGGAAGCCCAATCCTCCCTCCTTTAATCTGAATGCTGTTTTCACCTCCATTGTCAATGCTAAGCCTTTGTTTGTTTGAACTAAGTCCTTCTATCTAGAGTCCTTAGTGCCAGCAGTAAATGGTGACATTTGAATAAGTGAAGGAGAATTCCTTTGTAATGGGACCCGGAGAACACCTGCTTCTTAGATCCACCGTGTCACAGAGGAATCGCAGGAGCTCTTCCTTCTTGGAGTAACCCTCAGCCATCCAGGTGACTCATGATTAGGTGGCAGTAGGACTCTGGCCTTGGCCAGCCTGGGTTCACATTCCCTCCTAGCCACTTTCTGTCCCTTCCAATGCCTCAATTTCCTCCTCTGACCAAAAAAAAAAAAAAAAGCTAAAAATAGTACCTACTACTGTATATCCAAAGCAGCACTGTTTTGAGAATGGAAAGAATTTTCCTGTGAAATGCCTAGAAGAGTGCCTGGAACACAGTAGGACTTCAGAAAATAGTGGCTATGACCACCTGACTCCCTTCCATAGGTTGGCCGCCCCCCAGGTCGAGCTGGTTGAATATCTCTTTGAAAGACCCCCTCAAGCATGACAGAGGACTTTGAGGGGCCCGTCTGCATCCCCCCCCCCACCCCGTGTCTGGCTTTAGCCTGAACCTTTCTCTGCATCCACTCGGCAGCCTTTTAACCACCCTGGAGCCCTCTCCTATACATTGGATCAAATGGAAACAATAAAGCTTTATGCAGGAAAGGAAAGGAAAGGAAAGGAAAGGAAAGGAAGGGAAGGGAAGGGAAGGGAAGGGAAGGGAAGGGAAGGGAAGGGAAGGGAAGGGAAGGGAAGGGAAGGGAAAGGAAAGGAAAGGAAAGGAAAGGAAAGGAAAGGAAAGGAAAGGAAAGGAAAGGAAACAAAGAAGAAAGAAGGAAAGGAAGGAAGAAAATGTTGAGTATTATTCAGGCCCCAGGAAGAGTGCAAAGTGTTGGAGATACAGCAAAAAGAAGTTAAATGTTCTCATGGAACTTATACTTTAATGAGAGATGATTAACACAATAAAGGGAAACAACACAGATTGTGATTTGTGCTATTAAAAAATAAAATACTTGTGGCCCTGGCCGGGTAGCTCAGTTGGTTAGAGCATCATCTCGCTACACTAAGATTGTAGGTTCGATCCCTGGTCAGGGCACATACTAGAATCAACCTCTGAATGAATAAATAAGTGGAACAACAAACTAATATTTCTCTCTCTCTCCCTTCCTTTCTCTCTAAAATTGGTAAAATATAGTTGGATCACCCTGGCTGTTGTGCGGAGAATAGACTGGAGATGGGGAAGCTGTAAGGAGAGAGACCAGCCCGGAAGCTACTGCAGTCAGCTGGGGAGAGAGAACAGTTACCATGACTGAATAGGGATGGAGAAGATTAGAGAGACATTTTAATGTAAAATCCACTTGGTTGTTGATTGTGAGAAAGAAAGAGGAGACAATGAGAAAAACTGACTCCTAGTTTGTTAGCTTAGGGACTGGGTGGATGGTGGCACCATTATAAGCTACCCACCCAATGATAAGAGACACCTGAAATTAATAATCTCATAGGGAGAGCCAGGCATGGAGACAATGGTCCATCTCACACAGTGCCATGAGATGTACTAAAACAGAGATGCCAGGCCTGACCGGGCAGTGGCACAGTGGATAGAGCATCGGACTGGGATGTGGATGACCCAGGTTTGAGACTTTGAGGTCGCCAGCTTGAGTGTGGCTCACCAGCTTAAGCCCAAGGTTGCTGGCTTGAGCAAGGGGTCACTCAGTCTGCTGTAGCCCCCCGGTCAAGGCACATATAAGAAATCAATCAAGGCCCTGGCCGGTTGGCTCAGTGGTAGAGCGTTGGCCTGGCGTGCAGAAGTCCCGGGTTCGATTCCCGGCCAGGGCACACAGGAGAAGCGCCCATCTGCTTCTCCACCCCTCCCCCTCTCCTTCCTCTCTGTGTCTCTCTTCCCCTCCCGCAACCGAGGCTCCATTGGAGCAAAGATGGCCTGGGCGCTGGGGATGGCTCTGTGGCCTCTGCCTCAGGCGCTGGAGTGGGTCTGGTCGCAATGGAGCAACGCCCCGGAGGGGCAGAGCATTGCCCCCTGGTGGGCAGAGCGTCGCCACCTGGTGGGCGTGCCGGGTGGATCCCGGTTGGGCGCATGCGGGAGTCTGACTGTCTCTCCCCGTTTCCAGCTTCAGAAAAATACAAAAAAAATACAAAAAAAAAAAAACTAAAAAGAAGAAAAAAAAAAGAAATCAATCAATGAACAACTAAGGAACCGCAAGGAAGAATTGATGTTTCTCATCTCTCTCCCTTCCTGTCTGTCTGTCCCTATCTGTTCCTCTCTCTGACTCTCTCTCTGTCTCTCCCATAAGAAAAAAAAACCCCAAAAAACAGAGATGCCAGCAAGGCCTTTGGGACAGAGAGGGGGAGGGGTAAATTCTGGCTGGGGAGACTCGAATGGGGAGGAGATCACGATAGATGAAGCAGTTGGAGAGAAACAAGAGACCAGGAGGATGGGGTGATGACCACATGATACAGAGCTTGGAGAAGACCTACGTGGTTGACACAGAGTGTGGATGGAGTTGCCCCTGAGAGGCCCTCCATGCCAATCTGAGGAGTCAGTGAAGAGAAATTACTTTGGCTCTAGAGAACTTAGTCTTTCCTATATTTTATTTTAGTATTATTAATTTTTTTTAGAGTGAGAGAGGGAAAGAGAGAAACATCGATTTGTTGTTTTACTTACCTGTGCTTTCATTGGTTGATTCTTGTATATGCCTGGGGATAAAGCCACAACCTTGATGTACTGGGATGATACTCTAACCAACTGAGCACCATGTCCTCTATATTTTAGAAGATCATTGGTGAATGTGTGAGAGGCAGTAAAACAGGTGTTTGTCTCTGCAATGAATACCTCTAGAAGGTTCAGCAGAAAACTTTAGTACGGTAATCTTTGGAGTAAAACTGGGTGGCCGAAGGCTAGGGATTAAGAAGCTTTTCCTTTTTTATTTTTTTGTTTGTTTTGTTTTGTAATTTGAACCATCTGGATGTTTTACCTAGTCAATACTTAAACAATTATTATGAACAAAAATATACTGTTGAAAGAAAGACTTTGGGGTCATTGTAGGTGCATTTGACTCTTGGCTCCGTCAAGCTTGTCTCTAAATTTTTTTATTTATTTATTTTTTACAGAGACAGAGAGTGAGTCAGAGAGAGGGATAGACAGGGACAGACAGACAGGAACGGAGAGAGATCAGAAGCATCAATCATTAGTTTTTCATTGCGCGTTGCAACACCTTAGCTGTTCATTGATTGCTTTCTCATATGTGCCTTGACCACGGGCCTTCCGCAGACCGAGTAACCCCTTGCTGGAGCCAGCAACCTTGGGTTCAAGCTGGTGGGCTTTTTCCTCAAACCAGATGAGCCCGCACTCCAGCTGGCGACCTTGGGGTCTCGAACCTGGGTCCTCTGCATCCCAGTCCGACGCTCTATCCACTGCGCCACCGCCTGGTCAGGCCAGGCTTATCTCTAGCTGCATCAAAGATTGCTTCTCCAAGGCTATTTCCTCATCAGTAAAATGGGATAATTTTGTGGGTTGTTGGAAGGTTTAAATGAGATAAGATATGCCAAGTGCCAGCACTGTGATAAGGATAGAGTAAATAGGTGCTATTAGTATTAATAATTAACAATGGTCAGTTAGCCCTGGCTAGATAGCTTAGTTGGTCTGAGTACCTTCCCGAAGTACAGAGGTTGACGGTTCAATCCCCAGTCAGGGCACGTACAGGAGCAGATCAATGTCCCTCTCTCCTTTACTCTCTCTCTAAAATCAATACAATAAGCATTAAAAAAAAAAAAGTTTTTTTAAATAGGTTAGATGAGGCCTGACCTGTGGTGGCGCAGTGGATAAAGCGTCGACCTGGGAACGCTGAGGTTGCCAGTTCAAAACCCAGGGCTTGCCTGGTCAAGGCCCATATGGGAGTTGATGCTTCCTGCTCCTCCTTCCCTTCTCTCTGTCTCTCTCCTCTCTTTCTAAAAATGAGTAAATAAAAGTCTAAAAAAAATTTTTTTTTTAAATAGGTTAGATGAGGCCTGACCTGTGGAGGTGCAGTGGATAAAGTGTTGACGTGGAACTCTGAGTTTGCCCGTCCAAAATGCTAGGTTTGCCTGGTCAAGGCACATATGGGAGTTGATGCTTCCTGCTCCTCCCCTCCTTCTCTCTCTTTCTCTCTCCTCTAAAATGAATAAATAAAATCTTAAAAAAAAAAAAAAAGTTATATGGGGCCTGGCCAGGCAGTGGTGCAGTAGATAAAGTGTTGAATTGGGATGCGGAAGACCCAGGTTCCAAACCCTGAAGTCACCGGCTTGAGCGTGGGCTCATCTGGTTTAAGCAAGGCTCATCAGCTTGAGCCCAAGGTTGCTGGCTTGAGAAAGGGGTCACTTGGTCTGCTGTAGCCCCGGGTCAAGGCACATATGAGAAATCAATCAATGAACAACTAAGGTGCTGCAATAAAGAATTGATGCTTCTCATCTCTCTCTTTTCCTGTCTGTCTGTTACTATCTGTCCCTCTCTCTTTCTCTGTCTCTGTCACACACACACAAAAAAAGTTAGATGGATGGGCACACACTCCAAGGAGGTCTTGGCTTGACACACTGTGGTCAAGGGAAGGAATTTGGAATCAGACCCAGCTGAGGTCTGTCCTTCTAATTGGGCACTACCTTTCTACCGCCCAAATCTGCAAAATGGGATGCTAACATACCCCCCCCCCCCCAATCAAAGACTACTACTGGGTGGGGCCAGTTAGTCAACTGCCAAGCTCATTGCCCTGTAAGTATGTTATGAAGATGAATATTTTCAGGACGGCCTCTCTCTCTATTTGTCTCCCAGGCTCAGGGGACTTTTCAGTCTCTCCTCTCTGCTCCCCACTGGAGCGCGCGCGCGCGGGGTGGGGGGGTGTTAAGGTAGGGGGCATTCTTTAGGAAGAGAAGTTTTCTTGTTCTAATCCATGGAAGATTCAGGAGAGGTCTCAGAGGCAATGCCTTAACAGGAAGTCCCTGAGGTACGGCCTGGTTCCGTCCACTCCCCTTGCATTTCCCACCGCCCTCCCTCCTTAAGGATCCTGGGCCCAGACAGCCGCCACGTTGAAGGTCGCAGGCACCACTCATCTGCGGCCAGACTCGTGGGCGGCACCCGCACATGTGGAGCCTGCCACCCACAGGGAGAGAACGGTACTGCAGACGCGGGCGCTGGAGAAGCCCCCATCCAGTCACCTTTCTGTCAATGTTGACTCGGTGCCTTTTCTGCTCAAAGCAGAAGGGATCCCTGCCCTGATGGAGCTTACAGTTGAATGAGACGAATACCAGCAACGGACGTGCTGGTAGTAACCTCATAATCTGCTTTTTGGTGAATGCTTTTGTTTTATAGCAAGTTAATGTATATTCATTGTAGAAATTTTAAGAAGAAAGTTAAAAGCCAGACATAACTTTTGTTAACACGTGAGTATAACCCTTACAGTATTTGCTATGCATTTTACAAAAACGAAAACATATGTGTCATAATATTCTGTAGCCTGCTTTGTCGTGTTTAATAACGTCATTGAGATACATTTCTCATACTATACATCCATTCTGTTTTTAACTCAATGTAACAGTAGATGATGGATAATATATGAATTGATGCTATTTGTTGAGCATGGTGTTAAGTATTATTACACACATCATCACATTCAGTCCTCCCAACAACCTTATTTGGTAGGTGCTATGATTTTCCCTGCTGTTACATGGCAAGGCAAAAGTTTAAAGGTATCTTCGTAGCAAAAAATGATGCAGGCAACTCCATAAGATATAACAATTTATTTATAAGGTAATTTGCTTACAGGAATGTGGTTGGAGCAGTAAGATGACCCAGCAATTCGGCACAAATTATTCTCCACTACCAGACCCCTCTTACAGTACTTTTTCTTTAAAATTCTTATTTATTGATTTGAGAGAGAGAGATAGAATCATTAGTTTGTTGTTCCACTTATTTATGCATTCATGGATTGATTCTTGTATGTATGTGTGCCAACCAGGGATCAAACCCTCAACCTTGGTGTATCAGGATGACACTGTAACCAACTGAGCTAACCCGCCAGGGGTTTCAGGGGTTATATATAGTATAACTCAGGTACTAATGACTGACAAAACAAAGGGACAAAGAATGCAGTACGTGCCAGGTGCCAAACCTCCTGGTGGTCTTGTGAGGGATGATTATAACCAATGCTATCACTAGTTTGATTTTGATTTTCATGCCAGTCCCCCTTACTACATTTTATGGAACATAGATAATCATCAACTAGAAGGCTTTCATATGTTTCTAAAAACAGTGAAGTTGGTCAAAGGTCACAACATGAAAACTTAAAGTTGGAAGAAATTTGGGAACACAAAAATGTAGTGTTGTTCACATCTATATCAATACACTCATTCTACAGATGAAGAGACTGAAGCACAGAAAGGTGAGTGATTTGTTCAGCAAAAGTAGGAGAGCCAGCATTTTAATTCAGCTTTGCCTGAGGAAGTGAAGTTTTCTTTTTTAAAAATTTTTATTTATTGATTTAAGAGAGAGAGAGAGAGAGAGAGAGAGAGAGATAAGCATTGATTTGTTCTTCCAGTTATCCATGCAATCAATTGGTTGATTCTTGTATGTGCCCTGACTGGGGATCAAACCCCAAACCTGGTGTATTGGGAGGATGCTCTACCAACTGAACTACCTGGCCAGGGCAAGAACCTGAGTTCTGAACCATTTTTTATGCCTTTTCTGTGCCAGGCTGCATGGGAATTCAGAGGAATCTGAATCAAATGTGTGGTGTGTATTGGGGATCTCCTGGAGCTCAGAGTGGAAATTGGAAAAAAAAATGGAATAGTCTTTGAACAAGGTATAGAGAGCTTAAACGTCACCAGGGGCCCAGAAGCAAGGGGGCATGGTGTATCCAGGAAAAGGCTGCCTGTGAGGACTGGGTGGGTTGTGTGCAGATGGAGATGAGCAGCAGGGTGGGAAGGACATTTTCAGCCAAGAAGGACCAGCCTGAGAAAAGCCTTGGGTCTAGACAAGTGTATGAGCATAAAAAGGAACCAGAAAGGACAAATAATTAATCATCAAGTTATACGGTGTTAGATAGATGGATGATGCTTGGAGTCTGCCCTCCAAACACTGACAATCTAGCTAGGTGGAAAGTTGTGGAGGAACCACAGAAATGAGTAATAGTTACCCTTCACTATGCACACTCCTCACCATGCTAGGTTCTCTTCCTATACTACCACTTTCATGCTCAAACAGTCCTGGAAGATTGGCAGTTATGAGTCCCATTTATAAATAAAGAGGAAGGCTCAGAAAATGGCTTTGTCCAGATCTCCCAGGTAGGGAGGACTGGGGCCAGGAGACGTAATCCAGGAGGCTTGGTGTCTAAATTCAGTGCTCTAACCTGCACAGCTACACTATTCTGCTGGCCCTGAACACCTCCTCTCATCCCCAAAGAAATAGACTGTTACATGCAGGCCCCTATGCAAGCCTCTAGGTGAGCTGCAGTCAGGGATTTTTCTAAATTGCAAAGCTGATCACCTCTCTCCTTGCTTAAAATCAAAGCTCCTCAGAGCCTTTAGATAAAATTCTAATTCAGCATAGACCAGGGGTCCCCAAACTACGGCCCGCGGGCCACATGCAGCCCCCTGAGGCCATTTATCCGGCCCCCGCCGCACTTCCAGAAGGGGCACCTCTTTCATTGGTGGTCAGTGAGAGGAGCATAGTTCCCATTGAAATACTGGTTAGTTTGTTGATTTAAATTTACTTGTTCTATATTTTAAATATTGTATTTGTTCCTGTTTTGTTTTTTTACTTTAAAATAAGATATGTGCAGCGTGCATAGGGATTTGTTCATAGTTTTTTTTTTTTATAGTCCGGCCCTCCAACGGTCTGAGGGACAGTGAACTGGCCCTCTGTGTAAAAAGTTTGGGGACCCCTGGCATAGACCACAAGGCCCTTGAACTTCTTGCTCCCTCCCTCTCCTTACACCTCCAGCTTTAAGTCACTGTTTGGGATTCTGGATACATTACCTATATTATTTGTCTGTGGTGATGTCTGCCTGGAAAACTCATCTTTCTCTCAACCCTCATACAGTCATGGAGAGACAGGCCCATGACTTAGATATCACTTCCTACAGGAAGCCTTCCCTGACTGTCCCTCCAGAGTCCAGCTGAATGTCTCTCTGCTTTGCTTCCACAGACTCTTTATCCCCTATTGAGCACTTACTATGTGCCAGCACTTTGCTAAGGACCCTTGAAATGGGTTTTGTTTGTTTGGGTTTTTTTGTTTGTTTGTTTTGTTTTTTTTAGGATCCTTGAGTTATTGAAGCAGTATCACATAGTGATTAAGTGAGGCAAGCTTTGAGGCCACACTTCCTGGATTTGAATCCTGGCTCAATCACCTAAAGCAGTGGTCCCAACCTTTTTGGGCCACGGACCGGTTTAATGTCAGAAAATATTTTAGGGTGGGATGGATAAATGCACAAAATAAAATTATACAACCGGCGTAAAAACTATGGTATTTTTAAATATAACTGTCGAATTATATTTAAAGAGTCAAGAGTGAGTCTTAAAAAAAAAAAAAAAAAAAGAGTGAGTCTTAGACGGATGTAACAGAGGGAATCTGGTCATTTTTTAAAAATAAAACATCGTGCCTGACCTGTGATGGTGCAGTGGGTAAAAGTGTCGACCTGGAACGCTGAGGTTGCCAGTTCGAAACCCTGGGCTTCCCTGGTCAAGGCACATATGAGAGTTGATGCTTTCTGCTCTTCCCTCTCTTCTCTATCTGTCTCTCTCTCTGTCTCCTTTCTCTAAAATGAATAAATAAAATCTAAAATAAATAAATAATTAAAATAAATAAATAAAACATTGTTCAGACTTAAGTATAAATAAAACAGAAATAATGTAAGTTATTTATTCTTTCTTTGCGGACCGGTACCAAATGGCCCACGGACTGGTACCAGTCTCGGCCCGGGGGTTGGGGACCACTGCCTTAAAGGGCTCTGAAACTTAGGCAAATGATGTAACCTCTCCTTGTGCCTCAGTTTCCTCATCTGTAGAGTGGGGATAAGAATAACATTTATCTCATAGGAATCTTGTAATAACCAAATTAATACATGAGAAGGACACACTACATAGTAAGTGCTTAATAAACGTTAGCTAATATTTATTATCCTGTTAAATTCTTGTAATAACTTCAGTTCACAGGTGAGACGCTAAGAGATAACTTGACTTGCCCATGATTGCACAGCTAAGTAGCAGACCAGCGACTTGAACTTGATGCCAATCCCATGCTGTATTGCCTCCTATCGTAGAACACATCACAGTGGTAGTAATAGCTGTTTACTTGTCAGTCTCTCCTTCTAGGCTGGGTGTTCTATGAAGATCACTGCTGCCTTGTCCCCCCCTCCCACTGACAGATTTGAAACCCTAAACCCTAATTGAATGAATTAACAATGCTGAGCAGCTCAGACAAGTTATTCAGAGGGTTGAGGTGGTAGTCACAACACCTTGGTTTCCCCTGCAAACTACATGGAAAAATGTCTCTGTCCTGGCCAGATAGCTTGATTGTTTAGAGCAGTCCTCAACCTTTTTTGGGCCACGGACCGGTCTAATGTCAGAAAATATTTTCACGGACCAGCCTTTAGGGTGGGATGGATAAATGTATCACGTGACCAAGACAAGCGTCAAGAGTGAGTCTTTGACGGATGTAACAGAGGGAATCTGGCCATTTTTAAAAAATAAAACATCGTTCAGACTTAAATATAAATAAAACGGAAATAATGTAAGTTATTTATTCTTTCTCTGTGGACCAGTACCAAATGGCCCACGGACCGATACTGGTCCGCGGCCTGGGGGTTGGGGACCACTGGTTTAGAGCGTCATCCTGAGGTACAGAGGTTGCCAGTTCAATACCTGGTCAGGGCACATACAGAAACAGATTGATGTTTCTGTCTGTCTCTCTCTCTCCCTTCTTCTCTCTCTAAAATCAATTTTTTTTTTCAGAGAGAGAGAGGGATAGACAGGGACAGACAGACAGGAACGGAGAGAGATGAGAAGCATCAATTATTAGTTTTTCATTGCGCGTTGCAACACCTTAGTTGTCCATTGATTGCTTTCTCATATGTGCCTTGACCATGGGCCTTCAGCAGACCGAGTAACCCCTTGCTGGACCCAGCGACCTTGGGTTCAAGCTGGTGGGCTTTTTCCTCAAACCAGATGAGCCCGCGCTCAATCTGGCGACCTTGGGGTCTCGAACCTGGGTCCTCTGCCTCCCAGTCCAACGGTCTATCCACTGCGCCACCGCCTGGTCAGGCTCTAAAATCAATTTTTAAAAATTATAAAAACAAAAGAAAAATGCCTCTGTGCCTTCTCCTAGAGTTAGTCTCTCGGTGGACACAGGTCCTGGAGCCGCAAGTGCTCTTAGCAGGGAGAAACCCACAGTAGAAGTAGCAAGCAGGATGCCCCAGATAAGCTTTCCCTTAAGCAAGCCCTGTCCTTGACTAGCAGCCTCCCCCAGTCTAGCTCCAGTGCCTCCCCCATCAGCAGCTGTCCCTAATATTGAGGTGCCCATCCACCAGCTCCCTGTTCCAAGGAAGTCAAGCACCAGAGAGAGCCTTAGTGGGTTCAGTAGGAAAGTAAATATCACCAGCTGCCGGAGAGGATGACGTCAAACCCTGGGATGGCTGGCCTCGGCCTTGGGGCAGCTCTCTGCACAGAGAAGCCAGACACCCTGGGGGTCATGGTGAGGGAGGGGCAACACCAGCTCAGAACTGCCAGCTTAGTGCCCTGAGGACACATTTGATGGTTCCCTCCATTATCAAAGACCCCATGACTTGGAATATTTTTCTTTCTAAACCCACTGAAGTCAGAAATTAAATAGCTGTTCCTTTTCTTGCTAATCCCTAGTCAAAGCATTCTATCAGTGTGAGTTTGACAGGGTGGCTTCTAAGAATTGGAATCATTCTACCTAAAGCAAAGTCCGTATGGTTTTGAGGTTAAAAGAATTAGTTTGAGCCCCCAAATGCCTGGGTCCACTATTTGCGTAAAGCTTTGTAACCTTAGGTAACTTCCTGAACATCTCAAAGTCTCAATTTTCTCATCTGAAAAATGGAGAGAATAATATCTAGCTCACAAGATCATGGATGGGATTAATGTATTTGCAGTGAGTATCCATCATGTGTCAAGTGCTGGGGTCATGCCAGTGAACAAAATATAGTCTATGAAGAAAGGTAGAAAATAAAACAATAAATATTTAATATGTCAGATGGCGGTAAGTGCTGTGAAGATAGGTAAGGCATAGTAAGGAGGATAAAGTGTCAGGGTTGGGAAGAGTTATTTCACTTCAGGGTAGTCTAGGAAGGTCTTTCTGATAAGATGACTTCTGAGCAGACCCCTGGTTGAAATAAGGAAGCAATTCATGGGGCTATCTGGGGGAAACTCTTCCAGACAGAGAAGTGAGCATGTGTCAACATCCTGAGGTAGGGGAGTGCCTGGAATGTTCCAGGAAAGGCAAGAAAGCCAAGGTAGCTGGAATGAAGTGGGCAGTAGGGCAGGTAGAAGGGATGATGTCAGATGCCTGACCAGGCAGTGGCGCAGTGGATAGAGTGTCAGACTGGGATGCAGAGGACCCAGGTTCGAGACCCCGAGGTTGCCAGCTCGAGTGCGAGCTCATCCAGTTTGAGCAAAAGCTCACCAGCTTGAACCCAAGGTCAATGGCTCGAGCAAGGGCTTGCTCAGTTTGCTGAAGGCCCGTGGTCAAGGTACATATGAGAAAGCAATCAATGAACAACTAAGGTGTTGCAATGCGCAATGAAAAACTAATGATTAATGCTTCTCATCTCTCCGTTCCTGTCTGTCTGTCCCTGTCTATCCCTCTCTCTCTGACTCTCTCTCTGTTTCTGTAAAAAAAAAAAAAAAAAAAAAAAAAAGTTAAAAAATAAAGAAGGGATGATGTCAGAGAAGTGACTGGGGGCTGGGGGCAGGGTATGTAGGGCCTGGTAGCCCACTGTAAAGACTTTGACATTTACTTTAAGGAAGATAGGAGTCACTGGAAGATTTTGAGCAGAGGAGGGTGATCTGACAGGTTTTATTTTTTATTTTTTAAATTTTTTTATTTTTCTGAAGCTGGAAACGGGGAGAGACAGTCAGACTCCCGCATGCGCCCGATCGGGATCCACCCGGCATGCCCACCAGGGGCTACGCTCTGCCCCTCCGGGGCGTTGCTCTGTTGAGACCAGAGCCACTCTAGCGTCTGGGGCAGAGGCCAAGGAGCCATCCCCAGCGCCCGGGCCATCCTTGCTCCAATGGAGCCTTGGCTGCGGGAGGGGAAGAGAGAGATAGAGAAGAAGGAGGGGATGGGGATGGAGAAGCAAATGGGCACTTCTATGTGCCCTGGCCGGGAATCGAACCAGGGTCCCCCACACGCCAGGCCAACGCTCTACCGCTGAGCCAACCGGCCAGGGCTGATCTGACAGGTTTTAAAGGGAGAATAGACTGTAAGGGGACCAGGTAGCAGGGAGACCAATTAGTAGCTGTTGCAGTTGTCCACGTGAGAGATAAAACATTTGATTAAATTTGTAGCAGTAGGTAGTAAACAGTGGTCAGATTCTGGATATGTCTGAAGGAAGAGCTGTCAGGATTTGTAGATGAATTATAAGGTGCGTGTAGAGAGAGAGAGAATAGAGTAACCATTTTGAAGTGGGGAAGACAATCTGGGTACAAAATAAGTGCTCAATAAATATTATTCTTTGTATTGATGAGTTTGGTTCCTGGGTTGTCTAAACTCAGTGACCCAAGGCTTTGCCAATGTTGAGCATACCTGACAATAACACCATAGGCATTGTGCCTGAGCATGTACTCTGTGCCAAAAACAATAGACAGAATTTTTATTTAGGAGTATCACCCTGTATAGTATATGAAAGCCCTATGAGAAAATGAACACTTATTGAATTTTTTTTTCTTATTAATACAGTATTTATTTGTCTTCCCTCTGTCAAACCCTGAGCCAACCATTTTCCCCAGGCTTCCTGGGGAGGTATAGGAAAAGGAACACACAGGGCAGGCAAGTCACGGGAGAAAGAACTAAGGGAGGTGGAGAAAGCTCCTTCACATGGCGAAGAGGATGAGAAAGGCCACCATCAGGCAAAAGAGCACCATGGCCTCTGAGAGGGCAAACCCCAGAATGGCGTAGGAGAAGAGTTGTTGCTTCAGAGAAGGGTTCCTGGCATAACCAATGATGAGGCTCCCAAACACAGTCCCAATTCCAGCCCCAGAGCCTGCCACCCCCACTGTGGCAGCCCCAGCCCCAATGAACTTGGCTGCTGTATCAATGTCCCTTGAAATGGCACTGGTCTGGAAGCTGCGGCTAGAAGTAAGTGAGGTCGGGGTATGTGGGGCTGCCCAGCTGCCGAGGCTCTCATCTGTCAGTGTCTCTGGTCTGTTCAGCACCACTGCAGACAGTGACCGGGTCAGCAGCTAAGAGGTGTTCCTGACCAAGGAGGGGGTGGAAACAAACTTGGTGCAGGCGTACATTTTCAGGGGATGAGGGGCTGTGGCAGGAGCTGCTCCTACTGCGGAGAAGACCGAGAGGGGTAGGGGCCGGGGGCTGGGGCATTTATTGAATTTTTAACACATTCTAGGCTTTAAGTACCATATTTTTCACTCCATAAGGCACACCTGACCATAAGACACACCTAGGGTTTTAAGGAGGAAAGTAAGAAAAAAAAATATTCTGAACCAAATGGTGTGTAAAGCGTTGACCTGGAACACTGAGGTTGCTGGTTCGAAACCCTGCACTTGTCTGGTCAAGTCACATATGGGAGTTGATGCTTCCTGCTCCTCCCCCCTTTCTCTCTTTCTCTTTTTCTCTCTCATTCTCTCTCCTCTCTAAAATGAATAAATAAATAAATATATTAAATAAAATACCATACTTTTCCTCCATAAGATGCACGGGCATTTTCCCCTCCACTTTTGGGAGAAACAAGTGCGTCTTATGGAGTGAAAAATACGTTATTTTTCACTTAATCCTGTCTCCACCACTAGACTGTAAGCTGCATAGGAGAGCTCTTATAGCTCTGTATACTACTGCACACATCTGGAACATAGTGGGAACATTAGTTATTATTTATTAAATGAAACTTCACTACTATAGATGGAGGTTGAATTACTTCCCAAGGTAGGGTGGGCTTTAATAGATATTTGTTGGATAAAAATGAGTGTTACATTCCCATTTTAGAGAAGAGGAAACTATAGGTGGCAGACAAGAGATCTGAACCCAGAATTTCCTGATGCCTGAGTTTGGATCTTTCCCATGTCCACACAGTGGGGCCTCATACACCCTCTGGCTGTGTTTGAAGCTGCATAGGAATTTGATGAACCTGGTTAAACCATAACATGCAAAACCCTAGTGTACTCAGGGAAAGATCTAATGATAGGTCAGATTGTGAAGCTCTAGTAATATGATCCTAAATTTTTGTCTTCATGAAATGCATGACCTTAAAGTATCCGTTTTATCTAACTGGCCCCAGGTGACACAGACTAAGGGAAAGAAACAAGATATGAACCCAGTCTTGCTACATTAGTGCTCCTATTTTTTCCCAACTCAATGGTTCTTAAGCTGGGGCATAACAACTCTTAGGGAGTCTCTGGAGGTACTTTATGGTACCTTCTTCCCCAACATTGTCTGCTAAACTGTGTGCTTAGGAGCAGGTGTATTTTGGGGTGTATAAAAAAACTTTTATTTTTAAAACTGTTTTTTGGATGAGTAGAAGGAAGAAAAAGTAAGAAATGGGTGGGAGAGCGATTTTCAAACCAAAATACAGCAGATGTGCCCTGGCTGGATAGCTCGATTGGTTAGAACATAATCCCAAAGTGCAGAGATTGCCAGGTTCAATCCCCAGTAGGGCACATACAGGAGCAGATTGATGTTCCTGTCTTCCTCTTCCTTTCTCTCTGAAATCAGTAAAATTCAAAAGTTGTATATAAAAATATATAGCAGCCTTACCAGGCGATGGGGCAGTAGATAAAGGGTCAGCCTGGGATGCTGAGGACTCAAGTTTGAAACCCCAAGGTCGACAGCTTGAGGACAGGGTGGCTGGTTTAAGCGTGGGACCATAGACATAAATGAGCCCAAAGATCGCTGGCTTGAGCAAGGCCCCGGGTCAAGGCATGTATGAGAAGCCATCAAAAAACAACCAAGCCTGACCAGGCGGTGGCGCAGTGGATAGAGCGTCGGAATGGGATACAGAGGACCCAGGTTCAAGACCCTGAGGTCACCAGCTTGAGCGCGGGCTCATCTGGTTTGAGCAAAAAGCCCACCAGCTTGAACCCAAGGTCACTGGCTCTAGCAAGGGGTTACTCAGTCAGCTGAAGGCCCGCAGTCAAGGCACATATGAGAAAGCAATCAATGAACAGCTAAGGTGTTGCAACGCGCAATGAAAAACTAATGATTGATGCTTCTGATCTCTCTCCGTTCCTGTCTGTCCCTCTCTCTGTCTCTCGCTAAAATAAAAATAAACAAATAAATAAATATTAGCAGGCGCCAATTTTTGTTTCCCGTTGCTGTTCATTCATTCAGCAATTTTTGCTAAACACCTGCTACATTCCTGGGCATGCTGCAGTGGGACAAACTCTTGGCATCAGAGTTTACATTCTATCAAAGGAGACAGAGGGGGGACTGGCATTTTAGATAGGCTTGGAGCGATCACGGAAGCCATGGTGCCCTCCATAAACCTTTCTTTTGTGCTTAGCTTCACCAAGGTAGGGACAGTAGGGAGAGGGAAGTACAATCTGGAGGCACACAACGCAAGAGCTTTTTCTTTTTTTTCCCCCAGAGACATAGAGGAATAGCTAGAGACAGACAGGAACGGAGAGAGATGAGAGCATCAATCATCAGTTTTTCGCTGCGACACCTTAGTTGTTCATTGATTGCTTTCTCATATGTGCCTTGACCGCAGGCCTTCAGCAGACCAAGCAACCTCTTGCTCGAGCCCGCGACCTTGGGTCCAAGCTAGTGGACTTTTTACTCAAGCCAGATGAGCCCGCGCTTAAGCTGGCGACCTCGGGGTCTCGAACCTGTGTTCTCCGCATCCCAATCCGACGCTCTATCCACTGCGCCACCGCCTGGTCAGGCGGCAAGAGCTTTTTTTTTTTGACAAGTACATGGTATGTCAGAAAAAGAGTGCGCAGGCTCCTAGGATTAAAGGACACGGTCCAATATGAACTTCTTTTGAGGCTGGAATCCCGCCTCCACAGCCCGTCCTTCAGTTTCCGCTTCCGGCGTTGTGGAGATCTTGATCAAAAATGGCAGCCGCAGCTGGGTCCCGGGCGTCTGAGCTGCTGAGTCGGTTCCGGCCGCAGCTGGCGCGGTCTATGTCGAGTGGTGCCCACGGCGAGGAGGGCTCAGGTATTGGGGCTGCGGTCGGTGGGGCGGGCCTCAACCCGTCTCCGGCGAGGCGGGCGGTACTGTGACCTTGGCTTGAAGCCTTGGGGGAGGAGGACGAAGCCCTGCGGCTCTGCCGCAGGTCTGAGCCGCCTTACCCCTCCACAGCCCGCATGTGGAAGGCCCTCACCTACTTCGTTGCGCTCCCTGGGGTGGGAGTGAGCATGCTGAACGTCTTTCTGAAGTCGCGCCATGAGGAGCACGAGAGACCCGAGTTCGTCGCCTACCCCCATCTCCGCATCAGGTCCAAGGTACGTCCTTGCTTTCTCTTGGAGTGTCTGTTGGCCTTTCATTCCAAATGCCCTCATTCTCTGGAAGCGTGGATTCCGGGTGTATACAGTTTTTCTTTTTTTAAAAAAAGATTTTATTTATCCATTTTTTTATTGGAGACAGAGAGAGAGAGAGAAAAGAGATAGAGAGAACAGGGGGAGGAGCAGGAAGCATCAACTCGCATATGTGCCTTGACCAGGCAAGCCCAGGGTTTCGAACCGGCGATCTCAGCATTCCAGGTCGACGCTTTATCCACTGCGCCACCACAGGTCAGGCCAGTTTTTCTTTTAATAATAACCAATTTTTATTTTCTCCCATTTTGCGGAAAGGAACCTGAGACAGGGGAGGGGTGTCACTTCTCACTTTTTTCTTCAAAGTCATACAATAAGTGCCCATCAGTTTTCCTTTTCTGATTCAGCCTTCTGATAGCTGTTCTGAAACAGTTGTCAGTTGTATAAAACTTGGAAGTTTGGGAAACTTTCTTAGAGTGACAAAGTCGGAACGTGGTTCATCTTGCTAGGATCTGGGCATCTGGCAGGTGCTAGCTACATGATGAAGAGACTCACACCCTTTATTCTCCTCTAGGTTATATATCTTCTCAACTATTTTATTCTTTGGCTGTTGATGTAGATTTATTTGTTTTTCATTGTTTGTATTTTTAGCAGGAGCCTCTTCTGTTTTTTTTATTCTTTAATAACTATTACATTAAATTCTTTAGTCCAGGTAGAACTGGCCTCATAGGAACTTTTTTTTTTTTTTTAATGTTATTTTATTGATTTCAGAGAGAGAGACAGGAACTTATGTTCCTCTACATGCCCTGACTGGGGATCGAACCAGCAACTTCTGTGCTTTGGGACGATGCTCCGAACCAACTGAGCTATTTGGCCAGGGCTGGCCTCATAGAACTTTAGATTCATAGATTCAGAAATAATTTTTTGAGTCTTTGAGCCCCACTCGCAACCTTGTACAGTAGAATTAGAAGCCATACAGCAAAGTTTCTCAGCCTTCGAAGTGTTCACATTTGGAGCTGGATAGTTCTTGTGGGAGCAGGCCATTCTGTCAGTTGTAGGATGTTTAGCAGCATCCTTGACATCTACCCATTAGATGGTACTAGTACCCTCCCCTCCCCTAGATGTCTCCAGATACTGCCCAGTGTCCCTGGAGAGGCAAAATCATTCTGGTTTGGAAACCACTACCCAAGAACAATGCCTTTCAAAGGTAGAATGTGAATAACTTCTCCCCCATACCCACCTCTGCCTTTTTGGTAGTGATAATTAGCACTGATATGCCAGTTACCAGGGAGGTGGTTGTGAATAACAAACCTGAACTTGCTTTTCCTCTTATGCCCTGGAAGTTATAAGAGCACTCTTAAATTACAGGAAGGCCTGACCTGTGGTGGCACAGTGGATAAAGCGTCGACCCGGAAATGCTGAGGTCGCTGGTTCGAAACCCTGGGCTTGCCTGGTCAAGGCACATATGGGAGTTGATGCTTCCAGCTCCCCCCCCCTTCTCTCTCTCTGTCTCTCTCTCTCCTCTCTAAAAGGAATAAATAAAAAATATATATTAAAAAATTCTAGGGGCCCTGGCCGGTTGGCTCAGCGGTAGAGCGTCGGCCTGGCGTGCGGGGGACCCGGGTTCGATTCCCGGCCAGGGCACATAGGAGAAGCGCCCATTTGCTTCTCCACCCCCGCCCCCTCCTTCCTCTCTGTCTCTCTCTTCCCCTCCCGCAGCCAAGGCTCCATTGGAGCAAAGATGGCCCGGGCGCTGGGGATGGCTCCTTGGCCTCTGCCGCAGGCGCTAGAGTGGCTCTGGTCACGGCAGAGCGACGCCCCGGAGGGGCAGAGCGACGCCCCGGAGGGGCAGAGCATCACCCCCTGGTGGGCGTGCCGGGTGGATCCCGGTCGGGCGCATGCGGGAGTCTGTCTGACTGTCTCTCCCCGTTTCCAGCTTCAGAAAAATAAAAAAATAAAAAATTCTAGGAAGGCTGAAACATGCTAGTAGTTAAAGGACTAATTTCTATTTTGTTTTATATATTATCTGTCACCCTATCTATTTTAAGTAGTTCATAGCAGTGCTGTTTCTGAACTGTTTTCTGGGAATGTATTAATTGCCATCTTTGCTCCACAGCCCTTTCCCTGGGGAGATGGTAACCATACTCTGTTCCATAATCCTCATGTGAATCCGCTCCCAACCGGCTATGAAGATGAATAGAGAACCGGGACCACTACCCAGTGGGGACCACAGCACTGGTTTGGACCATTACTCTGCACTAGGACCAGAGAAGTGTATGGGACCTTAAGCTGACCTTTCCTTATATCAAATGATTACTAGAGTGTACTAACCTTCTGTCTCATTCCTTATGGTAGGAGATGGCTTAAATAAATTAGATTGGTCATGAGCTGTGATCTGCATTCTTTGGTGGTATTTTTCCCTCAAAAGTTAGCATTAATGTTATTCCTTTTTCTGCAATGAAGGTCTGTGGCTGCTGTTTAGTTTTTAAGTTCCATTCAAGTCTCTGAATAACAGGGTTTATAACAGGCCTGCCCTCGGTTTCTTGTGCCTGGAGTATGTAGAGCAAAGGGAGTAGAGCCAATTAAGTAACATGGGTCCTGACAGACATTGAGTGGCCAGCAGAATGGCTGCAGTTTCATCTAAAAGGAGGTGTTTGTGATTCTCAGAGGGAGTGCTTCCTCTGTGCCATTCCATCAGCATTTGAAGTAACTGAAATAGTTGGAAGTTGAAGTCAAAATAGCATGTGGAGCAATTTTTAGAAAATCCTCAGTAGCAATTACAGTAAAAGAACATGGTTGGCTTGGAGTTGATTTTATTTATTTTTATTTTTTTGTGGCAGAGACAGGGAGAGTCAGATAGGGACAGACAGACAGGAAGGGAGAGAGATGAGAAACATCAATTATTTGTTGCGGTTCCTTAGTTGTTCATTGATTTCTCTGTTGTGCCTTGACTGGGGGACTACAGCAGACTGACCCCTTGCTCGAGCCAGTGACCTTGGGCTCAAGCTGGTGAGCCTTGCTCAAACCAGATGAGCCCACGCTCAAGCTGGCGACCTCAGGGTCTCGAACCTGGGTCCTCCACATCCCAGTCTGACGCTCTGTCCACTGCGCCACCACCTGGTCAGGTGAGCTGATTTTATTTTCAAGGCTTACCCAACATTTTTGTGGTAAGATTCAAGCTACAGGTTTTGGTGTCAGCACATACAGGAAACTGGTACTGCATGAAGGTGAGGCACGTAGAAACACAGGGTGTGAAAACCATTTACAATCAAGAAAGAATCCCTGTTATCCTTGCCATTTCATGATACAATCACAGCCTGTGCTTCCCCTTAGAACTGTTATGCTTGTGGTCAGCCTGAGTTCAGGAAAAAGGTACTTATCTTCAGCTTGCTGTCTGGCTTCCGTTGGCCAGCTTCCAACTATCTCTTATAATCCTTGTAAAATGGACCTTAAACAGCCAAATATAAATGCAGAATGTTTTGAAATGACATTAAGGACTGCTCACATTAAATGAGTAGTAATTGGTAAAGTGTAGAGAATAGAATTTAGGCTTTTAAATCAAGTTTCATACTATTGAACCAAACTACTCAAGATAAGCAGTTGTGAGAAGTACATGACATTCCAAAGTATGTAAATACTCACCTGATCCTGACTTTTTGTGTCATTATATAAGCATTTTTAAGATATTTGTGTAGCCGACATAAATTTTATAAGTCAGTGAAGTTTCTAATTGCTGGGCCATACTGCCTAGCTTAGCTAAAGCTTACTTTTCTCCCTTTTAAACATACAAAACTCCCCCCCCCCCCCCCGTGTGTATCTAGGGTAATAACTGTTCTATACAGTACACCAAGTTATAAGGGGCAAATAATGATAGAAATTAAATGTTACAATTTATTGTCTTCATGATTACAGACATTACAAGGCAAGAAAGCAAACTTCTTTCTAACCGTTTTACCAGATACAGCATTTTGGCACTTTCATGATAATACAGGTTGACATAATTCATTGACTTAGGCTGAAAGCTGGCAACACCTAATCTTTCCAATTTAGGGTCTTCTTCCATAGCATACTCCAAGGATCTTAATGACTGAAGTACATTATGAGCTCTGAAATGGTGTTCTAGCATTCTTGAAGCTTAATCTGAGATCTGACACCTCTTGTTAAAACAGGGAACTGTTAAAAGCTTCCTCTTGGCTAACATAGTCCACCAGCAATCTTAACATTTGTTACTACATAAACATAAAACTGCTCCTAAGCATTGACTGAAACCGTTGTGCTGGGATCCCTTTTCAGAGTATTAGTTCCCTGAGAGAAAAAGAGGTCCTAACCAATTGCTTCCATGGACAATGACCCCAGTACAGTATACCAAATGTCCTTTGAAGCATAACTTGAGAGGTCAGGCAACCGTGATCATCCTGACAAGTTTATCAGTATTTACATACAAGATATATTTAAAGCCGATATCAGATGAAGTATTGCAATCATAATCCAAAAAAATCATTCCGTTTTAACACAGTTCCTGCAAGATGTCAAAGCAAGTGAGAAATCATCCCAAAGTAAAAAGTGATAATGGTTCATCATCTTTTCCAAGTGAGAGGAAAACATCTAGAAGGAGGGGGAAAAACCCCTAAATTCATTGAATTGATGGCTATGTTCACAACCCTAATTGAGAAAATCCCCAGTGCTCAATTTTCCTGATTTAAGGAATCCATTTTCAACGTGACTGTCAGGTCAAGAAGAGCTTTCAGGCTTTTCTCTGCCATGGCCCATGAACTCCAGTCCTTCAATGGGAATCTCCTTTTCCTTTATTGCTTTCTGATGGAAGAAAACACATTATAAAGATCAATATGAAGCTTATTAGTTCTGAGCAAGTCTCACTTTTCCTGTCTGCAAATGGAATAAAGACAGCAACTGGAGGGAGGAAGAGGGGAGAGAAACCAGACCAATGAAGGGATAATAAAAATAAAACCCTCATTAATGTCTAGCAGACCAGAGAAAGGCTAACACCCAGCCTTGCCCCTGAACAGTAACAGTGGAACGAAGAGTGCACCACCACAAAAATAAAGGCAACTTGATTCTAGTTGACTTGGCCTAATCACTTCCTATTTCTGGGCGTGACTGTTCCGTTTTTCAAATACAAAGAGCTCCCACTTTGCAAATTTTAAAGTGAACACCAAGTGAACCAAAGAATATTACCGTGCTCCGTAAAAAGGAAATAAAGCACTACAAAAATATTTAACTTTGTCATCTGGAGAGATACCAGGCGGCCTTGGCGGTGAGAGGAGGAGAAAGAACTGCCAGTGGCCTCGGTAACAGAAGGAGAAAGAACTGCCACTGGCCTCGTTTTCTCCACCCTCCCGGTCCCAACCCCCGCAGGATACGAGACGGGAGGCCGGGGACACCGCAAAGAACGCGGGGCCTAGGCGTAGAAGCGAGGGCTGCAGCTCACCTGAACACACTGCTGGTAGCGCTTGAAGAGGTCGGTGCATGGGTCCCCGGAGCTGTCCCCCTTGAGGAACTTCTCGGCAAACCAGCGATTAAAACACTGGTCATACTCGCGTTTCATGTCAGTGCATCCCTCCCCTACGCTGTTCATGGCGGCGACACTGGCGGCGCACTTTGACGTCATCACTTAGACACGTCGCTCGGCTTTGCGTGTGGGCGCCGTACGGAGGCCGAGAAGAGGAGAAATGTGGGCTCGAGCTGTGTGGCGGATCCTTCGGGCCCCTGTTGCCGGGCGCCAGGGCTTCACTTCCAAGGCAGTTCCTTCAGTAAATACCAGGAGGCGGGGGTGTCTACGCGGGTTGTGCAAGCGGGCCGGGAGGCGGAGCAGGCTGAATGCATGACCCATACCCTCCCTCACGCGTCCTCCCCAGGGAAGTGAGAGAATCACCGCCGACGTGATCGAGCACCTGGAACGTCTAGCGCTTGTGGATTTCGGCAGCCAAGAGGCCGTGGCACGGCTGGAGAAAGCCATCGCCTTTGCCGACCGGCTTCGCGCGGTGGACACGGAAGGGGTGAAGCCTATGGAGTCAGTACTGGAGGACAGGTAAGCTCGCTACTGCAGCCCCAAAGCCTTGCCTGTGGCGCCTTCGCATCCATTTAAGGTGACGATTAGTTCCAAGTCCTTTCATATTTTGATGCTCAGGTCTAGTTTAATTTGCTCAGATTTACACAGCGTTTCAAAACAAATAATTCTCTTACCCAAACCCTTCAAGTGGCTTTATTTACTGACTGGTTAATTATTTGAGAGAAAGGGAAAGAGGCACACACAGATTTGTTCCTGTGTGTGCCCTGACCCTGGCTCGAACCGGTAGCTTGGGCACGACGCTCTAGGCAGGTGGCTGCATAGACAAAAGCTTCACCAAAGCAGGCAGGGCATTACTTGACCAAAGCCCTACCCACTTCTCTAAAATGAAGCTAACTTTAAATTCCTCTAGCTTTCCATTCTTTTTGCTTCTTAAAGGCCCTTGCCCTTACCCTCAATTTATCACACGTCCACTCCTTTTTTGCCTGCGTAATTTCTTTCTTCAGATTTCAACTGCTACTTCCTCAGGACCTGTGGTTCTCTCGTGGTATTCAATAGTGCTGCAATCTAACGTGTATTTTATACATCTATCCGAGGGGTACTGGATTCTCTGCCTTTCCCCTTCCTCTCATGTTTGTTATTGCTCGTCATGTTCTCAGCATCCAGTACTGAGCCCTCAGTAAATGTTGACTATTCTTTATTACAATCTTTGGGAAAGTAGGGAATAGAAGCACAAATTCAGAATTTCCCCAAGTCATCTAGAGGGTAACTAAAGAAATGCAACAAGTATTCAGAGAATAGTTTTTGAAAAAGATGAAGAGGGATTTGGATCTGGTAGCTGGAATGGTGACTTGATATTCAGTGATTAGCAATCTTGCCATAAATTTGGAGACCAGTTTGGGTTAATGATTCCATTTTAGAAATATGACATTTGTAGGACTTTAATGTTTTGAACAGCTGCCTGACATTTTTTTTATGTGCATGCATGAGAGAGAGACAGGAAGTGAGAGATGAAAAACATCAACTGAAAAAAAAAAAGAAAAAAAAAAAAAGAAAAACATCAACTGAGTTGCAGCACTTTTTAGTCGTTCATTATTTCTCATAAGTGCCCTGGTTGGGGGGGGGGGGTCCAGCTGAGCCAGTGACCCTCGCTCAAGTCAGCGATCTTGGGCTCAAGCCAGCAACCATGGGATCATGTTGATGATCCCACACTGGAGCTGGCAACCTGGGACCTTAGCATCTCAGGTGGATGCTCTATCTAGTGTGCCACCACTGGTCAGGCATGTTGCCAGACATTTGAAATGGAACCTAGGGTGTTAGGCGATAGCCACTGTTGCTGTAAAAGCCCCAAATGGCTAATAGAAATCCCCACCCCACCCCCAAGCTAGAAGCAGGGAGGCAGTCAGACTCCTGCATGTGTAGGACTGGGATCCACCTGGCATACCTACCAAGGGGCGATGCACTGCCCATGTGAGGTATTGCTCCTTTGAGGAGGGAGCCATTCTAGCACCTGAGGTGGAAGCCATGGAGCTGTCCTCAGTGACCGGGCCAACTTTGCTCCAATGGAGCCTTGGCTGTGGGAGGGAAAGAAGAGGGGGGAAGGTGGAGAAGCAGATGGGCACTTCTCCTGTGTGCCCTGGCCAGGAATCGAACCTGGGACTTCCACATGCTGGGCCAACACTCTTCCGCTGAGCCAACCCACCAGGGCTAACAGAAACCTTTAGGCATGTTAGTAACCTATCATTTGGTTTGAACTAAAAAGCATTAACATGCTTATGTGTTAGGCACTAATGGTTATATGCATTAACTCAGTTGTTACGTACAACCCTGGAAGGGAAATACTAGTATCTCTTTTAGAGATAAACAGACTCAGAAAGGTTATATAACATGTCCCTAAGTTTCACTGGGAATAAGAGATTTCACGGTTTGGAACTCAGAGCCTTACTGCTTTAGATATGCCATCTAAAATCAACCCCTAGTGCCTGACCCGCGGTGGCACAGTAGATAAAGCGTTGAACTGGAATGCTGACGTTGCTGGTCCAAAACCCTGTTGCTTGCCTGGTCAAGGCACATACGGGAGTTGATGCTTCTTGCTCTTCCTCCTCTCCTCTCTCTCTAAAAATGAATAAAATCTAAAAAAAATAATAATAATAAGCCTGACCAGGCGGTGGCGCAGTGGATAGAGCGTTGGACTGGGATGCCGAGGACCCAGGTTTGAGACCCCGAGGTCGCCAGTTTGAGTACGGTCTCATCTGGCTTGAGCAAAATGCTCATCAGCTGGACCCAAGGTCACTGGCTCGAGCAAGGGGTTACTCGGTCTGCTGAAGGCCCATGGTCAAGGCACATATGAGAAAGCAATCAATGAACAACTAAGGTGTCGCAACGAAAAACTGATGATTGATGCTTCTCATCTCTCTCCGTTCCTGTCTGTCCCTATCTGTCCCTCTTCTTTGACTCTGTCCCTGTAAAAAAATTAAAAATAAAAATAAATAAAATCAACCCCTTAAAACTTCTCTTTAATCTCAAATCCAGACTAACTCAGGTGACATCTAATTGCAGTCAAATACTTCAATGCTTGGGATGTCCATTAGAGCCTTATTTGAACTAAACACTCATAGTCAAAATGATTAGCTTTCATTCCAGTCTGCACCAAAGTAGAAATAAATTAGGAGGAAAGGAAACGACTTGTAGATGATGAAAGTAAGGCGGTCTGAGAGTAAACTAGTTTTCTTTAGAAACTAAAACCGCAGAACTGTCCTATTGCCAGTCCAAGGGCCAGCAGAGCCACTTCTCCTTCCTTCCTGCTGTTTTCCATTAAATTAAACGCTTTTTATTTGCACTTCCCAGTTACTGGTTTAAATACAGGTCTGTGGGCTTTAGAGGGCAGGGATTTTTAGTTTACAGTTGAAGCCTTTCTCACCCAGAGTTTTTCATCTGAACTAAAATACAAAGATCCAAGTGACTCTTTTCAATTCTCCCAAGAATAGTTCATGACTAATATTAGCCAAGATACACCAAAGTCGATTATCAAAATGGGTGTCCTCCAGTATCTGGGCTAAATTCTCTTATAGAACTCAGACTGAGAAAAACGATGTGAGGTAGACATTTAGTCAATCTGTAGTTCACAGGCTCCTAAAGAGCTCATCAGTTCCTGGTTAGTGTTTTATGCATGATTCCAAAGTCAAGAAAAATTAAGCAACTTGTAAAGAAAAAGGTTTGCTTGGTGTACCACTCAGACTCTGTGTTCTCTGTAGCTTATGATGAAGAAAAAAGGGAGGTGTGGGTTTATTCTAAAAATAACTTCATTATAAACAGTAATTAGGTGGAAATGTGTGATATTTAAATGGGGTGAATTTTGTTTTATTGAAAATGTCACAAACAGGAAATCTGATTACGAAATGAGTGAATAAACCAGTTGCTATTAGATCAGCTGTTGGGAAGCAGTACCATTTAACCTGCTGGCGGTAGTCGAGAATCTTGAATCAGAATCTCCAAGCATCCAGGAACAATTAGCACCCCTCCAGTCTGTAGGGACTAGGTAGGTTAAGCGTGATTACAGCAGGTTAAGTGCACAGTTATACTCTGAATGAATGGTGAAGATGGTGGTGTACCAGGGGTCTACTAACGCCTACCAAAAGGAGCAGGTGCTATTTAGCATCCATCTCTTACTGACCTGAGAATACATCCCAGCATTATCAGATCTTTTTTTAATGTCCTTTTATTTAATCTTCCCATCAACTACATATATGAAGCATTCTACATACAAATAAGGATACTGATACACAGATGATAAGTAATTTGCACACATGCTATGTATGTTAAGGTGGCTGTGGTGGAAAAAACGCTTATCACTGGGGTGTGAATTAGCTGTGATTCAGGACCCAAGATATTATCCATTTTGTTCTAGTGCCCAACAGAAATATAAATTCCAGAAAGTCCAATGGTCACCTTTATGATAGTTTTTATTTTTGTTCTCAAAGTTTTCTTAAATAAACACATAATCCTTGTATGATTAGCAAGAAAAAACTAGTGCAACCTTCACTTTTTTGGCAAGACACTTAAGGTCTGGGAAGATCACACCTGTTCAGAACCGACCACACAATTAAGACAGTACCAGATCCTGGAATGGACTCTTCATACTATGAATAAGTGTTTACTCTGTCTAGGTTTAGGCTGGGTCACACACACACAAAGAACTGTTCCTTTTCTAAAAGAATCATACACCTTAGCCCTCTAGGCAGCCTCTGCCCAGATGTTCATGTCACATCCTTGCCCCTTTGTCCCACTGGGTTTAGCCTTAGGTCTATGCCTGGCTCAAAGCAGAAAGATTGGCTGCTCCCATCAGTGATCGAGCAGACTGCTTATTCTTCAGCCAGAGTATCTGGAAGCAGGTTCAGACCTCCTGTCATGCACTCTTAAACCCTGAAACAGTAGTGAATCCTCATAAGATATTTTTAGCTCCTGTTTGGTTTCACTAGTTTGCCATCTGGATACTTGAGTGGAGCCATAGGCCCAGTGAACAGTGGGAGATTCTGAAACTATGTAGTACATCTTACAAGGAGCACTTTTATCTCCACAAGGGTGGCTGCAGTGACAAAAGCACTTAGGAGCATCCGAAGTGGGCGCAGACCCCAGTCCTATCACTGAGGAGCTAGTATTCTAAGTCGCTTATAACCACTCTTGAGCAGGTTACCTGCTAGGAAGACGATTTGCCATCCTTCCAATCCAGCTATTTTTTGCCCATCCTTTAGCATTGACATCACCTGTTCTGAGTTCTTGTTCCTCTACCCAGTCTGGGTCAGTGTCCTTTTCTACTCCCTTGGCAAGCTGTGCTTACCTGTTAGATTTAACACATTGTATTTTAATTGTCTTTAATTACCTATATCCACCAAAAGCAACTTACCCATGGTAATTATCCAAAAATATATAAACATCTCAATCCCAAAGATTAATAACCACTTACCGCACAGGGTTGTTGGGAGAATCTATAAACTGTAGACTGTCATTTGACTTAATGTTGACCATAGCTCCTCCACTTTTGAGCAGTGACCAGAACCTTAAGAATATGCTGTGCCTTGTTCTCCCATTCTTGACCCTCTCCACCTATGCCCTTGAAGCCGTGTTCTCCCACAAGGTAACCTTAAGCTTCTGGTTTTATAGATGTCTATACTTGAGATCCGACAATGTGGTAGAAGGCAACTGTGCTGAAGAGCTACTACAAAATTCCCGTCGGGTTGTGGAGGAGTATTTTGTGGCCCCCCCAGGTATGTGTTTCCCAAAGTGGTTTAACAAGATTGTCCCACAGTCAACTATAAACTAAGAACATAGTAGGAACTGCGAGGCCCAAATTTGGTATGTGAAAGCACTCCAAGAAATATAAACTGAGAATTAGGTGAAAGTGGTTAAAAGGTACAAAATTCCAAGTTATAAGATAAATAAGTCCTGGGGATGTAATGATAACTACAGTTAACAATATTGTATTTTGCCTGACCTGTGGTGGTGCAGTGGATAAAGCATCGACCTGGAATGCTGAGGTTGCCGGTTCAAAACCCTGCAGTTATCTGGTCAAGGCACATATGGGAGCTGATGCTTCCTGCTCCTCCCCCTTCTCTCTCTCTCTCTATCTCTCTCTCTTTCTCTCTCCTCTCTAAAATAAATAAATAAATAATTAAAAAAAAACAATATTGTATTTTATATTTGAAAGTTGCTGAGTAGATCTTTAAAGTTCTCACAAAGAAAAAACTATGAGATGAATATTAATAATATTCATCCAGGTCCGATGAATATAATTCCAGTTATTGTGGTAACTGGCAATATGTACATATATCAAATAATTGTTGTACACCTTAAATTTATACAAAGTTATATGTCAGTTATACCTCAATAAAACTGAAAGTAAGTAAAAAAGATTAACAACTTAAAAAAGTATAAAGTGGCCCTGGCCAGCCTGTCCAGGCAGTGGCGCAGTGGATAGAGCATCGGACTGGGATACAGAGGACCCAGGTTAGAGACCCCGACGTCGCCAGCTTGAGCGCAGGCTCATCTGGTTTGAGCAAAAGCTCACCAGCTTGGACCCAAGGTCGCTGGCTCCAGCAAGGGGTTACTTGGTCTGCTGAAGGCCCGCAGTCAAGGCACGTTTGAGAAGGCAATCAATGAATAACTAAGGTGTTGCAACGCGCAATGAAAAACTAATGATTGATGCTTCTCATCTCTCTCCGTTCCTGTCTGTCTGTCCCTATCTATCCCTCTCTCTGACTCACTCTCTGTCTCTGTAAAACATAAATAAATAAATAATAATTAAAATAAATAAAGTGGCCCTGGCCAGTTGGCTCAGTGGTACAGCGTCAGCCTGGAATGTGGAAGTCCCGGGTTCTATTCCTGGTTAGGGCACACATAAGAAACTCCCATCTGCTTCTCCATCCCTCTCTCCCTCTTTCTCTCTTCCCCTCTTGCAGCCAGGGCTCAATTGGAGAGCTTTGGCCCTGCACACTGAGAACAGCTCCATGGCCTCTGCCTCAGGTGCTAAAATGGCTCAGTTGCTGAGCAATGGAGCAGTGCCCCAGATGGGCAGAGCATCACCCCCTAAGTGGGCTTGCCCGGTAGATCCTGGTCTGGGCAAATGCAGGAATCTGTCTCTTTGCCTCCTCTCCTCTCACCGAATTAAAAAAAAAATTTTTTTAAGCATAAAAGTGCATATAGGCGGTACATTAAAATAGTAGTGGAGTCTAAGTGTTATGCTCACCTATAGGGGCCAGTCCAGAATAAGCAAAACAGAACTGGGGCGGGGAGTGTGGACAGCAGCAAACCTGAAGCTCAAGCCCTGCCTGAAAGGGCGCATTCCCTGCTTTCGCTGCTTCTCATTCAGTGCCAGGCAGGAAAGTGAACCCATTTAACCAAGGAACCTAGACATCTGGCATTGTGTGATACTTCCCAAATTTTAAGTACTAGCAACTAATTCAAAATTTAATAAAAGACCATGCACATAAAACATACCTGCAACCCAGATGCATCCTATGAGCCATCAGTTTGCAACCCCAGGTATAAAGATCAGCATCTTTAAACCTCCCTGCAACTATTTTAAATGGAAACTTTAAAATAACTCTGTGCCAGCCCTGGCTAGGTAGCTCAGTTGGTAGAGCATATTCCTAATATGCCAAAATTGTGGATTCAATCCCCAGCCAGGGCACACACAAGAATCAACTAATGAATGCATAAATAAATGGAGTAATTTGGTATTTCTTTCAAATAAGTAACTTAAAAAAAATTTTAAATAACTGGGCTGGCCTTACCTCTGGTGGTGTAGTGGATAAAAGTGTCGACCTGGAATGTTGGGGTTGCTGGTCCAAAACCCCGGACTTGCCTGGTCAAGGCATATATGGGAGTTGATGCTTCCTGCTCCTCCCCCCACCTGTCTCCCTCTTTCTCTCTAAAATGAATAAAATCTTAAAAATAAATAACTGGGCCTTCAATAATAAAATTCAGAACCTTGGGTGGGTTGAATTGTTTTCATCTATTCTGCAGATAACGGGTCCTCATAGCTTCTGTACATTAGATATTTGGGGATAGGACTAGCATAAGCACTTGGGTAGACAGATTTCCAAGTGCCAACTTCAGAATCAGGAGATCCCTTTAGAGGAGAAAATTCTGAGCAGCCTCCAGAGACAAACATCACCCTGCCCACTGAGGGGTTACCTCTTTGGTCAGGACCAACCAATTAAAGGAAAGCTCTGGTTGAACCAAGGATGTGAAGGAAAGGTAAAAAACTTAACCATGCCTCTGATTCACTAAACCACCTCAGTTAACTGTGGAGAAAAATAAAGATTTCATCCTCTATCTTAAGGCCTGCTGGTTGTCACTGTTTCAGCAGAAATATCTATTGAGCACATGCTATCTCTAAATAGAACCTTATGTCAGACTTTGCTTCTTGGGACAAAGTGAGTTCACAGTCTCCTTCTACTCCTATATGCATATAGATGGCTAATTTACCTATCTCTGCTCCTTATTTAAAAGTGCATTCCCCTCGGCTTCCTGTACCTTGTGAGCAATAAAGTTGGACAACGCGAAAAAAAAAAAAAAGTGCATTAATGAGGTTTCACTTATAACTGATTCTTTCAGCTATTCAGGTAGAAAAACAGGATAGTACTGCCTGACCTGTGGTGGCGCAGTGGATAAAGCATCGACCTAGAATGCTGAGGTCGCTGGTTCAAAACCCTGGGCTTGCCTGGTCAAGGCACATAAGAAGCAACTACTAGGAGTTGATGCTTCCTGCTCACCACCTTCTCTCTCTCCTCTCGCTAAATAAGTAAAATCTGTAAAAAAAGAAAAAACAGGATATTAGCTACACTTGTTTCTATGACAAACCAAGTGAGAAGTCAGCTCAGTAGAGCCACTTGGGAAGCTGGCTCAGCAATAACATTCTTTTTTGTTACTGTTTTCAAACAGGTAATATCTCTTTGCCAACGCTGGATGAAGAGCCTCCTCACAGAGCTGAGTAGCTATTCTGGGAAGGGGTGCCCTATGAAAACTTGGAAACATGTGAGAGCATTTTGTTATTATGAACACTAAAGCTCTAATTCCTTCAGTTACCTAAAAAAGATCCTTTTTCTTTTTTTTTTTTTACAGAGAAAGAGAGTGAGTCAGAGAGAGGGATAGACAGAGACAGACAGACAGGAACAGAGAGAGATGAGAAGCATCAATCATTAGTTTTTCATTGCGCATTGCAACACCTTAGTTGCTCATTGATTGCTTTCTCGTATGTGCCTTGACCGTGGGCCTTCAGCAGACTGAGTAACCCCTTGCTGGGGCCAGCAACCTTGGGTTCAAGCTGGTGGGATTTTTGCTCAAACCAGATGAGTCTGCACTCAAGCTGGCAACCTCGGGGTCTCAAACCTGGGTCCTCTGCATCCCAGTCCGACGCTCTATCCACTGCGCCACCGCCTGGTCAGGCGGTAACTAACTCTTCTAAAGACAGAATTGGGGCTCTGGCCAGTTGGTTCAGTGGTAGAGTGTCGGCCTGGCGTGGAGTCCCGGGTTCGATTCCCGGCCAGGGCACACAGGAGAAGCGCCCTTCTGCTTCTCCACCCCTCCCCCTCTCCTTCCTCTCTGTCTCTCTCTTCCCCTCCCACAGCCAAGGCTCCATTGGAGCAAAAGATGGCCCAGGCGCTGAGGACGGCTCCATGGCCTCTGCCTCAGGCGCTAGAATGGCTCTGGTTGCGACAGAGCAACGCCCCAGATGGGCAGAGCATCACCCCCTGGTGGTTATGCCGGGTGGATCCCGGTCGGGCACATGCGGTAGTCTGTCTGACTGCCTCCCGGTTTCCAACTTCAGAAAAAAAAAAAAAAAAAAAGGCCCTGGCTGGTTGGCTCAGTGGTAGAGCGTCGGCCTGGCGTGCAGAAGTCCCAGGTTCGATTCCAGGCCAGGGCACACAGGAGAACCGCCCATCTGCTTCTCCACCCCTCCCCCCCTCCTTCCTCTCTGTCTCTCTCTTCCCCTCCCGCAGCAGAGGCTCCATTGGAGCAGGGATGGCCCGGGCTCTGGGGATGGCTCTGTGGCCTCTGCCTCAGGTGCTGGAGTGGCTCTGGATGCAACAGAGCGACGCCCCAGAGGGGCAGAACATTGCCCCCTGGTGGGCATGCCTGGAGGATCCCGGTCGGGCACATGCAGGAGTCTGTCTGACTGCCTCCCGTTTCCAGCTTCGGAAAAATGAAAAAAAAAAAAAAAAAAAATGACAGAATTCAGAATGAACTAGCCAAAATAAGGCAATGAGTTCCTGATGCTAGTGGAAGTAAAGGTATTGTCAATTAAAAAAAAAAAATTCAATTTGGAAGACGTTATCTCCTTTTATCTTCTCCCAAAAAGACTTTACCAAACTGCACTTAAGTGGAATTTTTCTATTTATAGAACTATTAGACATTGCATATGATCACTATGTGACAACCTGAGTTGTCTTTTTTTAGTTGCTGTTTCTGTTGACCTGAGCAAACTTTTATCTTCACCAAACACTTGAATTTGTTCTTGGGTACCCACTTTGTTCTGAACTGAGGGCTAACTTTCTGCTAAGGTTTGAAGTGTTCAAAGTAGACTACAGCCTTGGAACAAACACCTGATCTAGAACCATCTACCTTCCCACAAAATGATTATATGCAAAAGGGCTATTAGCCACACCTACAGTTTCTCTTTCTAATAAGAACTTATAAAAAAATAGTCTTGGGCCTGACCAGGCGGTGGCACAGTGGACAGAGCGTCAGACTGGGACACAGAGGACCTAGGTTCAAACCCCAAGGTCATTGGCTTGAGCCCAAAGGTCACTGGCTTGAACCCAAGGTCACTAGCTTGAGCAAGAGGTCACTTGTTCTGCTGTAGCCCTCCTCCCCATCAAGGCACAACATGAGAAAGCAATCAATGAAGAATTAAGGTGCCTCAATGAAGAATTGGTGCTTCTCATCTCTCCCTGCCTGCCTGTCCCTATCTGTTCCTTTCTCTATCACCAAAAAAAAAAAAAAAAAAAAAAAGTCTTGGGATAGCTAACAATACTTACTGTATATTAAAATTTTGCTGAGCCTGACCTGTAGTGGCGCAGTGGATAAAGTGTCGACCTGGAAATGCTGAGGTCGCCGGTTCAAAACCCTGGGCTTGCCTGGTAAAGGCACATATGGGAGTTGATGCTTCCTGCTCCTCCCTCCTTCTCTCTGTCTCACTCTTCTCTCTCTCTCTGTCTCTTTCTCTCCCTCTCTCTCTCATCTCTAAAAATAAATTAAAAAAAATAAATAAAAATTTGCTGAGAGGATAGATCTTATGTGAAATATTCTTCCCTTATATGGGATGGATATGGTTATGGCCTTGGTGGTGGTTTCATGGGTGTATACTTAACCCCAAACTCATTAAGTTGTACTTATGAGCAGAATCTAACATAGTAGAGGGTCTTGCTTTTCAGGTTTTTGTTTTTTTTTAAAGCTCACATAGCCCATAGACACAGAGTGTGGACTGGTGGTGGCCAGAGGGGAAGAGCATTGGGGAACTGGGTGAAAAAGGTGAAGGGATTGTTGCAAAATAATCACAGGGACATAAAGCACAGCATAGGGAATATAGTCAATAATATTGTGATGTATGGTGCCAGGTGCATACTGGAAATACCAGGGAAATCACTTTGTAAGTGTATGATTTTCTAACCACTATGCTATACACCCAAACCAATACAAAAATACAAAATAGTATTGAAATTAAATTGTAATTGGAAATTGAAAAATTTTTTAAAGCTTAGATAGCAAGGAGAAATGAGACACATTTAGAAATAAGTGATTGAACAAAGGCCCTGGCCAAGTAGCTCAGTTGGTTAGTGTCCTGACAAGCCAAGGTTGCAGGTTCGTTCCCTGGTCAAGGCACAGACAAGGATCAACCAATGAATGAATAAATAAATGGAACAACAAATTGATGTTTCTCTTTCTAAAAAAAAAGAATTATTATTATTTTACAGAGACAGAGTCAGAGACAATAGATAGGGATAGACAGGAACGGAGAGAGATGAGAAGCATCAATCATCAGTTTTTCGTTGCGACACCTTAGTTGTTCACTGACTGCTTTCTCTTATGTGCCTTGACCGCGGGCCTTCAGCAGACCGAGTAACCCCTTGCTCAAGCCAGCGACCTTGGGTCCAAGCTGGTGAGCTTTGTTCAAACCAGATGAGCCCGCGCTCAAGCTGGCAACCTCGGTCTCAAACCTGGATCTTCCACATCCCAGTCCAACGCTTTATCAACTGCGTCACCGCCTAGTCAGGCACAAACATTTTTTAAAGTGATAGAACAAGAACTTGAGAGATTTTTTTTTGGTAACAAAACCGTCAACTTTGTTTTTGGCTAAGAGTTTCCCAATGATCTTCATGCTGCTGCCCATTCCCTTCCCCTATTTGCAGTGGGTTTTTTTGCTTGTTTGTTTGTTTTTAAAGCAGCTTAATTTACAAACTTGGTCTTGAACTTTAAGAGAACCCTGAACCTGCCCTTGGAATGGAAGTTCTCCAACCACCATCAGAGCAACTACCTTTATCCCCCAAATAAAGTTATTCACTCCTGCACCTTACCAAGTGGGTACAACAACTCAGTGTTGTTTTTTAAATTAGCGTGCCTGTTTGGTATAATCTATGAACTTAATCAAGGACAACCACACACATCAATTACTAAACGTTTAAAATATATTTCTAAACAGACTGGGCCCACTCAGTCACAGTAACTGCTTATCTCCATAGCAGAGCAACCCACAAAGACACAGCACTGATTTTTTTTTTCTCCCATAATCAAGGGTGAAAAATATACAACTTGTTTCTGAACCAAAACCACAATTTCTGCAGCTGAAAATGTTTCACTGCTAAAATGGCCCTGGTAGAAATTATGTAGTTTTATTTCTTTAAAAAAAAATTAAAAAAATTTCCTAAGACACTAAATCAATCTGGAATGTAAATTCTGAGCACAAAGCAGCTCAGTTCGCCTAAAAAATAAAGAAAAAATTCCCGTCACCTGTTTCAGTAGGGCCTGAAAGGAGAGAAGTAGTGTGGGGAACCCCTGCTTTGGTATGGAGAATCACGGCCTCTTGACCCAGACCGAGACCGTGAGTAGCCATAGCTGGTGCTTCTCTCTGGATAAACTCGGATGTAGGAAGTTTCTCCCTGAAATTCAAACAAAAAGTATAGGGAATAATGAGACACAGACGAACAAAATATACCAACACTTAGCATAGCTGCCTAACAATAGTTAAGCCTGACTAGGCAGTGGCACAGTGGATAGAGCCTCGGCCTGGGATGCAGAGGACCCAGGTTTGAAACCCCAAGGTCCAAGGTCGCCGGCTTGTTATGCTGCAGCCCCAAACCCTACCCTGTCAAGGCACATATGAGAAATCAATAAATGAACAACTAAGTTGCTGCAACAAAGAGTTGATGCTTCTCATCTCTCTCCCTTCCTGTCTGTCCCTATCCCTCTCTGTCTCTCTTGCAAAAACAAAACACACAATAACAGTTAAGTACTAAGCACTAACTAATTGCCTGGTACAACGTTATTTCATCAAGCCCTCACAATTCTATGAGGTATGTACTCTTACTAGCCCATTTCAAGAATGCTATCATTGGCCATGGCCGGTTGGCTCAGCGGTAGAGCGTCGGCCTGGCGTGCAGAAGTCCCAGGTTCGATTCCCAGCCAGGGCACACAGGAGAGGCGCCCATTTGCTTCTTCACCCCTCCCCCTCTCCTTCCTCTTTGTCTCTCTCTTCCCCTCCCGCCACGAGGCTCCATTGGAGCAAAGATGGCCTGGGCGCTGGGGATGGCTCTGTGGCCTCTGCCTCAGGCGCTAGAATGGCTCTGGATGCAACAGAGCGCCGCCCCAGAGGGGCAAAGCATTGCCCCTTGGTGGGCATGCCGAGTGGATCCCGGTTGGGCACATGTGGGAGTCTGTCTGACTGCCTCCCCGTTTCCAGCTTCGGAAAAATGGAAAAAAAAAAAAAAAGAATGCTATCATCTGCCCAAGGTGACACAAATAATAAATGGCAACTTGATATGTGGTAAATGCTCGAATACTAGCTACTACTGTTAACATATCTATTTTTTTTTTTTTAAGATTTTATTTTTCGGTTTTTAGAGAGGGGAGAGAGAGAGAGAGAGAAGGGGGGAGGAGCAAGAAGCATCATCTCCCATATGTGCCTTGACCAGGCAAGCCCAGGGTTTCAAACTGGCGACTTCAGTGTTCCAGGTCAATGCTTTATCCACTGCGCCACCACAGGTCAGGCACTGTTAAGATATCTAAATTACCACGACTAATCCCTAGAGTCTGAGAACTCAAAAGGATCTTAGAAGTCATATACAGAGTGAGGCAAATGTAGGTTTACAAGTTGTTTGTATGGAAAATAAAATAATTAAATAAAAATGCAAGAATTAACTCTTTCACACAGTCACAACTGTAAGCTTGCTTCTGTCTCAGCCCTGTATAGTTCAATCCCCTGCCTCCTCCTATGCATCCTTTGATGGCACCTATGAAAGGAGGTAAGCTGTACTCACTATCTCCCAGGTGTCAGGACCTGGGCTAGTTGCTCTAGTTATTTTCATAATTTATTTCCTAGCAAGTCTTACAAGACAGAGCTATTATTGTGACTATTTTGTTTATGGAGGAACCAGGGTTGAGAGTAGCTCAGCTAAGAAGCAGGAGTCATGTTTAGGCCAGCCTTTCTCCAGGCCCTTTGCCATCAGCCAGCATTCTCAGAAGATCTAAAGATGCTAAAATGAAAGAAGCCAGATGCTTTTTTCCTAGATGAAGTCAGTAATTGGATTTACCCTGAGGCTCTGCTTTGCAGTAAATTTGACCAGGTGTTGTTTTGTTTCTCCAAATTCAAGTCCTAGGGATTAGTTTTAGCAAAAGCATTTTTAAGCCATACAGCCTCCAACTCAAAATTAGGGAAATATATGAATTCTTAGAAAAAGAACTGGGCCTAGATATCATATCCCCAGACTTCCCTTAACCCCAAAACAAGTCAGGACAGAATAATCAGAAAAAAACAAACAAAAAAGAAAACAATGTCCAATTGGTAGTCTAGTATCTGGTCTCAATGGCTGGCATCAAAGGGATAGTCACTACCCAAATCAGACTGATAGGTCCAAAGCAGCAGCTGCCTTCTTGAAAGGAAGGACATCCAAGAAGGACATTGAAAACTAAGCCCTGAGTGTGAGGTGTTCAACCACAAGGAAATAACAAGGTAGCTCAGGTTTCAAAAAGAATCCTGCGCTACCCTTTGGGAAAGAAAAGTGAAGTGACAGCTCAGCCGTAGTAGCAGTACCTAGAAGAGCTGAGATGAAGAAATTGGCTTGCAGAGCCCAGACTAGACCCAGAGGAGGGACAGCCATAATATTTAGGTTCGAGAGACATTGCAGATAAGCCAGTCATGAAAGGGATGTTATCACAATAGCTCATCACATTATGACAGACTGCACCAGTATTGTCTCCAGGTTAAAAATACTATGACTGCAGACTTCTCTGTTATGACCCTGCAGGGCTTAGACATGATGAATTCCTTGGCTCTGTCCACTTAAGATAGATTTTTAATGGTATTGTGAGGTCATCAAATGGCAAACGCATGGCCTGTTGCTACTTCTGCTAGGTCAGCTTCAGGTGGAGTGGACTGGGTACAAGCTCCTCAACAGAAGGTGGGGACCCACCTCATGAGAGCGGAATTTGGTGTCATCCAGTTTACGCAGGGCATATTCCATGTCTTCTTTTCTGAGATACTCAACCATCCCCATTCCATCCTTCTGCACATCTGCATAACAGACATCCCCAGCTTCTCGCATGTGATCCTTCAGGTCCTGCCAGCTTCCTGAAGGAGGAAGTCCTAGTCATGGAGAACATAAGAGAAGAAGCCATATCCTTCAGCCGTGTAAAATACCCTGTTAAGATCCAGCAATACCTAGAGTCCCTTCTCCATTAATCACTACTTTTTAATCCTGAGGGTCCCCAAATCACAACTCTTGATAAGGGACACAAAACCAGAGAAGAACACTAAAGTATGTGTGGTAAACCACCTTAAGAAGCTAGTACTACCTAATCTTCCAGAACAAGCCTTTCCAACATAAGTCCACCTCATTATAGATTTAGAATCTCTTAAGTATTCATAGCCTCTCTCTTTGTTCTTCATAATTAATACCAAACTCCCAAGACTTTTGAGTTTTTTTCCATGTGAAATTTATCAGTACCAATGATTTCTTGCCTAACTGGGTTCCCAGGACATGGGAATTTGAAACCATCCAATGAAATAACCAAAGCCTAGCAGAAGATAACACAACAAAAATGTAAAGTTTGTTTCTTTGTAGGTGTGATTAACTGACAAACTAGACAAAGTACCTCTTAAAAGATCAATATTCTCCAATACAGTGAGGGAAAAGGTAAGACTCAGACGCTAAAACTAGTCGGGAGTCATACAACCCTACCTGATGTCATGAAAGGGAAATGTGCTCCTGCTCTCAAAGGCTGTGTTTACCGCTCACAGCTCAGGACTGCAGCCATTTCCTAATAGTTTTCTAAGCAGGATTTCAGAGCAGCATGGAGAGAAAAAAAGATATGTATGACATCCTGAAGGAGGGAATAGAGTCCTGGGGTTAAAAAATTACAAAGGGGCACAAGATAGGCAGATACTGACCATATCACTCTTAAGCACCAATGTGAGTCAGTTGTGATTGTGATATTCACATCTAAAAAGGTGCCAGACTCAAGACATTTCACTCCACCAAAGCCCTAAAAACACTCCTGAAATGTGCAAAAGCCCCCAGGTCTTGACCAGTATGTTAATATTTTGAAAGATGCATAAACCTCAGAGTTTATCATTTCATCACTTGTCAACACTAGACATTTCGGTCTACACTTTGTAATACAATCCCTAAGACATCAAGTTGTTCTTTTTTTATATATAAGTCCAAAATCACAAAAACTGGCTTTTTTAGGGATCCAAGACTGGGTTAAGTTGTTTAAATCTGGCTCCTGGAATATCTTTTCTATTAAGTCCAATATGGTACATTCCAAAAGAAAACATCTTTAGAATTCCAACTCCAGGGGTTTTGCCATCATCTCTCCTTGCAACACTAGAAAACTCCTTTATAAGAACTAGTTTATGTTCTAACAAGGTGCACTACTGGTGCAATTCATTTGCAAGATACCTGTCTCACTGACAAAATAGGGCAAGGCTTCAGATTGTCAGTGTGCACAGGCTATGGAAAAGGAAGCCCCTGAATGCCATGCACTGAAGAGTAACAGTTAACATTTCTTGGAGGCCAGACTATGCTAAGTATTTCACATGCATCATCTCATTTGGTTTGAAAGGAACATACCTGAGACAAGAACTCGGAAATCAGATCTTCTTGTAGGAGGCCCATTCCTCCCACCACGGGGCCACCCACCCCGACCTCCGTAAGTTCTGGGGAACTCCACACGAAGCCGACACTGGCCATAATCATAACCATTCCTTCCATAAATTGCATCCTCAGCATCTCTGCAAAGAAAAGTTTGGCATTAGTGAGGGGCATGAATAACAAGTATCAAAGGAAAACCTAGATTGAGGGGAAATAAAAAAGGATTTTGATGCAATACTGATTTGGTTGGAAGACCTTTCATAAAATTGGAACTAAACTTTACAGCTGTCACAGGGTTTTCTGGTGATGAAATAATAGTGAATGGGAAAACATTGCTTACAGGACTAATTCAGAAAAAAAAAACCCAAACAACAGATGACTGATTTTGCCAATAAAAGAGTGCTTCTCTAATTTTGGTGGGCACTTTCTCAAAATGCATACCATCCATTAGTCCTTTAATATTTTTTCAACAAGGCCTAGTACCATCAAGTCTACAGAAAGAAAAGCCCATTTAAGAAGAAAGCTGAGCCCTGGCCGGTTGGCTCAGCGGTAGAGAGTCGGCCTAGCGTGCGGAGGACCCGGGTTCGATTCCCGGCCAGGGCACATAGGAGAAGCGCCCATTTGCTTCTCCACCCCTCCGCCGTGCTTTCCTCTCTGTCTCTCTCTTCCCCTCCCGCAGCCAAGGCTCCATTGGAGCAAAGATGGCCCGGGCGCTGGGCATGGCTCTGTGGCCTCTGCCTCAGGCGCTAGAGTGGCTCTGGTCGCAATATGGCGAAGCCCAGGATGGGCAGAGCATCGCCCCCTGGGGGGCAGAGCACCGCCCCTGGTGGGCGTGCCGGGTGGATCCCGGTCGGGCGCATGCGGGAGTCTGTCTGACTGTCTCTCCCTGTTTCCAGCTTCAGAAAAATGAAAAAGAAAAAAAAAAAAAGAAGAAAGCTGAAAAGACAAATGCAAATTGTCTCAAGCTTATGTTTTCCTGGTAGTTTGGAAAAGTTGTCAAAACCACTATCTGGGTACAATTTCACCAAAAAAGGTAGTTACTTTTAGTCTTTCCTAGGGCTCTAGGAGAATTGGGAATGCCAATTTGATTCTCCAGTATTGGATGGCAGAAAGAATGGCCTCAGAGCTTGGGTGGACAAGCAGAGCTGAAGATAAACTAAGGAAGGCTTCATTCAGTTGTCACAGGCACAAAATCACTTGTCAAAATTTTTGCCACAGGATTAAAAGCAAGGAGGACCATATTGCAGTGCAACCCTGGCTATATTTATCATGCAGTAGGAGAGAGGCAGGACTGCTAAGGTGTAAAGCAAACTTTGAATGCAAATTGAATTAAGTTCAAAATTCTTCTGCTCTTTACTAGCAGAGGTGTCTGGGTAAATGGTCAAGTTTTCACATCTCTAAATATAACTAATGTCTTTCTCACAAGAATACTGTTAGGCCCCGGCTGGGTGGTATAGTTGGTTAGAGCACTGTCCCCACAGGCCAAGGTTGCAGATTTGATTCCTCAGGGCACATGGCAAGAAAGAATCAACCAACGAATGCATAAATAAGTGGAACAAATCCATGGTTTTTTCTTTCTAAAATCAATAAAAAGTTACTGTTAGGATAAAATAAGATACTGTGTGTGCAGTGCTTTGCCTGAAATTTGGCATCTAGTAATACCAAATGATAGCTTTTTTATTAGCAAAAAACGAGGGAAGAGATAACCATGGAGCATATTATACAATAAGAATGTATTCTGAAAGGGCAGAACAGGGGGTTGAAATTCTACCTTGACCCCTTACTAGCATTCTCTTTTAGCAACTCTCTGAAACCTTAATTTCCTCATCTGTAAAACGTGATTAACATTACCTACTACATAGGTTAAAAAGGCTAAATAATGCCTACATGGTACAGGACACAGAGGAACTGCTCAAAAACCAACACCGGACCTGAATGCCCAGTTCCACTTTTGAGGCAAATTGGCAATCAAAGCCTCAGGGTGCTACCTCCCTCCCCATCCTCAAAAGCTCTCCGTGCCCCACACTACTACCCTCCCGTTCAGGGTCAGGGAAGACACCCACGGTCATTCCTTAGAGAAGCCTGCAGGATACAGACGGTAAAGCGTCCCCTGAGACAATGACAATGCTGGGAAACAGAACGGGGTTCCTATTCATCCCGGGTTGAGTAACCAGCAACGTCAGTTTTGAAAGTTCCTAAGTCTTTTCCCGGCCAGCGGCCCAGCAATGTTTACAAAATCACAAAGACCCCTTTAAGCTGGTGTGGGGATCGAGAGCTTCCAAGTCCTTGGGTCCCTTAGCAGCTAGCGGTACCTCACTCGTTTGGGGGCGGGGGTTCACACACACCCTCCGCGGGTGTCAGTGTCTTCGGCTCCCGGATACTTTTAGAGGGACGAAGCCCCGGCCGCGCGGGGCGGCGCGCGCGGACGGAGATCTGTCCGGTCTCAGAGACCCCGTTACGACCTCCAAAGGCATCTACAGCCCCGCAGTCCGTACCCCCCTTAACGGCGAGGCCGGCTGGGGCTGCGGGCAGGGAGGGCGACGGGCCACTCCTGCTCTTTCTTCCCTGAGTCCTCTCCGGGCCGGTTGGAGGGCCAAGTTCCCCTTCAGGGTGCCTTTCCGCCGCGAGAGAGAGAAAGGTCATCGGTACCAATCCTGAGGCAGGTTTCGGCGGGCTTGGGCCCTCCGAAAGCCCAGCTTTTGTGTTAAGTAAAAAAAAAAAATAATAATAATAATAGAGGAAGTGACGACGGCGCCAAGGGCGGCCCGGAGCCTTCTCTTGTGAGAGGAGGCCACAGCCTCCACCCGGGGGCGCCGCGAGGGGTCTGCGCTGAGAGGGGGAGGGGAAGACCGGGGGGGGGGGGGAGAGAAGGAGGCGGGGGAGGGCGGGGGCCCGGGGCCTCCGGTCGGAGGGGGCCGGGAGGAGCGGGGCCTCACCGGGGATCCTCGAAACGCACGAAGGCAAAGGGCACGAGGCCGTGCCGGTTCTTGAGCTCGATCTCGCGGATACGGCCGTACTTGTAGAACAGGTCCTCCAGGTCCTTCTCGCGCACGTCGGTAGGAAGGTTCCCAACGTAGATGCGCCCGTCGCCCTCGCCGCCGCGATCGTCCGCCCAGCCCGACATCCGCACCGCCCGACGCCGCGGGCCCGCCGCAGCCCACGTCGCCGCTGCAGCCGCCGCCTCAGTCGGGGTGCCCCCGCAGCGTCCCCGCGGGCTCGGAGGCGCTCAGCCGCACAGCATTGTGGGAACGCGGAGCGGAAGCGAAGAGGTCGGAGGAAGCTAAAGGAATCCTCTTAAAGGGGACGCGGCTGAGAGAAATGCGCGTGCGCGCAAGCCAGCGCCCCCGCCCCCACCCCTTGTAGGTGAGGGCGGGCCCCTGGGCGCCAAAAGGGAGGCCATAGAATCCAGCTAATTGGGTTCAGTTCTCGAAAGCAATTCACTCACCAGTTGCGTGGAGGTGGACAAGTCGCTCAGCCTCCCTGGGCCTCAGTTTTATGCCTCTGTCGCGCCGCCTACCTCACAGGCACTCGTGAGCACTCACTGAAGTGACGCGGGCTGCGCCCAGAGTGTGCCCGGAGGGCTGTCATTCTGCTTGTGGGGCGTCGGAGGGAGGAAGCCGGGCCGCAGGCTGACCCCGCTGCGCCAAAACTAGACCTGGACGGCTGGGCTGGGCTGGGCTGGGCCGGGTGGGGCCATGGCGGCCCTCAGCCTCAGGTCAGTAGCTCGCTGGGCCAACTTGCCCCCATTTTAAAACTGCTTAGACTGAGGGTGTAAAATGGACTAAGATGGATGTACGAGGCCTGCGGTGGATTCTATAGCTTGGACTTGGAAGGTCATCCGAGACTTGGAGGGAATAAAAGAGTCGTAACTATGGCAACTATCATTCTAGAATGCGTCCGTGGTTTATGCTTTTAATCCTCATCAAGGATGGAGGGATTCCGATGTTACAGGTGAGAAAACTGAGTCTTATAGAGGGATGAGGATTAGAAGCTGGGCTCCCACCTTGGCGCTTTTTCACATTTACGTTCCTTAGTACAGGGCGTTGCATTTGGGGACGTTACAGAAATGAAGCCTTGCATCTGAAGAGTTTTGATCTACAAAGATTTGTCATGAAACCTCTAGGGTAAATATAAGAAAGCAAATAGAGCAGAATGTAAATGTAGCATCTAGATGGTAGGTGCAGTCAGCGTATTCACGAAACCATTCTTGAAACCTTTCTGTATGTATGAAATTTTTCATAATAAAATGTTGGGGGAAGGCATAAAACTTGTTAAAAACTAACTCTGTTAATGCTAGTAATAGGAAGGAATAAAACCAAATATTTATTCTGAAGGTAGCTGACTTGCAATTATACCACCTTTGAGTCTTTTAAAATCAAAACTGACAAAAAATTAGACCCCTATACATAACTACTGAGTGTTTAACCTTTTTGGGAGGGTAGTTGAATGGCATACATCAGGCCCTGATAATATACATGCACCCATTGGTCCAGTAAATCCACTTGAAGGATTTTATCATAAGGAAATAAGAAAAATCTTCACAATAAATTATGTTCATTGTGTTTGGGAGGGGGAGATTTCCCCTCCACTACTCGGGGGTCTTATGGGTGGACCAATAATAAAATGGACATAAGACCAGATTAACAGGAAAAAATACACTTTAGTATGTGCACATGGGAAATCATGAATAATAATGCTCTCTGAAATGATGTTCCAGCCAGCTTTTTGTACTTTTTAAACAACGAAACAGTAAATTTGTAAAGAAATGACAGGACAGCCCTGGCTGATTAGCTCAATTGGTTAGAGCAGTATTTTCCCAGGCCCCATCAGTGCCAGTCTGCCAGAAATTTCTTGCCCATCTGCAAGAGCATTAACCACTCTAATGGTGTATGAAGATTACAGAGTCTATAATCATTGGGTCTATAATTTTCATACACCATTAAGTGGTTAACTATTTCATGGACCTGCACACAAACTTGGACGGTCGGGCACCAGTCCACAAACCATTGGTTGAAAAACACTGGTTGTCCAGAAATGCCAACGTTGCAGGTTCTATGCCCTATGACCGGTGAGGGCAATGTATGGGAGGCAACCAGTGAATGCACAACTAAGTGGAACAACAAATAAATGCTCCTCTCTCTCTCTCTCTCTCTCTCTCTCTTTTTCTCCCCCTCCATCCCTTCCTCCCTCCCTCCTCCTCCTTTTCCTCTGCCCCTCCGTTTCTCTTCCTTTCTGTCTTTCCAAAATCAGTTGATTAAAAACAAACAAATAGGTAGCTCCATTGGTTAAAGCATTATCCCAATACACCAAGGTTGTGGGTTTCATCCTGGGTCAAGGCACATACAAGAATTAATGGCCTGACCAAGCGGTGGCGCAGTGGAGAGAGCATTGGACTGGGATGCGGAGGACCCAGGTTCAAGACTCCGAGGTCGCCAGCTTGAGCGCGGGCTCATCTGGCTCACCAGCTTGGATCCAAGGTCGCTGGCTCCAGCAAGGGGTTACTTGGTCTGCTGAAGGCCCATGGTCAAGGCACATATGAGAAAGCAATCAATGAACAACTAAAGTGTCACAATGAAAAACTGATGATTGATGCTTCTCATCTCTCTCCCTTCCTGTCTGTCTGTCCCTTTCTATCCCTCTCTCTGACTCTCTCTGTCCCTGTTAAAAAAAAAAATGAATTAAACAATGAATGCATAAATATGTGGAGCAACAAATTGATGTTTCTCCTTTCCTTTCTCTCAAATCAATTTTAAAAAGACAGGACAAAGATACTTAGGTTTGGATGCTTATTACTGAGGAATCTAAACAAAATTTGGGCTTGGGTAGTAAATTAGTAAAGGAATAACAAGGTTTGCTTATTCATGCTTTGGGCCCTGGATTTCTTAATTCTAGAGATAGAGGGTTTCTCTTCACTCCCCTAAAGCAAGGAGGGCACCTTTCACAAGGAGATTTATTCCTGCATTCAAGGAGACAAGGGAGGGTCAACGATGCCCTTCTTGTGCTCGCTGTTTGTCAAGTAACTTTATTTTACAGTAATTAACATTGTAGGATATTTGGGGGCAGCCTACCCTGGGCCCCTACAATTGCATTTTCTGAAATAAAAAAAAATTAAACTCCTGATAATAAGGGAGTGGTTCAATGCAATGATAATGAATATTACACAATTACTAAATGTTTTGAAAGATATTAAGGTCACGCTAATTTACTTATAATTAAAATGAATTTCAAATGGTGTTTAGTATGTAGTATACGCAAGTATATATTCTGAAAGTCTATTTAAACTGGTTGACACCAATTGTCCCTAAAGAATGCAATTATAGGAACTTTTCACTTTAAATGTCATATATTTCTGTGAAGTTGAAGATTGTTATTGCAACTATGCTTCATTTTTATATTAAAAAAAGGAACAAAATTTTATGAATTCCTATCTAGTTCTAAACAATACTATATATTGTATTTATACTTATATGTACTTTTATTATACCTATATATACTTTTCATTGCTTGTAACAAAAAAGCATGGAAGATAATTTTTTTTTTTTTTTGTATTTTTCTGAAGCTAGAAACGGGGAGAGACAGTCAGACAGACTCCCACATGCGCCCGACCGGGATCCACCCGGCACGCCCACCAGGGGTGATGCTCTGCCCACCAGGGGGCGATGCTCTGCCCGTCTGGGGCATCGCTCTGCAGCAACCAGAGCCACTCTAGTCCGGGGCTTCGCTCTGCAGTGACCAGAGCCACTCTAGCGCCTGGGGCAGAGGCCAAGGAGCCATTCCCAGCGCCGGGGCCATCTTTGCTCCAATGGAGCCTTGGCTGCGGGAGGGGAAGAGAGAGACAGAGAGGAAGGAGGGGGGGGGTGGTGGAGAAGCAAATGGGCGCTTCTCCTATGTGCCCTGGCCGGGAATCGAACCTGGGTCCCCCGCACGCCAGGCCAGCACTCTACCGCTGAGCCAACTGTCCAGGGCCCTGGAAGATAATATCTTGATGATACCTCTTGATGGAAATGATTTCTCTATTTTTATTTTTATTTATACTTTTCTGCATTTATCAGATTGTTTGTAATTAGTAGGTACTACTTTTATAATTGGAATAAAACATAATAAATTATTGCTAAAATAAAACAATCAGGACTTTCTGTTGTATTCTGTATTGTGTAAAGCTTCTAGTTCTTTGCTGGCCTTCAGAATATAAGCAGGAAAGAGTCCTGAACAATTGTGATCTTGAGTTTAAGTACATAGCCTTATAGGAGCTTACATATCCTAAAAGCACCCTAAAGTCCAGATGCTTCCTCACTGGGGGGAAGTGGGGGTTAACAGCAGTTTCTGAGTTCTACCACTCCTACACAATTGTTACCAGGAAAGACAAAAAAAAATGCTATCTGAGACAATTGGGTAGTTTTCAAGGGGGAGGGATGAGTGGAATCAGCTAAGTGACCACTCTAAGTGGAAGACTGCTTATGAATAATAATGATTCAGTTTGTATTGTGCAAAATGTTGCAGCATGCAGTCACCAAAGGGATTCTTACCTGGCCTAGAACATGTTGTGCCCAGATACGGGATGTGGCAATTACTGCCTCTGAAATAGAAGGAACACAGCTAAATTGCTAGGAGGCATTTATGATCATCCATAGATGATCATCCTAAGGTGGATTTTGTGGTTTTTTTGTTGTTGTTTTTTTAAATAGTTTATTCTTGGCCCTGGCCAGTTGGCTCAGCGGTAGAGCGTCGGCCTGGAGTGCGGGGGACCCGGGTTCGATTCCCGGCCAGGGCACATTGGAGAAGCACCCATTTGCTTCTCCACCCCCACCCCCTCCTTCCTCTCTGTCGCTCTCTTCCCCTCCCGCAGCCGGGGCTCCATTGGAGCAAGGATGGCCTGGGCGCTGGGGATGGCTCCTTGGCCTCTGCCCCAGGCGCTAGAGTGGCTCTGGTCGCGGCAGAGCCACGCCCCGGAGGGGCGGAGCATCACCCCCTGGTGGGCAGAGCTTCGCCCGGGGCGTGCCGGGTGGATCCCGGTCGGGCGCATGCGGGAGTCTGTCTGACTGTCTCTCCCTGTTTCCAGCTTCAGAAAAGTACAGAAAAAAAAAGAAAAAGAAAAAAAAATAGTTTATTCTTTTTTTAATACATTTTAAAATTTATTTATTCATTTTAGAGAGGAGAGAAGGAGAGAGAGAGAGAGAGAGAAGGGGGAGGAGCAGGAAGCATCAATTCCCATATGTGCCTTGACCAGGCAAGCCAGGGTTTTGAACCGGCAACCTCAGTGTTTCCAGGTTGACACTTTATCCATTGTGCCACCACAGGTCAGGCAAGGTGGATTTTGTTTAATGAACCCAGGTACTAACCCAGTGGTAGTCAACCTGGTCCCTACCATCCACTAGTGGGCGTTCCAGCTTTCATGGTGGGCGGTAGCGGAGCAACTAAAGTATAAATAAAAAGATAGATTTAACTATAGTAAGTTGTTTTATAAAGATTTATTCTGCCAAACTTAGCGAAAATCCGACATAAAGTACTTGGTAAGTAATTATTATTATGTGCTTTAACTTGCTGTAATTCTGCTTTATAATTTTATAAAGTAAAGTTACTTCCCTACTTTATAAATCACCATTACTGCCCTGGCCAGATGGCTCAGTGGTAGAACGTCAGCCTGGCGTGCAGGAGTCCCGGGTTTGATTCCCGGCCAGGGCACACAGGAGAAGCACCCATCTACTTCTCCACCCCCCCCCTCCTTCCTCTCTGTCTCACTTCCCCTCCATCTCTCCTCCCCTCCCACAGCCAAGGCTCCATTGGAGCAAAGTTGGCCCGGGCACTGAGGATGGCTCTGTGGCCTCTGCCTCAGGCGCTAGAATGCCTCTGGTTGCAACAGAGCAACGCCCTAGATGGGCAGAGCATCGCCCCCTGGTGGGCATGCCGGGTGGATCTTGGTCGGGCACATGCGGGAGTCTGTCTGACTGCCTCCCCGTTTCCAACTTCAGAAAAATACACACAGACAAAAAAAAGATATCACCATTACTGTGGAACCAGTGGGCGGTTAGAAAATATTACTAACAGAGATACAAAAGTGGGCAGTAGGTATAAAAAGGTTGACTACCCCTGTACTAACCTTTGCAGGTTAGAACACAAACGAGGCCAAAATTTTTGCTTCATGCTCAAGGGGCCTATGGACTCCATCTTCTGCTAAGGCCACAGACCCTGGGCAGGGATGCCCTTTTGAGTTTTTGCTCCTCTATTCAGCATCACCAAGTGCATGCTATAATTTAGGCCCTGTATGAAGCTCATGGCATGCAGAACTCTGTCCTCAAGATCTGTCCTACAGATCTGACTCAGTCTGCTGTAGCCCCCCCCCCCCCCCCCCCGTCAAGGCACATATGAGAAAGCAATCAATGAACAACTAAGGTGCCACAACAAAGAATTGATGTTTCTCATCTCTCTCCCTTCCTGCCTTGTCTGTCCCTATCTGTCCCTCTCTCTGACTCTTTCTGTGTCTGTCACGAAAAACAAAACAACAACACCAAAAAAGAGTTAATGCATTTCCCACAGCAAGCCATTTACTCCCTAATAAGGAGTTGGGCAGTGCCCAGTAAAAAAAAAAAAAATAATAAAACACTTAACAGTGAAGATAAAACATTCTCCAAACCTGCCCATCTGGTTTTCTTCCTTTCCCTATGACATCAGTCCCCTCTGGCATCCAAGCAAACAATTTCTTCTCAGTCGGGCTCAGTCATGACACTGGCCCTGGGAGCAGTGGGCAGAGGAGGAAGAGATGGGGAGTAGACCATCAGTGGGAAAATGACTCATGTCAGAGAAACGAGTCCAGGCTGGCAAGGAGAGCTGTGGGCTGGGTCGCTGTGCAATGAGTTCCTGGGCACAGCACCGTGGGAGCTTTCTCTCTGTCGATCATTGCCACTATATTTGTGATGGGGTAAAAAAGAACATCTTCTGGAGAGCTCTGTAATAAAGAACTTGCCATGCAGGGGAGGACGGGGATCAGCAGCAGCAGAGCTAGGAGGTTTGGGAAGAGTTTGGATGGGGGTGCAGGGAGCTTTAGGGAAGCAAGTGCCTTGTGTGGGAGGATGAAAAGAGAAGGATGGGAAAGATAATGCAGGAAGAGTTTCAGTGTCTTGTGAATATTATTCCCTTTGGGTGTTTTCTTAAGAGGCTGTAGAAAATCTTTAACAGTGTTTTTCACATTATTTTTGGATATTGAACTGATTTTTTCTTTTTAATGTGGCCAGACAGGTAGTAACCCAAGGGCCTGGTTTTATATGAGGTACATGTACAGCAGTGAGCATACTGAGTTTGTAGCAGCTTTATTGCTCGATTTTTGCCAACTTGCGGTATTCTGATGGAATATAGCTTGTCATATCAGGCCCAATAAAATACAGCATTCCTGATATGAGGATAAGAATGGCTCCAATGACCCTGGCCGGGCAGCTCGGTTGGTGCATCCTCCCGATACACCAAGGTTGTGGGTTCGATCCCTGTTCAGGGCACATACAAGAATCAATCACTGAATGCATAAATAAGTAAAACAACAAATCGGTGTTTCTTTCTCTCCCCCCGCCACCACTTCCTCTCTAAGATCAATAAATAAAATTATTTTCAAAAAGTACATCTTTCTCAAAAACAAAACAAAACCCAGCCCCAAAATGCTTGTCTTCAGATTGAAACAGTCTGCTAAGGTCAAAGGCTTCCTTTTCTTGGATTCGTGGGTTTCAAGGACCAGTGAACCATTGCCTAAATAGCAGTCCCCACCCGAATCCTACAAAGTTGTAGAAGTTATAAAGTTGGATCCAAAGTATTGCATATGAGCAGGAAACTATTTATTCTGGGAGAATATCCATGTAGTGCTACCAATAGAACTTTGGATAATGATGGAAACATTCTATATCTGGGTTCTATGTGGTAGCCATTTACTATACGCAGACATTAAACATTGAGAATGTGGCTACTGCAACTGAGGAATTGAACTAGTCATTGGAATTGATTTTAATAACTTTTTATTTTATTTTATTTTATTTATTTTTTTTTTAGAGAGGAGAGAGACAGAGGAGAGAGAGACAAAGAGAGAGAAGGGGGGAGGAGCTGGAAGCATCAATTCCCATATGTGCCTTGACCAGGCAGGCCCAGGGTTTCGAACCGGCGACCTCAGCATTTCCAGGTCAACGCTTTATCCACTGCGCCACCACAGGTCAGGTCTGGAATTGATTTTAATTTAAATAGCTAAGTGTAGCTAGTGGCTACCATATAGGACAGCGCAGTTCATCACTCTTAGTCGTGTGTGAACCACACCCCCACTGCCCCACTGGGACCAATCACTTCCTGTTACAGCTCTTTTGAGTTGGCACATAGTAGGTGCTTCAAAACACCTGTTGATTTTATTAACTAGTACTTAAAGAAGAGTTACTCTAGCTTCAGAAAAAGGGAACTGAGGTCAAAAAGGACAAATGGGTTCCTTAAGTTCACCAAGTTTTATTTTCTAAGCCCCAAATTCCTTACCCTTAACACAGATCTTTTCCCTAAACATTTTCCACTCTGTCACATACCTTGGAAACTTACTGTATAGCAGAGTAAACCAGAAACACAAGCAAAGGCTTGAAGGGATTGTGAAAAGATAAATAACAGTGCTAATAATGTTTTTTGAAAGACAGGGCCTTAATTTAATAGAATCCTAATGTTTTTGGACTCAAATCAATTTTGTACTAAGCAGATTTTTAATGAACTCTGTTAATATATATATATATATATATATATATATATATATATATATATAAAATTTGGCAATGGTACCTTAAAAGTAAACACGTTCCTTAAAGGTAAAAAAAAAAAAAAAATATATATATATATATATATATATATGGAAAATATCTGGAGGTTCTTTTTGTGTGTGTGTGTGTGACAGAGACAGAGAGAGAGAGACAGAGAGAAGGACAGATAGAGACGGACAGACAGGAAGGGAGAGAGATGAGAAGCATCAATTCTTCATTATGGCTCCTTAGTTGTTAATTGATTGCTTTCTCATATGTGCCTTGACCAGCCAGTGACCTTGGACTTTACGCTAGAGACCTTTGTGCTCAAGTCAGCGACCATGGGGTCATGGTTTTGATCCCACGCTCAAGCCAGGGACGCCGTGCTTAAGCTGATGATCTCACACTCAAGCCGGATGAGCCTATGCTCAAGCTGGCGACCTCGGGGTTTCGAACCAGGGTCCTCTGTGTCCCAGTCCGAAGCTCTATCCACTGTGCCACTTCCTGGTCAGGCCTGGAGATTTTTTAAAAGTTAAAAAAATGAAAAGAGTCAAGAAGCTTGTAAGTTATACATCCCCCAGTGTTAACACATGCACAGTAACTGAAGTTCCTTCTGTCTGGCTGAGGCTGGCTCTCCTCAGCCAGCACATGTGCAGGGCTTCTGTGAATGTCACATTGACAAACATTCCCTGCATCTAGGCAGCTGGGGACCAGTTTCTTTTGTTATTGCATCCTTCTCATGGGTTGCCAGTTCGTCTTGTCATGGCACACTCTTTGACGGGGCCTGCAGGAGCCCAGAGTTTTTCCCTCTTTGAATGCTTCAACCCCAGCTCTAAGAGCCCAGGGCTTTTTACCTGGCATCTGGGATTTGGGTGGCTTCCCCACTCCTTGTCCACTCAACATTTGTTCAGTCATTCAACTTTTACAGAGCTACAAAACGCCTGGCTCTGTGCTGGGTGCCAGAGATATAACAGTGAGCTAGAGCCAAACTCTGCCCTCACACCATTCACAGACTACTCAAAAGACAATTACCGGCCCTGGCCGGTTAGCTCAGTGGTAGAGCGTCGGCCTGGCGTGCAGAGGTCCTGGGTTCGATTCCCAGCCAGGGCACACAGGAGAAGCGCCCATCTGCCTCTCCACCTCTCCCCCTCTCCTTCCTCTCTGTCTCTCTCTTCCCCTCCCGCAGCGAGGCTCCATTGGAGCAAAGATGGCCCGGGCACTGGGGATGGCTCCTTGGCCTCTGCCCCAGGCGCTAGAGTGGCTCTGGTCGCGCCAGAGCCACGCCCGGGAGGGGCAGAGCATCGCCCCCTGGTGGGCAGAGCGTATCCCCCTGGTGGGCGTGCCGGGTGGATCCCGGTCGGGCGCATGCGGGAGTCTGTCTGACTGTCTCTCCCCGTTTCCAGCTTCAGAAAAATACAAAAAAAAAAAAAAAAAAAAAAGACAATTACCAGCCCCGGTCAGATAACTCAGTTGCTTCTCTCCCTCCCTCTTTCTTTAAAGTTAATAAATTAAAGACAATTAACACCCCCCCAAAAAAGACAATTACAAACTCTATGTGCTTTGAGAAAAACAGGGTGCTCCTCAATCTCTTAACTAGGGAAGACTTCTTGGAGGGAGTGGCCTTTAAGCAGAGATCTGAAAAACCAGATGGTGTTAGCTAGATAAGTGAGAAGAAAAGAAAAGCATTCCAGACAGAAGGAAAAGCATGTGCAAAGAAAGCCAAGAGGACAGAAAAAACAAACAAACCACGCTTGGTGCTTTGGGGAAGCTAAATAGCTCAGCACAGTTGGGACATGGGGTGGGAGTGAGGGGTGTTCTTTCTCACTCTACAGCCACAAGTGACTTAGGGTGAGATGCCCTCATGTAAATCAGAGCCTGGCTAAGTTAGAGTATACATGTAAGTCCTAAGTTTTTCAGCTGCTCAATGAAATCAGTGTGAGTTGCCTTTACCGTACAAGTATTTATTGTATACCCCTGAATAGGGTGATTGTAAAGGGGATGAGATGCACAAGCTGGGGGGAGGGAAGGACCTGAGAGGGGTACAAATCTCACCATCTCCTAGAGGAGCGAGTGGTGAATAGCAAAAGGTTGCTTGTTTGGAAGCCAGAAAGAAAGCAAAACAGGACTAAGCAAAAATCCAGTGATACCTCCCTGGCCTGAGGAATAAGGGCCACAGGGTGCGCTGTATTCAAAATGCTGAGATGTTTATTAATAAATCTGATGACCCCTAAAACTGAAAAGGACCACAAGGTCCATCTAGAAGGAACTTGTTACATGGAAAATGTGCAGTTCTGAATACCATAAAGACCTTAAAACAGGGGTTGGGAACCTATAGCTCACGAGCCAGATGTGGCTCTTTTGATGGCTGCATCTGGCTTGCAGACAAATCTTTAATAAAAAAAAGTAACGTTAAAAATATAAAACATTCTCATATATTACAATCTATTCATTTCCTACTGCTCATGTTCATGGTTGCAGGTGGCTGGAGCCAATCACAACTGTCCTCCGGACAACACCAAATTTTTATTGGATAATGCGTAAGGGACACGGGTCGTTGTATGGCTCTCACGGAATTACATTTTAAAATATGTGGCATTGCCTGACCAGCCGATGGCACAGTGGATAGAGCATCGGACTGGGACGCAGAGGACCCGGGTTCGAGACCCCGAGGTCGCCAGCTTGAGCGTGGGCTCATCGGGTTTGAGCAAGGCTCACCAGCTTGAGCCTAAGGTCGCTGGCTCAAGCAAGGGGTCACTCGGTCTGCTGTAGCCCCCCAGTCAAGGCACATATGAGAAATCAATCAATAGACAACTAAGGAACCACAACGAAGAATTGATGTTTCTCATCTCTCTCCCTTTCTGTCTGTCTATCCCTATCTGTCTCTCTCTCTCTGACTCTCTCTGTCTCTGCCACCAAAAAAAAAAAAAAAAAATGTGACGTTCATGGCTCTCTCAGACAAAAAAGTTTCCGACCCCTGCCTTAAAAAGACCAAGTTCAGACCTGTGGTGGGACAATGGATAAAGCGTCGACCTGGAAATGCTGAGGTCGCTGGTTCGAAACCCTGGGCTTGCCTGGTCAAGGCACATATGGGAGTTGATGCTTCCAGCTTCTCCCCCCTTCTCTCTCTCTGTCTCTCTCTCCTCTAAAAATGAATAAATTAAAAAAAAAAAGACCAAGTTCATATATATGCATGCATGAAAAGATCTCCAAGCTATTTCTGGAACGCTTACTGTGTGCACTGTGCTAGATGCTAGGGACAGAGTAGTGGAGGAGACAGAGTGTCTGCCCCCCTGGAGAGAAGCCCCATCTCCACTGCCTTCATAATTTGCTTGCACCAGCCCCATCTCCCACACCTCTGCCAGTTTCCCTAGGATCCACTGTGTCTGAAGCCTGTACTAGGTTTTTGCAGGGGCTACTTCTCCTTGGAACATTGATTTCTCCACCTCTACCTCTTTGGAGAGGAGAGAGAGAGAGAAAAGCATCACTTCGTCGTTCTACCTAGTTGTGCAGCCATTGATCACCTCTCTCGTGTGCCCTGACCAGGGTTCCAACTGGCAACCTCAGCTCCAGTGGGACGCTCTATCCACTGCACCACTGGCCAGGGCGCATGCCTCTCCAGTCTTTTGCCTGGCCACACCCTCCTTGGCCTTCAAGTCCCTGATTTGGTGAGTTGGTGTTAGTGGTGCCAAGACCTGTGTGACCCAAGTCTAGAACTTTTAGTTTGTACCTCTGTAAGCCCTAGTTGTTCCCTATTGCTGCTTTTTTTCCTTCAGTATTTATCCTGGTTGATTTGTCTAAGCACATTCTAGAATCTTTTTATCAAGTTCTGTATGGCATCTTGTCAGTGTTTTAATTGGAATGGTGTGAAATCTATTAATTTACATGGGGAAACTTTTTTTCATTCTTGCTGTTTTTGGCCTTCCTAGCCAGTCTTGGTATCACTTTCCATTTATTCATGTTTTTTTTTCTATTTGTGGCTTTTAACTTTTATATTTATTGAAGTCTATATATCTAGCACTGTGCTAATACTCACTGACTTCTTGTGGTGTCTTTTTTTATATTACCTCTGACAGCAAAGGTGTCATTTTTCTACACCAATTTGCCAAAACCAGCTCAGTGTCCAACAGCTTGATTCTAGCACTGCCCAGAGTGAGTGCAGACCCCCTCAGGTTAAGGGCTTAGTACCACAAGACTCACCGTCACTGTCACTTCAGATACTGCCTGCAGATGAGGTTCTTAGTCTACGCACACTTCTAACTGGCTGACTACAAATGTAGGGGTTCCTATAGACTGCATATTTATTTATTTCCCAAAATTCATATATTGTCCCAACTGCCACACTGGCTACCCGGCCCTCTCTCTTCAGTGACCATTTGATCATGTGAGCCCCCACCTATAGTCTTTCAGGGCCAGTAGTGGTCCCAGGACAGAATTCATGTGTCTTAACCAGGTTCACAAGGCCTGGAAGGTCTAGCTACTGCCCACCCCTCAAGCCTCATCTCTCCTGTTCCCCCCGATCACTTCTCTGCAGCCAAGCTGGCCTTCCTTTGGTTGTCAACCTCCTTCCAGCCTTCAGGCCTTTGATCATGGTATTCCATTCCTTTCATCTGAGAAGTTCCATACACTTCTCCTTAGCATAGGCTCCTGGTCCATTAGGTTGCTGCTCAAACATGACTTCCCAGCAAAACCTTCCCTGCCTTCCAGGCTAGGGCAGAGCCCCATTACCAGCTCTCATACCAGCCTACCTTCTCTGTCATTGTATTTGTCACAACTGTAATTATATCATTGTGTGCATCTTGTTCATTGCCCACCTCTTCCACATGCAAAATGTAGACTCCATTAGGACAAGAGCCATATCTGACTTATTCCTTTTCATGTCCCTAGTGCCTAGATGGGGGCCTTATACTAAGTAGGTGCTCATCAGTTGTTAGAAAAATGAATGAGTAAGAGGCAGGGCAGGAACTCTCAAGTTTATCCTCTAAGTAGCCAAAGCACTTAGGCAGGAAAAATTAAATAAGTAATGGAGTGTCTCTTGGAAAGGTGCCAAGCACCTAACTCAGGGTCTGGCCTGTGGTAAAAGTTCAGAGAATGTTGCTAGCAGAATAAGTATTACCTCTTCCATCTGTAGGTACTCCTCTCTTGGAGATGATCTCATCCAGTTTCATGGCTTTAAAGGTCATCTATAAACTGATGGCTACCCAGATTATAGCTCTAGCCTAGGCCTCCTCCCAGAACTCATGTACAGTATATCCAATTGCATATTTGACACCATTTGGAATGCATCTCAGACTTACTGTGGCCAAAACAACTTTTTGTTTCTGTTTTGGCCAGCACTCTTCAAACCAATCTATTACTCTTGTTGTTCAGGCTGCAAGTCTTGAGTTATGTTTGACTCCTCTCTTTCCCTCACACCTTATATTAATCAGCAAATCTGTCAGTGTCACCTTCAGAACATAACCAGAATCCAACCACCTCTCATCCTACCTCTGCCTGGTCCAAACCTCCATCACCTTTGGCCTGGACTGTTGCTATAGCCTCTACCTGGCCTCTCTTCTCACACTGGTTTCCCTATGCTCTATCCTCCGTCCAGTAGCCAGGGCATCAAATCTTGGCTCAAATGGCACCTTCTCAAAGAGGCCTGCCCAGAAACTTCTATTTGAAACAAGACTCCCTGCCTGTCACCCTTGGTCTCTACTTTATTTTTATCTTCTCAGAGTTTTATTTTTTCTTTCTTTTTTTTTGTATTTTTCCGAAGTTAGAACCGCAGAGGTAGACAGATTCCCACATGCACCTGACTGAAATCCACCCGGCATGCCCACCAGGAGGCGATGCTCTGCCCATCTGGGGCCATTCCAGCTCCTGAGGTGGAGGCCATGGAGCCATCCTCAGTGTCCGGGCCAACTTTGCTCCAATGGAACCTTGGCTACAGGAGTCTTGAATGCCGGAGGGGAAGAGAGAGACAGAGAGAAAGGAGAGAGGGGAGGGTGGAGAAGCAGATAGGCGCTTCTCCTGTGTACCCTGACCGGGAATTGAACCCGGGACATCCACACGCCGGGCCAATGCTCTATCCCTGAGCCAACTGGCCAGGGCCAGGGTTTGATAATTTTTTATTTTTTACAGAGACAGAGAGTCAGAGAGAGGGATAGACAGGGACAGAGAGAGATGAGAAGCATCAATCATTAGTTTTTCATTGCGACACCTTAGTTGTTCATTGATTGCTTTCTCATATGTGCCTTGACCGCGGGGCAACAGCAGACTGAGTAACCCCTTACTTGAGCCAGCAACCTTGGGTCCAAGCTAGTCAGCTTTTGCTCAAACCAGATGAGCCTGCGCTCAAGCTGGCGACCTCGGGGTCTCAAACCTGGGTCCTCCACATCCCAGTCCAACGCTCTATCCACTGCACCACTGCCTGGTCAGGCGGGTTTGATATTTTTGCTTGTTATCTTTATTCTGACAAAATGTAAGTTCCATGAAAAGGGGACTTTGCTTGTTTTGTTTTCTTGTGCATCCCTAACAGGGCTGTGGTCCCCAATTATTGTGTGTGGAGAGGGGCAGGGCTTCTTTCACACCAACCAGCAATTCTCCAGACACCAGCTGAGTGGCCTACAATTTCAGCTCAATTCTGACACCTAGAGATAGTATCAGCTTCCTCAGGTTAAGGGTTCAGTCTCATAAGACTACCCTACCCACCCTTCTTCAGATGCCAGTTGCAAGCCCAGGTTGTTACCTGTATTTCTGACCGACTGGCTATAAATCAGAAGTTCCCATGACCATGATTAATTTGTTCGAGCAGCTGACAGAACTCAGAGAAACATGTTACTTACTAGAGTACTGGTTTATTATAAAAGGACATAAGTCAGGCATAGCCAGATGGAAGAGATGCACAGAAGAAAGAGTGGACAGCTTCCATGCCTTCCCCAGGGGCATTGCCCATCCATGTGTTCACTAACCTAGAAGCTTTCTGAACCCATCTTTTTTTTTATTTTTATTTTTTGAGATTTCATTACATAGGGATACTTGGTTAAATCTTTGGTCACTGGTGAGTGACCTCAGTCTCCAGCTCACTCTCCTTTCCAGAGACCAGCCCCTACCCTTAGGTGCTTTCCCCAAGTCACCTTATTAACACAAACCCAGTTGTGGTGGGAAAAGTCTTGTTATAAATAGCAAGACACCCATTTCACTGTATGACTTTGAAGAGATTTCAGGAACTGAGGACAAGAGACCAAATACTATTGTGACAAAGGATGCTCCCATTGCTCTTATCACTCAGGAAATTCCAAGGGTTTGGGGAGCTGTGAGCCAGGAACTGGGATGAAGACCAAACATATACTTATTATTATAAATCACAATATCACAATCCCCAGCACCCAGAACAGTTCTCTTTCAAAAATGTCTCAGCAATCATGAATGAAGGTCTAAATGAAATCTTAAATGCCAGAGAGTCAGGTTTTCTCCTAGTCAATGAATAATAATGGAGATGCCAAAAATCAGATACCAACTACCTGTCCCTTTGGGGCCCTAGAATAATTGAGATTTAACTCAGGGCCACTTTTCATATAATTAAAGAGTGACACAGAGGTCACCTAGTGAGTCAGAGGGGGTCATTGGCCTCTAGAGCAGACTCAGGTCTTGCCTCTGAATCATGCCGGAGGGAGCTTTTTCTATAATCATTAGACCTCCCATCCCCTCCCTTGTAAGTGCCTTGTGGTCTTTTTTTTTTTTTTTAAGCAAGAGAGAGAAAGACAGGGACAGACAAGGTGGGAGAGATGTGAGAAGCATCAATTCTTTGTTGTGGTTCCTTAGTTGTTTATTGATTCCTTCTCATATGTGCCCTGATGGGGGGAGGGGCCTCCAGCAGAGCAAGTGACCCCCTGATCAAGCCAGTGACCTTGGACTCAAGCCAGTGACCTTGGGCTTCAAGCCAGCAACCATGGGGTCATGTCTATGATCCCACGCTTGAGCCAGCAACCCCGTGCTCAAGCTGGTGAGTCTGTACTTGAACCAGCGACCTCAGGGTTTCAAACCTGAGTTTTCAGCATCCCAGGCCGACGCTCTATCCACTGCACCACCGCCTGGTCAGGCTGACTTGTGGTCTTTACATGGGGCTGTGAGCTTGGAAATTGTGACATTTGGACTCAGTCCAGAATATCTAGGGCAGGGGTCCCCAAACTACAGCCCGCAGGCCACATGTGGCCCCCTGAGGTCATTTATCCGGCCCCTGCTGCACTTCCGGAAGGGACACCTCTTTCATTGGTGGTCAGTGAGAGGAGCACATTGACCATCTCATTAGCCAAAAGCAGGCCCATAGTTCCCATTGAAATACTGGTCAGTTTGTTGATTTAAATTTACTTGTTCTTTATTTTAAATATTGTATTTGTTCCCGTTTTGTTTTTTTTACTTTAAAATAAGATATGTGCAGTGTGCATAGGGATTTGTTCATAGTTTTTTTTTATAGTCCGGCCCTCCAACGGTCTGAGGGACAGTGAACTGGCCCCCTGTGTAAAAAGTTTGGGGACCCCTGATCTATGGCAGTGGTTCTCAACTAGGGTCAATTTTCACTCTCCAGAGGACATTTGGCACTGTCTGCAGACATTTTTAGTTGACAACTGGGCATGAGGTGCAATTGGCATCTGGTGGGTAAAGGCCAGGATGCTGTTAAGCATCCTCCAATGCACAGGATAGCCCCCCACAATAATAAAAAAAAAACTTTCTGGTTCAAAATGATAGTACCAAGGTTGAAAAATCCTGGTTTAGGGTAACATTGTGGCATCGTTGACTTTCTCCATGCACAGAGTTCTGAACCATCTCAACTTCTAGATTGTCCCTGAGAAACAAGGACTATGGCAATACCCATTGTACAAATGAGGAAACTGAGGCTCAGAGAGGCAGACTCACTTATCTAAGGTCACACACCTTTGTAGAGTAGACCTAGGTCTGCCTGTCCTCAAAGTCTGTACTTTGTCTCTCTTCTGGCTTGGCCTGCCCACTGATTGGGAGCAGAAGGGGGACTTACTAGGCCTATCTGTATGTGCCTGAATTTACCTATTGCCCCATGGACAAGAGGCTGAGCACTGAGACTTCAAAGGTATCTGTCCACGCAGGTGTGGCTTGGCTGTTGGCCAGAAGGGAGATTTTTCTTCCCTGAGTTGTCCCAGCCTGTCTGACCTCACTCTCCCTGCACTGCAGTACAGTAATTGGCTCCCAAGCTCAGTTTTCTTGCCAGCACCAGGCTAGTGCCAGTCCTTCTCTATCAGGATCAAGCTTCTGACGTAGGAGCACTTTCCCATGGAGTCCTTCCTTTCTGGGTAGGGGCCTTTGAGTCAACTCTAGGGGTTGGTGATAGAACTCATGGTCCAAGAAAGGGCCTGAGATCCCAAAAAATCTTGAAAAGTGATTGCTGGACAGGGCTGGGAACAGTGTCATCCTGGGCTAGTGGCAGGGTTCAGGTAGAACAAGCTGTGGTCCTGTCTAGCCTGTTTGCGGAAGTAAAGCTCCAAGCCCTCCAAGGAATCCCTCAACCTGCTTATGAACAATCCCAAAGGACTTCCTTAAGGCCCTGGGAAAATTTGATAGCTAAAGTACAAAGGTAATTTGTCCAGGGAAACTCAAGACAGTTAAGGATCATTCCACAGTCAAGTTTGAGAGGAAGCAATGCTGAATTAATTTGAAACACCTATCCATTCATCTCCCCAACATATATTTAGGGAGCTCCTGCAAGGGACCAGGATACTTACAATCTCCGGGGACACACATCAGCTCTCCTTGTCTGGGGAGGTAGGGCAGCTCAAAGATTCCAGCTACCACATGGGACTGTGGAGTCAGACCAGACTTCAAATTCCAGCTCTGTCATTCCCTAGCAGTGTGACTTTAGGCAAGGGACTTCACTTCTCTGAACCTCATTTTCCTTGTCTATGTAATAGAGAGACCACCAGTTCTTGAACTATACCTTATAGAGGTCAATGAGATAATGTGTCCAAAAAGCTTGGCACATAGTAAGGTGTCAATACCTAAGAGCAAGAGCTACCATTTTTGGGACCTTAGCTAGGTCTTTAGATGCATTATTTAATATAATCCTGTCCACCAGCCTATAATGAATGTATTATCTCCATTTTAAAATCAGGGACCTTTCCCTCTGAGAGGTGAACTAACTTGTAGGAGGTCACACAACTTAGGCTTTCCCAGGTCTGTCTGATTCTAAGGCCTATCTATGCTTTCAGAAATGTTGCCTCCTTCTAATTTTGGTTTTCTGTGATAAGAATACAAAATGTGTTTTTAGGCTCAGAAGGCTTTTCTAGCAAATTTCTAGCAAGTAGGAGTAGAACAGCATGAGTTGCCCAGATATGTGTGCTATGGAACCTCAGATGGGCCACTTCAATTGTATCTGGTGAAGGAATCTTACATTCATTCCAGGAGTTTGATTTATTCTAGAGCAATTATTCTTTATCCTCTTTGGGCTCTGAATCCCTTAGTGCATCTCATGAAAGCTATAGATATTCTCCCTGGAAAAATACCTGTAGGTACAACACACTCTTTGGCTTGTGAAACCTTTGAAATCCATCTGTGGATCCCCTTTAAGCCTTCCTATAAGGCAGCATTTCCCAAATACGGGACACATATCACTCGTGGTGTCCAAGATCAGTTTAGCAATATGAGAACAAAACTTTTTATATTCTAATAGTTATTTATATTTTATAGTTACCTTCTCCTTATGACAGATGAGACTGGCTTTCTATTTATGGTGATGATATAAGTTTGCCTTTTTTTTTTTTTTTTTTCTGAAGCTGGAAACGGGGAGAAACAGTCAGACAGACTCCCGCATGCGCCCGACCAGGATCCACCTGGCACGCCCACCAGCGCTCTGCCCACCAGGGGGTGATGCTCTGCCCCTCCGGGGCATCGCTCTGCCGCGACCAGAGCCACTCTAGCGCCTGGGGCAGACGCCAAGGAGCCATCCCCAGCACCCGGGCCATCTTTGCTCCAATGGAGCCTTGGCTGCGGGAGGAGAAGAGAGAGACAGAGAGGAAGGAGGGGGGGGTGGGGGTAGAGAATCAAATGGGCGCTTCTCCTATGCGCCCTGGCAGGGAAATCGAACCCGGGCCCCCGCACGCCAGGCGATGCTCTACCGCTGAGCCACCTGGCCAGGGCCTAAGTTTGCCTTTAAAACTACACATTTTTAAAAGAAAAGGGAGTTGAGCCTGACCAGGCGGGGACGCAGTGGATAGAGCATCGGACTGTGATGCGGAGGACCCAGGTTCGAGACCCCAAGGTCGCCAGCTTGAGCTAGGGCTCATCTGGTTTGAGCAAAGCTTACCAGCTTGGACCCAAGGCTGCTGGCTCGAGCAAGGGGTCACTCGGTTTGCTGACAGTCCAAGGTCTAGGCACATATGAGAAAGCAATCAATGAACAACTAAGGAGCCGCAACAAAAAACTGATGATTGATGCTTCTCATCTTTCTCCGTTTCTGTCTGTCTGTCCCTATCTATCCTTCTCTCTGACTCTCTCTCCTGTCTCTGTAAAAAAAAAAAAAAAAAAAAAAAGTAAAGGGAGTTGAGCCTGACGAAGCAGTGGCGCAGTAGATAGAGCGTCTGACTGGGATGTGAAGGACCTAGGTTCAAAACCCCGAGGTCGCCAGCTTGAGTGTGGGCCTGTTTGGTTTGAGCAAGGCTCACCAGCTTGAACCCAAGGTCGCTGGCTTGAGCAAGGGGTCACTCGGTCAGTTGTGGTCCCCTGGTCAAGGCACATATGAGAAAGCAATCAATGAACAACTAAGATGCCATAACGAAGAATTGATGTTTCTCATCTCTCTTCTTGTCTGTCTGTTCCTATCTGTCCCTCCCTCTGTCTCTATAAAAAAAAAAAAAAAGTAAAGGGAGTTGAAAGGAAAAAATCGAATAAGCCATAGTAGCAGTAGGGTACAGGTATGGTAAAAATGATTCATACTGGGTTTACTTTAGCGTCATCTGAACCATCAGAGGACCTGGAACTGAACTATTCTGAGGCTCTCTAAATCTGATGGGATGGTTCTGATCAACCAAGGGTACCGTTGAATCTCCACTTCCACCTCTTCCCCTGAATCCTCCCTACTGCCTATCAAAACTACAGCAGACATAGTCTTCATTCAGCCCTAAGTGCAGGCATTTTGGGGTTATACCTATTCATTTACTCAGTACTCATTCAGCAAACATCATGTGCCAAGTGGCAAACATAGGCCATGCTCCATTCATTCATTCCCAGAAAGTATGAAATCCCCAGCACCCACAGATAAGCCAACCTGTCTGATGTGATGGAAAGTGCACTAGATTTGGAGTCAGAGAATCTTAGAAAACAGCTCCGCAGGTCCCTTCCCTTTTGTGTTCTTTTTCCCTAACACCAAATGCTTATTTTTCCACAACAATCCCCAGCATTGACTGGGTGTCCAACAATTCAATTTAATTTGGAGACTGACTCACAGAGTTAGCGTAGATCCCACAGACTAAGGTTTCAGTCTCACACGACTGTCCCCACTTCTGATGCTAGCTGCCAGTGGGGTTCCCAGCTACCCTCACTTCGCCCAGCTGACTACAAATTTGGAGGTTTCCACAACCGCCTCCTCGGGTTCAATAATTCTCTAGAATGACTCACAGAACTCAAGAAAATATTCTACTTACTATGACAGATTTATTATAAAGGATACAACTCAGGAACTGCCAAATGGAAGGGATGCATAAGGCAAGGTATTGAAGATGGAGGTGGCACCCATGCCCTTTCTGGGTGCAGGTGCACCAGCCTCACAGCACCTCATGGCTTTGGAGTTTTATGGAGATTTCATTTCATAGGCATGGCCCCTGGTGATTGAACTATCTCCAGCCCTTTGCCCCTCCCAGGAGGTCAGGAGATGGGGAGGGTGAGAGAAGGGACATGGGCTGGGATAGAAGGCTGAAAGTTTCAACCCTGTAATCACATGGGGGTTTCCTCTGGTGACCAGCTATCTAGATATTTGAAACTATCTAGCCCCTCGCCCCCTAAAATAGTCACTTTGTTAGCATAATCTCAGGTGTAGTTGTTAGGGACTTATTATGAAAAATGAAAAAGATACTCTTATCAGAAAATTCTAAGGTTTTCAAGAGCTCTGTGCTAGGAACCCTGGACAAAGACCAAATATATAGATATAAAATATATATATATATATATATATATATATATATATATATATTTTTTTTTTTTTTTTTTTTTTTTTTTTTGCCTGACCTGTAGTGGCACAGTGGATAAAGCGTCAACCTGGAATGTTGGGGTCACTGCTTCAAAACCCTGGGCTTGCCTGGTCAAGGCACATATGGAAGTTGATGTTTTCTGTTCCTCTCCCCTTCTCTTTCTCTCTCTCTCTCCTCACTAAAATAAATAAATAAAGCATTTTTTAAAATTAAAACAAATATATATATATTTTAAATTATATCACACCTTTGAATCTTCTTAACCACAAAAAGAGAGTATTCAACTAGATAAGAGGTTGAGTAGACCATATCTAGACTGCACTACATTTTAAAAAGTGATTATGTGCCTGACCTGTGGTGGCACAGTGGATAAAGCGTCGACCTGAAGATGATGAGGTCATGGGTTCGAAAGCCTGGGCTTGCCTGGTCGAGGCACATATGTGAGTTGATGCTTCCAGCTCCTCTCCCTTTCTCTCTCTGTCTCTCTCTTCTCTCTCTCCCTCTCTGTCTCTCTCTCTCTCCTCTCTAAAAATTAATAAATAAAATAAAAAAGTGATTATGTGCCTGACCTGTGGTGGTGCAGGGGATAAAACGTGGACCTGGAACACAGGCCGTAGGTTTGAAACCCTGGGCTTGCCTGGTCAGGGCACATACAAGAAGCAACTATGAGTTGATACTTCCCACTCCTCCCCCATGCCTTTCTCTCTCTTCTCTCTAAAATCAATTAATAAAACTTTAAAATAAAAGAGAAGACAGAAAATGAATTTGTGATCAATGTTTAAAAATATTTCTCATCAGCCCTGGCCGGATACCTTGGTTGGTTAGGGCATCATCCTGAAGTGCAGAGGTTGCTAGTTCAATCCCCAGGCAGGGCACATAAAGGAAAAGATCAATGTTCCTGTGTGTGTCTCTCTCTCTTCCTCCCTTCCTCTCTCACTAAAATCAATCAATAAAAAATTTAAATAAAATATAGTTGATATATTATAGTGTATTAGTTTCAGGTGAACAACATAGTGATTCAAGGAGACCTGGTCTTTTTTTTTTTTTTTTTTTTTTTTTTTTTTTTTTTGCATTTTCTTTTGCATTTTTCTGAAGCTGGAAACAGAGAGAGACAGTCAGACAGACTCCCGCATGCGCCCGACCGGCATCCACCCGGCACGCCCACCATGGGCGACTCTCTGCCCACCAGGGGGCGATGCTCTGCCCATCCTGGGCGTCGCCATGTTGCGACCAGAGCCACTCTAGCGCCTGAGGCAGAGGCCACAGAGCCATCCCCAGCGCCCTGGCCATTTTTGCTCCAATGGAGCCTTGGCTGCGGGAGGGGAAGAGAGAGACAGAGAGGAAGGTGCGGCGGAGGGGTGGAGAAGCAAATGGGCGCTTCTCCTGTGTGCCCTGGCCAGGAATCGAACCTGGGTCCTCCGCACGCTAGGCCGACGCTCTACCGCTGAGCCAACCGGCCAGGGCAAGGAGACCTGGTCTTTTTAATTCAATGCATAGTACGGTATGTGGCAGACATGGAATTAGATCCTGAAGATGCAGCAGTGAACACGACATGCAGGGGCAGATAAGACAATAACCATGCAAATATATACATGAGATAATTCCTTTAAAGGCATAAACGAGGCAAGTATCATACAATGGAGGAACTGAAAGTGGTGTTGTAGAGAGTAACTGAAGGGTAGTGGTAGAGGGCAAGTAGAGATGAGAGTTCAGGGAAGCTGGTGTTTCAGCTGAAATCTAAATAAGCAGACAGCTATGCCAGGAGGGCAATAAGAGGAAAGGGGTCCCAGGCACAGCTGCTGGAATAACCGAGTGAATGCAAACCACTAGGTCAGGGGTCTCAAACTCGCGGCCCACGCATGCGGCCCGCCGAACAATTTTGTACGGCCGCAGACTAATCCACGAAGTTCAAAATATTTTGGATAAAATTAAGTAAGCCTAGGGCCTACTTGTATTTTTCATTTCTCTAGCATCCTAGCTAGATATTAGCTTAGTTAACAGCAGTTGTGATGCGAACTACAGTTTCTGGTCGTTTTGTGACACTGAGTAAACTGCATGTACAATTGTGCTTGTTGTACTGATTTTTTTTTGTTTTCAACTGCAGTGAGAAAAGTGTTGCATAACAGTTGCCTTTTGTAGACCTAGTGCGGCCCGCCGAACGGCTGTGATCTTGCTCTGCGGCCCACGTGCTGAGTTGAGTTTGAGACCCCTGCACTAGGTGGTAAGCAACCACTCAAACAGCTGTTATTCTTATTACCTCATCCACTTTACTCTCAGCAACTTCTGTTCAAACAAGAAGCTGGCCAAGCTCTACAGAGGGATAGATAAATAAATAAATGTGTGTGTGTGTGTGTGTGTGTGTGTATGAAAAGTAAAGGCCCCCAAGAGAGATTCAGGTTCTGGTATCATCAGTAGATTCCACAGGTCTGAATCATACACCGAAGTCAGGTAGAAGCACTAACCCAGCCTCACTCCTAACTTCTTACTCAGGAATGACACCACATAGAACTATTTTAACTCCTTAAATCCATATCTAAGTATTGGAAACATATAACTGGGATGTTATCTGTTGTTCAATTTATTTACACATTAGTTGATTGTTGTATGTGCCCTGATTGGGTATGGCATTGCCACCTTGGCCCTTTCCCACAAGGCTCTAAGTAACCCAGCCAGGGCCTCATTATTCTCACTTCTTTCTCTCTGGAGTTGTGTGCCTCTTCCTGGTCAAATTGTAAGGGGCTCTGGGCTCGTAAGAGTAGGTGGTCAAGAAAAATGCAGAAATGTAAACAGAAAGCTTCTGGTGATTAATCTGATGACTTGTTTATGGAAGTTCAAAAACACATTATAGCCATTTAAGGGTTGGTTCAAATCCTTGCTGACTCTTGGGGACAGTTACATAAACTGATAGTTATTGATAAGATTCGCTGAGAACTATTATAAGATTCGCTGAGGACGCTGTGCTTAGAACTTCGAAAGTATTCGTTTATTTAATATTCCCAATATGCCTATGAAGTGCGTTCCTTTTAGATTTACCCCCCACACACACCCTCCCCGCCATGCAGCTAAGAAAACTGAGGTTCAAACAGCTATTAAACGACAGTGCTGGGATTTAAATCTAGAACTGACCCTGCTCTCTAACCTCCCAAAACCTTGCTTTTTTTCTAACCATTTAGTGGTTAGGTGAGCCTCCCTAAACCAAAGGAAATACCTCTGAGAGGGATGCCTTTCTCTCGGAGCACCTCCGCCCTAGAGATAAATCCTCAAGAAACTCCCACACAGGAAAGACTGCCACATCGGAGCAAGAAGCCCCACCCTGGGCACACACACCCAAATTCACCCAGAGGGCCTCCTCACCCCCTTTAAGGAGGTCTGCATTGCCCAGCAAGGAGACCTCACTCTTGGGGATAATCCCTTAATTCATAAAGGAAACCCTCTCCCATTCCTGAGGAACCTCTCCCCTATATTTAAAATAGGAGGACAGGATACATATTTTGTGGGACCCAATAATTTGCAAAAAGAAAATGTGGAGTCCTTTGCTTAAAAAATTTTTTTTCAAGAATGGGACAGTAGGCCCTGGCAGGTTGGCTCAGCGGTAGAGCGTCCGCCTGGCGTGCGGGGGACCCGGGTTCGATTCCCGGTCAGGGCACATAGGAGAAGCGCCCATTTGCTTCTCCACCCCCCCCCCCTTCCTCTCTGTCTCTCTCTTCCCCTCCCGCAGCCAAGGCTCCATTGGAGCAAAAATGGCCCGGGCGCTGGGGATGGCTCCTTGGCCTCTGCCCCAGGCGCTAGAGTGGCTCTGGTCGTGGCAGGGCGACCCCCCCCCCAGGGGCAGAGCATCGCCCCCTGGTGGGCAGAGCATCGCCCCTGGTGGGCGTGCCGGGTGGATCCCGGTCGGGCGCATGCGGGAGTCTGTCTGCCCGTCTCTCACCGTTTCCAGCTTCAGAAAAATACAAAAAAAAAAAAAAAGAATGGGACAGTAGCCTGACCAGGCGGTGGCGCAGTGGATAGAGGATCGGACTGGGATACGGAAGGACCTAGATTCGAGACCCGAGGTTGCCAACTTGAGCACAGGCTCATCTGGCTTGAACAAAAAATAAATAAATAAAAAGCTCACCAGCTTGGACCCAAAGTCGCTGGCTCGAGCAAGGGGTTACTTAGTCTGTTGAAGGCCCGTGGTCAAGGCACATATGAGAAAGCAATCAATGAACAACTAAGATGTTGCAATGAAAAACTGTTGATTGATGCTTCTCATCTCTCTCTGTTCCTATCTATCCCTCTCTCTGACTCTCTCTCTCTGTCCCTGTGGGAAAAAAAAAAAAAAGGAATGGGACAGTAGAACATTAAACCCTGGGGTTCCCTTTTCTGCCACTGGACTTGTCATTTGCCCAGGTAGCCGGCTCTGCTTCAGATACCCTTTCAGTAAAGGAATTGCCCACCTCTGTCAAAATCCGTAAATCTTTCTGATCTGGGGATGGACTGACTATCCTTATTCAAGAACAAATCTTGGGACAACCTCCATAAATTTGGAATCACTTCCTTGGGCTTGGGCAGAAGCTTTCCCTTGCACCCCTCTAGGCGCTGGTGGTTCTCGATAGCTCGCCTCAGCTCCACCTTCGGGTGTGTGGGCCTCACCGCGTGCGGACCATTGCCGGGGCAACCGACGCCACGAGCAGTGCATTATGGTCTGCAACAAGACGCAGAAGAAAGATCCTGAGGAAACCATTGAGGCGATAGACCAATGGGAGAGCCCTAGGCGCTAAGTAAAGCCAATAGGAATGTTTTATGGGGCGGGGGCCCAGGAGTGGGGCGGGGCATAGGCAATAGGCGGCGGCGGCTGGTGTGGGGCTCCTTAGATGCGCCACGGCTTCAGTAGCGACGGCATCTCTTGCTGGGTTCGATCTTTGCCAGCCCCTCCCCCAGGAGACTGTTGCAGTCGGCCATCCCCTACTCCTCTGTGAGAGACTTGGGAGTCCCCGGGGCTTCGCCACCTGGTTTTGTCTCCCGCCGGACTTATCCCGCCGTTGGGTCTGCGCGGCCCGTGTTCCCTGAAAAGTGGGGTGGGGGACATCATCCCGGGATGGCGTGGGACGGGCGGAGTGGGCCAGGGGTGCTGGCGCTTCGCAGGCGCAGTCTACACCGCTACTCCTCACCCCTTGCCCGGCCTCCTCCCTAGGTAACCATGTGCGACCGAAAGGCGGTGATCAAAAATGCCGATATGTCGGAGGAGATGCAACAGGACTCCGTGGAATGTGCTACTCAGGCGCTGGAGAAATACAACATAGAGAAGGATATTGCGGCCCATATTAAGAAGGTGAGGACGGGGCATGGGTGGGGAGCTCGGGTGATTGCGCGCAGCTGGGGCTAGTCACAACTTAGTTTTTCTCTCAGATCGTGCATTCTCCAGAGCGCCTGCAGAAATCCATGAGGGCACACAGGGCAGCTTGGGTGTAGAGGTTTCCAGAAAGAACGCAAGTGAATTTTGCGCACCTTTTGGGAAGACCAGAACCTCAGCTCCCGAAGTTTTTTTATTACCCAGCTCCACGGTGGGGAAGCGCCACCTAGCAACGGTTTCTAGGATCAGGGAGCAGCGATTCCCCCTTCTGCACGATTCCTGCGCGAAAAATCCATCTGGGTGTTCGGGAGGGGGGAGCTGCGTGGGTGTATCCAGCCAGGCCGAGGGAGATCGTGCCAGTGCCAGCCTTGCAGTCGGGAGTTGAGTCGGCAGTTAAGAGAAAGTGGGTGGTAGTGGTGGTTGGGGGATTTGAGGGGGGGGTGCTTGGTAAATGAGTCTGTAGAAAGCTGGCAGAACTGCCAACTTCTCCAGCTCTGTTTTCTGGAAGAGAAGAAAGCTGGCAGTCTAAGCCGAGAGTTTCAGTCTAGAATGGGAAGATGAGAGACTTTAGATGGAATAGAAATAAATGCCTTAATTTTTTTGACAAACGCAACAGTGCGTCCCTCTAGCTTGTAAGAATGTTAGCCTTGCTCTAAAAGAGGTTCATGCTGCACATAGTATAAGCTTTAGCCCCTGTATACGGTCAGTGAAGAAATTGACACAGGCATTCTGGTTAATCCCCAAGCCTCTTGGGGAAGGGAAAATAAAGTGTTCTTGGAACTTGTTATCCTTGTGGACCAGGTGGTATATCAACATTAAGATAGATGTGGAAAGGAGGGCTGTTAAAATTATAATTAAAGATAAAATATGACCGGTGGCCGTCAGATTCTGCTTCCAGCGTTCTTTTTATTTTTAATTTTTAAAAAGAATTTATTCATTTTAGAGAGGAGAGAGAGTGGGGGAGAGAGAGAGAGAAAGGTGGTAGGAGCAGGAAGCATCAACTCCGGAATGTGCTCTGACCAGACAAGTGCAGGGTTTTGAACCAGCGACCTCAGCATTCCAGGTCTATGCTTTATCCACTGCGCCACCACAGGTCAGCAGCATTCTTTTATAGGAGCAGTGGAAACCCAAATGTCTTGTCTCAAGTTAAAATTTTAATCCATAGTGGTTTAGATACTAATACAGACTGTGTCCTTTTGGAAATCGTTTTGTTACCAAGGGTACGGGAGTACAGTTAAGGAATGAATGAATAAAATGGGGTATTTTAGACTAAATATTTTCTTCAGTTTTGTGGTGCATGACAAAGAGGATTATTTAGTTCTGTTTACACATAAGAACACGATAAACTAGAAATAACTGATGTCACCTGCTATCAGTGAATATTATGGAAGTTCTAAAGGTGAAATTACCATGATAACCAAGCGCCCTGTCTTTTGAGGCTGCCCTTTCTGCCTCTTACATCCCAGCCCCCATTCCCAGCTTAGCTCAGACTGCAAGTATGTTTGCATTAATGCACTATGTAGGCGACTTGGAGTGGGGGAACATTCTTTCATTCTAAGAATTTGCAGATGCTAAGGTTTCTTCTTTCTGCCCCTTCAGGCTCTGCTTATACAGGAGACAAATTTGGATCTCTGGTTTAATCCTAAAATTCTAGTGTTCTTATTTCTCTCCACCCCTCTCTCCCCAGGAGTTTGACAAGAAGTACAACCCCACCTGGCACTGCATTGTGGGGAGGAACTTCGGTAGTTACGTGACACATGAAACCAAACACTTCATCTACTTCTACCTGGGCCAAGTGGCCATTCTTCTGTTCAAATCTGGTTAAAAGCATGGACTGCACCACACACCCAGTGATCCATCCAAAAATAAAGGATTGCAGCCTAAATTCCAAATACCAGAGACTGAAACCTGCAGCCTTGCCTAAGGGAACACCTTGATCTTGAACCTTTACTGTGTTGTTTTTGTATAGGGCATTCTCTGTACTCATTTGTTGTGGTTATAAAACAATTAGGAAAACAGCTTACATTGTATTTATTTTCTATTCCATACCTGTCTGCCCCATGTTGTTCCTCAAAATCCATTCCTTTCCCCCCAAAATAAATCAGTTGGAGAACTATGTGTTAGTTAAAATTTGTTCAACTGATCTGGGGTTGAAGGTGGCCCATAGCCATCGATGTTAGTTGGGGTAAGCCCTTGAAGTTTCTGTGGGATGTAGAAGAGCCTACTCAGTACTTTTGAGTCTAATTCTCATCCATCTGCAACTGTTATATATGGTAGAATATTCAGAAGTGCATGTTAGAGAAACTTTGATTAAATCTTACTTCTAACCTGATAAATAATTGTCCTTAAGCACTTTCTTAAAAGATGTTGCTATAGAATGTTCTGGGCCTTAGGCTTCGGGTGGTGGTGATAAATGTGTAGAACTCCTTTACATAAGCTTTCTACGGTTGTAAAATGCAAATAAGCTGATAATTAAGTTGGGCTAATGAGAAATTTGGTCTTTGGGCTATCCCCCTTCCCCTGTCAGGCCCAAAAGATAACTGGAAAGATTAAAGATGGTTTTAAAAGGGAAAGGAGATTTTTTTTGAGCTACAGCTCTCCAAGTGATTTTTTTATATAAAGTCTTAGGAATTAAATTAAATGTGTAAGCCTGCTGTGTTGTGTTTTAACTAGCTGTGGTCAGAAATCCAATTAACATGAATTGAAGTTTTGGTAAAAGGCCCAATTAATGGATAAATACAGCCTTCATTAAAGATCTGCTATCAATTTTTTTTTTGTATTTTTCTGAAGCTGGAAACGGGGAAGCAGTCAGACTCCTGCATGCGCCCCACTGGGATCCGCCCGGTATGCCCACCAGGGGGCGGTGCTCTGCCCATCGGGGCATCGCTCTGCTGCGACCAGAGCCAGTCTAGCACCTGGGCCACAGAGCCATCCCCAGCGCCTGGGCCATCTTTGCTCTAATGGAGCCTTGGCTGCGGGAGGGGAAGAGAGAGACAGAGAGGAAGGAGAGGGGGAGGGGTGGAGAAGCAGATGGGCGCTTCTCCTGTGTGCCCTGGCCGGGAATCGAACCCGGGACTTCCGCATGCCAGGCCAATGCTCTACCACTGAGCCAACCGGCCAGGGCCTCCTGCTATCAATTTTAAGAAGACTTAACTCCTAAGAAAAGCAAATATGGCAAACTTGTCTTGAAGATAGAAAAGTACTCCAGAGGTTGGCACAACTCACCCGTCTTAAATTACAAGGAAGGCCTTGGCTTTCTAGTGACCCTATGCTCATGTTCACATTAGGTAAAACTTTTTTTTTCATTTGAGAGAGGAAGGGAGAGAGAAGCATCAACTCATTTAGTTGTGCATTCATTGGTTGCTTCTCGTGTGTTGGTTGCTTCCTGACCAGGGATCGAACCAATGCCCTTGGTACACTGGGATGACACTATCCACTGAGCCACCCAGCCAGGACTGTAAAACTTTTTTAGATCTTGGATCTGTGAGAGACAATCAGGATTTCTGAGCACCCAGGCTATTGCTACACAGAAGGAGGTGATAGATTTGAATTGATAGGTGATGACTCTATTTTAAAGAGCAGCATTAGGTCTAGAACATCTTTGGAAGATTGTTTATCAGAACTTGAGGTTTTAAGAGTCCTGGTGAAGTTGAGCTATGTTTGAACTGGGAATATTTTCAGTCTGTGCATGTAAATACAAGCAGCTGGACATTGGGGGTACTATCTTGATTAAGCCCATATCTACTTCCAGGAAGTGGCAGCTTTTATTTTTTGATTCAGATGGGAGGAAACCACATTGCCATGGATAGAGCTGGGTCTGTGGTTTATGAAGTTCCCTCCAGTGCCTGTTCCTTGTTCATTTCAAAGGCCCACAGGCTCCAGCTGGTTGGGGAAAAACATGTAAGCTAAAGTTTTTCTAAGGTTTAGCATTTTATTAAATGCTCTTAGTTTCTGTCTTTGAGGTAGTTGCATGTAAGATAGCCGTATCTGAAAGCCTTTCAGTGACAGGGCAAGATCTTATGATTGAAGGTACATAAATGACCCCTACTGTGCTGGGATAAGAGGCAGCATATCTGAAGCCTTTTCAAATAGTCCTGAAATAAGCTACAATTAACAAACTGTCAGCCAACTCAAAAGTTGGTTTTTGCAATTTCTTAAGCAAGGCACCATCATAAAAACCTTAAGCTTTATCCACATATGCCAGGCCTAGTAACTCAATTGGTTAGAGCAACATCCTGAATTGCTAAGGTTGCAGGTTCAATCTCCAGTCAGGGTATGATCGTATGAATAAGTAGAACAACAAATTGAAGGATTTTTTCTTTCTCTGCCTCTGCCTCCCTCTTTCTAAAAATCAATTTTAAAAAAAGCAAAAAACTTTTAAAAAACGGTATGTCAGTTACTGTATTAAGGATATAGGCACTCTGTCCAGCTCTGTCCCTGAGGACTGGAGGGCATTAGACTAGACAAATAGTTTTCAGACTGTTTTTGTGATAAAGCCCTTTTAAATTTTTTTTAATTTAATTTTTGTTTTTACTGATTCTAGAGAAAGAGGAAGGGAGAGACAGAAGTTTCGATTTGTTGTCCACTTACCTATGCATTCATTGGTTGACTCTTGTATGTGCCCTGACTGGGGATCAAACCTGCAACCCTGGCGTATTGGGATGATGCTCTAATCAACCAACCTACCTGGGCAGGGCTATAAAACCTTTTCTTCAAATGTATTCTGACAAAGAAGCTCTCTGTATAAGATGTAAAAGCATGAGTTTGCAGATACATTCCTTTGAGGATTTGTTTTCTTCATGACAGGTATGGAGGGCACAATAGTGGCTTTTGGTAGAAGAACACTGAGTGATGACAAATGTGTTTCCCTCAAGAAAAAAACCCCAACAAATACCATACAAATTGTAAACTCGTTTAATTATTCAGTATGAAATTCTAGTCGTGATTGTTAGCCCTCTGACAGACCTTGGCTTTTGGCCCTTACCCAGTCCTAGGCTGAAAAGTTGACTCAGGTATGGTTGGGAAGTTTTCTGGTTCAAATCATCATTAGGTTCCAATGATGCCATCATCCCTCTGGAAGTCAGCACCAGCACAGAAACTATAAACATGCTTCAAAACTGAGCATTAGTGCTGGTTTTACCTTAATGACATACTCACTGCACGGCTGAGAAAAAGATAGGGGGAGTTGAGCCAAAAATACAGACACAGTACCTTGGGGAGAAGGCCTGAAGCAGTTCCTAATGAAAACTGAAATCAAGTGATGGGAATTTGTTTTGTCCACTGTGAGATTGGTCATATTAGAACAGGAGTCCAAGGCACATATCCTTAAGAGGAGATACTCTGTTGCTGTCTCACTAGCCTGATGATCCTTCGGTTGCAGGCTTTTGACAGGATGTGAGTGGTTCATTCTCCAGGACGGTAAAGGAGTTATAGTTTGAAGCCAGAATGAACGGCCACTATGCCTGATGTTAGATTTTCATAAGTCACCTTCTGAAAACCTGCATCTTCTATCATCTCCTTGAACTCTTCCTGAAACAAAAAGGGAAACAGAGCAAGGATCACCTGCATTTCACTTTTTAGGGTTTTGTCATAAGCTACAGACGTTTCGTACCTGAGATGGGAACCGTCGAATACTCTCTACAAGGTACTGGTAGGCTTTCCAGTCTCCTGCAATAACCTCTCCCAGGACAGGAATGACCTGGAAGCTATAGAGATCATAAAGCCTAAACAAAAAGGCAAAAAAGGTTAAGGTTAGAACATGCCCCTTGGTAAGAAGGAAGAAGGTCTAGATCAGGGGTCATAAACTCAAATGCCTACAGGGGTCAAACAAGTATCTAAATTAAGTGAAGTGAGCCAGGTTTAAGATCAGCAGGGAGTAGCAAGGATGTGGTTACAGGTACAGTTAGGAAGTACCATAAAAGTGGAGAAGGGCTAGTTACTGCTCAGCTCTGACTATGGCCATGTGGGAATATGCTTGCCCAGGGTTGCCATATTATCTGATTTCTCAAGTGAAACTAGCAATCCAGATTTTTATGTAAAGTTCCCTGATTTTTAAATATAGACATCCAAGTCAACTTAAAATGCCAGGAGTCAAACTGTGGACAGACTAAAGCCTCTGGTTGTTGGTTGAGACTCTTCTGGCCTAGATGTTATCCTTTAGCAGTGGCTGACCTCTGAGGTGGCACTATCCCTCAGGGAGTCTGGGACTGAATTATGAGGTTGATGCTTGATGCTTTTGTTTACTAGCTACTTTCTATCCATTTTGGGATGGGAACCCTTGGCTAAAGAATGAGAATCAAACCCTGTTAATGATGCCAACCTGGATACAAGGAGGTTGTTCACTTGACTAAACTCCAGACAGAGAAACTGTCCTCCTGGTTTCAGAACCCGATGGGCTTCCTGGAGTGCCTGCATGAGAAAAGGAACGAAAGACACATTCCTCAGCAGGCTCACTCAATTCCGTGTGGCCGAGACAGCGTCAGCTTCTGTGGGCGCAAATTACCATCCCACGGATCCCTTGTTCACTCTCCATTGGGAAGCTAAAACAGCAGAAATATCCCTACAACATCCTAAATTTTATACGTCTCTGCTGTTCATGAGGAGAACTTTACTTAGAGTAATCTAAACTGACTCTGGTTGGTACAACCCACATGAAAGGCATTTAAATTTTTTAAAATTTATTTATTGATTTTAGCAAGAGAGGATGGGAGAGAGAGAGAGAGGGACATTGATCTGTTCCTGTATACGCCCTGGCTAGAGATTGAACCTGCAACCTTTGTGCTTCAGAATGATGCTCTGACTGAGCCATCTGGCCAGGGTGGCAATTTTTGAATTATCAAAATCACAATGGATATCTTCTTTGATCAAGCAATTTTATGTTAAGGAATCTTACAGAAATGCTTCTATGGAAATGTACTACAGCACAAGATCAGAAACATCTTAACCATTAGTGAGAGACTGGTTAAATGATAGAACATCTATACAAATGGAATCTATGCAGCTATCGAAAAGGGGAAGAGCCAGTATTTTTTATGTACCAACATGGAAAAATTTCCAAGATTTATTTTTGAGGGTAAAAGCAAGGGGAAAAGTGTTTCATATGTTAATACTTGTATTAAAAAATGAAAAAAATACATTTAATGTGCACAAAACATCTTTCCAAAAATACAAGATACTAATGATTGAAGGGAGAGGAGGCTCTGAATGGTTGGGATACAAAGGTGGGAGGAGGACTCACTGATACACTCTTGTACCTTTTGAACTTTGAATCTATTTCAGTTTTTAATTAAAAAATTATTAACTGGCTGCAGACATAGGACAGGTCTCAAACACCAAGCTAAAGACCACCATAAAGGATGTCCGAGCCAGAGCAGAAGAGTCAGGTAACTGGAGCCCACATTACAGAAACCAAACTGATGCCTTGTACATTGTCTTAAATGCTTTGGACAGAATGTTGAAGTATAAATAAAGAACAGCTGCATCAGATTAAGAATTGAACATTCCCTTCTTTCTATAGAGGAACCATAAATCTAGCTACTTTCTGCCAAAACAGTGTTTGAGTGCCTTGTTCCAAATCAACTTCAGAAATGCCTGTAAACCTTTGCAAACTCACAGGGTCAGATGGCTTCACACATGAGAGGAAACAGATGAAATATATCAGAGCAAGACTGACAGTCTCAAAGAGGTAAGTACCAACCCAAGCAGCCAGGGTTTCTATGGGGATCTGCTCTGTGGTTGCGGAGAAAAGAATCTCTCCGTCTTTCATCATTCACTATGGAGCCGCTCCAGGAGAACTAGCATCCTGAGATGCAGCCATTCATACCCGATCCATGTGTGTGACATTCCGGATCCCAAAGGCAATGGTGTAAACATCAAACTTGTCATCATCAAAGGGTAGTTCTTCAGCATCTCCCAATACCCAAGCAAGTCCTAAAAGAGAAATTAGTTTTTTGTCTCAGTCTGGGTAGCTGTCTGTTCTGCACCCAGTGAATTGCCAAAACTGCGTGGAAACCTCTGAACCTGTACTCAGCCAGGCAGAGCTGGACAGCCTGGATACCCCCTTTGCAGCTGGCTTCTGAAGTGGGTCAGTCTCAGCAAGCTTAGCCTTCAAACCTGTGGAATCTGATACTAACTCTGGGTGGTTACTGTCAGAATTGAACTGAACAATTTAAGATGCCTAGTTGGTGTCAGAGAATTGGAGAACTGTTTAGTGATGGACAAACATCACACCTTTGGTATCAGAAGTGATGTCAGAAAACACCACACACCTGCCTTCTCCCTTGGATTCCTGGCCACTGTCTTAATGGGTATACTCCAATCCTGAGAACTTGAAACTGGTGTCCTTGAAGTTTAGGTGAAGTCCTCCGCCCAAGGCTCTTAGTGAAATCTAATGTTGATTTAGTTATGTCTACTCTCAAGCAGTTTTTAGTCAACTAAGGGTTTTGTATAGTGCACTGTGGTTAGGAGCCCAGATTCTGGGGTTAGACTGCCTGGGTCCAGCTTCCCCATTATTAGCTGTACAATCTTGAAAAAACTACTCTGCCTCAGTCTCATCTGTAAAATGGAGTAAACAATAGTACCTACGTCAGAGGGTCATTGGAAGTATTATAAATACAGAATTTTGCATTGTTATATTGATTCTACTGGAGTCATAGAGAATCAAAATGTCTAGACCCCAAGTTTGGTCATGAATTCAGAAAACTTTAAGGATCCTGATTCAATTTTAACATTATTCAGTTTGCAGTGAACTAGATAGATATAATATATGACATAGAAGGCAGGCTCTATGAGGAAGGCAAATGAAAATAACCTTTCTGGAAAGCAAACTAGCAGTATATAACAAGAACCTTAAAAATAAGCATATCCTGAGACCCAGCTCTTATGACTTTTAGAAGGGGGACATTGTTGACATCGTCATAGCTACTGCTTGCTGAACCCCTTGATGGCAGTCTGTGTTCTCACTTTCCAGTAGTGCCCCCTTATCCAAGGTTCCACTGTCTGTGGTTTCAGTTACACATAACTGCAGTTCAGACATACCAAAGAGAAGCTGTCAAGAACTTCTTGTAAGAGAAAAGGTGAAAGTTGTCGACTTAGCAAGAAAGGAAAAAAAAATCATATGCTGAGATTGCTAAGATCTACAGTAAGAATAAATCTTCTATCCATGAAATTGTGAAGGAGGGAAAGAAATTCTAGTTTTGCTGTTGTACCTCAAACTGCAAAAGTTACAGTCACAGTGTATGATAAGTACATAGTTAAGATGGAAAAGGCATTAAATTTGTGAGAAGATATGAATAGAAAACACATTCCATTTGATGGCATATTGCACCAGAAAACATTGAGCCTATACAAAGACGACAGCAGGCCTGACCTGTGGTGGCGCAGTGGATAAAAGCGTCGACCTGGAAATGCTGAGGTCGCCGGTTCGAAACCCTGCGCTTGCCTGGTCAAGGCACATATGGGAGTTGAAGCTTCCAGCTCCTCCTCCTTCTCTCTCTCTGTTTCTCTCTCTCCCTCTCTCTCTCCTCTCTAAAAATGAATAAATTAAAAAAAAAAAAAAAACAAAGACGACAGCAGAGGATCTTCTGAAACGAGTGACATTGAGACCATTTACTGCAAATAAGGGATGATCACACAGATTCAGGAATAGGTTTGACATTTTATCCTCTGATATCACAAGAAGAAGAAGGATACATATAGAACAATAAGAAAGTTTGAGAGAGAGAGACCACATTCACATAACTTTCATAACAGTATATCATTAGGATTATTCCATTGTATTATTAGTTTCTGTTGATCTCTTACTGTACCTAATTTGGAAATTAAACTTTATCATAGGTGTGTATATACAGTATTGGGTAAAACAGTATATATGTATAGGGTTTAGTATTATCTGAGGTTTCAGACATCCACTGAGGATCCTGGTACTTATCCCCCAGGGATAAAAGGGACTAGCGTACATATATTGGTTTATCCTATCCTCATACCAACGCCATGAGATAGCTGTTACTATCATCCTGTTTCAGGTAAGCAAAGTTTAGTCTCAAAGGTTAAAGTAGCTTGTTCAAAGTCACACCGATGGTTGAGAACTCAGGCAGCTTTATTTTAGATCCTGTGTTTCTAACACCTATAGTACTGCCTACTATGAGGTGGTTATTATTTTCTCCATTTCACTGATTGAGAGCTAGAAAGTTTAAATATTTGTCTAGGTTATATAGTCAGTAAAAAAAAATTAATGAATGCATGCAAAAATGTATAAATAAGGATGTCACAATGTTGTGCTATATGCAAAACCATTAGAAAAAATGAAAGATCAATTGGGTGTTGGTTATGTAAATTGGTTCTATGAATCATGAAACATCCATCTGGGGAAATATCATAAAAAGTAATTATTTTAAGGAATTTTTAATGACATGGAAACATCTCATAATGATGAGTTAAGGAAGAATACTAAATTGTATATACAGGATGTTCTCAGTTTTTTTTTTTTTAAATTTATTTTTTTATTTATTCATTTTTTTAGAGAGGAGAGGGAGATACAGAGAGAGAGAGAGGAGAGACAGAGAGAGAGAAGGTGGGGAGGAGCTGGAAGCATCAACTCCCATATGTGCCTTGACTAGGCAAGCCCAGGGTTTCAAACCGGTGACCTCAGCATTTCCAGGTCGACGCTTTATCCACTGCGCCACCACAGGTCAGGCTGTTCTCAGTTTTATAAAAAGGAAATGATTAGAAAAAAGATAGGGAGTAAATCTATTAAAATATTAAAGAGTATGTCCAGATGTTGGAATTATGGGTAACATTTACTTTCTTTTCAATATTTTTCCAAAATTTTGAATTTAGAAATCCAAAATTTCAAACATATCACATTTAGAGCACATCAAATCAAAGGCAACTGCCCTCAGAGCTTCCATTTGGGGAGAAAGTGCTACATATAAGCATTTAAAAAAACCCCGCCTGGGCCCTGGCTGGTTGGCTCAGTGGTAGAGCGTTGGCCTGGCGTGCAGGAGTCCCGGGTTCGATTCCTGGCCAGGGCACACAGGAGAGGCGCCCATCTGCCTCTCCACCCCTCCCCCTCGCCTTCCTCTCTGTCTCTCTCTTCCCCTCCCACAGCCAAGGATCCATTGGAGCAGCGTTTGCCCGGGCGCTGAGGATGGCTCTGTGGCCTCTGCCTCAGGCGCTAGAATGGCTCTGATTGTGGCAGAGCTACGCCCCAAGATGGGCAGAGCATCGCCCCCTGGTGGGCGTGCCGGGTGGATCCCGGTGGGTTGGGCGCATGCGGGAGTCTGTCTGACTGCCTCCCTGTTTCCAACTTCAGAGAAAAAAAGAAAAGAAAAAAAAAAACCGCCTGACCTGTGGTGGCGCAGTGGATAAAGCGTCGACCTGGAAATGCTGAGGTCGCCGGTTCGAAGTCCTGGGCTTGCCTGGTCAAGGCACATATGGGAGTTGATGCTTCTAGCTCCTCCCCCCTTCTCTCTCTCTGTCTCTCTCTCCTCTCTCTCTCCCTCTCTCTCTCTCCTCTCTAAAAATGAATAAATTAAAAAAAATTTTTAAAACCCCAAAACACCCACCTAACAGTGCTACACAGAAAAGTGCCTTTACTCATTCACTTTTACATTTATTAAATATTTCTAGGATCCTCCCACTTAGTTTCTTCTATTTTTGCATGGTATACTTTTGCAAAGGCATTATAAGTGGAGGTTGAAAAAGCAAGGAGGAAAGATAAAAATAGTTCTATCCAGCATTTAATGATTCCCACACAGGTGGATTTGTCCTGGCAGGTAGGAGGGCCTGAAGGGCAAGCTCTGCTATGGAAGAGAAGATTCAAGAAATGAAACATTCCTTATTATTTCTATGTTTGCTCCCCATTCCTTATGGCTGAGTACCAGAGAGATGGGAAACACGTTTTTTCAGTAGGTGTAAGGAAACATAGTGTCTTTGTCTGGAAACACAAGTGACTGGTCTGCCTTCTGGTCAGTGTTGATGGTTAACAAAAGAGCCCTTCATCTGGGGGGTCGGGTGGGCTGCCCTTGGTGTAGGCAGCTGGTCTGAGGGTGGGGGCAGGAGGAGGAAGAATTGAGCTAAAATAACCATAGACTCTCCTGGTGGGGGAGGGAAGGAGAGGAGTACTGATGTTGACCTGAGGCACTCTGTTTTCTTTGTTGTACACCACTGCCTCTCACAGCGGCAGCCTGCAGTGCTTGGCCAGCGTGGGAGAGGGCAGAGCAGCCGCTCTGGAAAGCTGGGTAAACACGGTGCAGCTGCCGGGATCATTCCTTCTACTTGAAATAACTGGTGGTGTGGGGGAGAAGTAGTACTTCAAAATATTTAAATGAACAGAAAGCCAAATGTAAATTGTATATCTTCCCCCCACTTCCCTCAACAGACTGAGATAAATGCTTCTAAAATGTCCATCTTTAAGCTAGGCCACTTTGTGGTTGCAGTGGCTTCCTGGACATATGCAGTCACTCTGCTGTGGAGAGGACTGTGGTTTCAGAGGAGAGTAAATGCTCACTTAACATCGTCGATAGGTTCTTGGAAACTACGACTTTAAGTAAAACGATGGATAAAAAAATCAATATGACCATAGGCTAACTGATTCAAACAAGAGTTAAGTTCCTATGGTATCTTTCCAGTCACAGAAACAGCACCCAACTTCTAAAGAAAGACTCAAAACTCTTCTAATATTAAACATTGAAATAAATGTGAGCTCTAGATACATTTATGAAAGATTCATAAAAACAAATCAGATAATGGTTTTCCAACCTGATTATTCCAGTTCAGAGTTGCAGATGGCCGGAGCCTCTCTTGGCAGCTCAAATCGAAAGTGAGACTAACCCTGGACAGGACAGCCTTCCATCACAGGGCCACTCACACACCCACACTCACTCAGATGGGGACAATGTAGACATGCCAATGCACCTCATGTGCACAGCCCAGGGACGTGGGAGGAAACTGGAGTACCCGAAGAAAACCCACACAGACATGGGGAGAATGTGCCAACTCCTCACAGACAGTGGCCCTGGCTGGAAAACCAAAATTTTTTTCTCATCAATGTTACAACGTTGAACAGAAAAACATTATTCTAGGATCTGCTGTACTGTTTATGGGTGTTTTTTTAACTATCAGTTGGGACTTCTGAGAAACTGATGTTGACATGGAGTGCAAAGGTTTTTTAGGGTTTGGGTGGTTTTTTGGGAGGGGAGAAGGAACACTAGGAAAAGATAAAAGGATGAGGAAGCATGACTGAGTGGGGAAACCTGTTAGATCTTGCTGCAGGTCAGATATAGTCGTAGCCTACTCAACAGGGGGATCTGGAGCAAAGAATGCCTGGTTAAGAGCCCTGCCTGGGACCATGGCCATCTGGATCAGCAGTAGAGCATTGGCAAGGCGTGTAGAAGTCCCTGGTTCGATTCCTAGTCAGGGCACACAGGAGAAGTGACCATCAGCTTCTCCTCCCCCTCCTCCCTCTCTCTTTCTTTCTCTCTTTCTTCCTCTCCCACAGCCATGGCTTGAATGGTTTGAGCAAGTTGTCCCTGGGCGCTGAGAATTGCTCCATGGCCTTGTCTCAGGTGCTAAAATAGTTCAACAGAGCAGCAGTCCCAAATGGGCAGACCCTTGCCTGGTAGTAGGCTTGCCGGATGGATCCTAGTTGGGTACATGTGGGAGCCTGTCTCTCTACCTCTGATGTAATTTATTTTTTTTTTAATTTTATTTATTTATTTATTCATTTCAGAGAGGAGAGGGAGAGAGAGGAGAAACAGAGAGAGAGAAGGGGGGGGAGGAGCTGGAAGCATCAACTCCCATATGTGCCTTGACTAGGTAAGCCCAGGGTTTCGAACCGGCGACCTCAGCATTTCCAGGTCAACGCTTTATCCACTGTGCTACCACAGGTCAGGCTCTGATGTAATTTAAAACAAACAAACAAACAAACAAAAAAACCCTGCCTGGGAACTGTCCAGGTGCTCAGCCATCAGCTGGGCTCTGGCAGGAGAAAGCCAGGCTGGGAAGCTCAGGCAGAGCCTACAGGTGCTAAGAGCGGGAGGCTGTCAGCTAACTACACTCCTGTGGCTGAAGGCCAAGTTCCTTCTTTAAGGGCAGCGCACCTGCTTGGCTTCCACATCAATCAAACGATCCTAGTGCTGACATAGGAATGGACTGGCTCAAGAATAGGACATTTGGGGTCATAGGGGGACGGCTAGGAATTGAAAGCAAAACTTCTGTCTCAGGGCCCAGGAGTTAAGATCCAAAGATTCAGCTCCACCTGGAGATCTGCCATTTAGGTTGTATTACTTGAGTGACATATATAACCTCCTTGGGCTTTGGTCATTTCCTCTGTCGCACAGGGCTGATAATCTAACTCCCTGGCTTGCTGAAGGAAGGTACATTAACAGCACAAACTGGATTCACTCACACAAATTATCTTCAACTCGGCCTGACCAGGCGGTGGCACAGTGGATAGAGCGTCGGACTGGGATGCAGAGGACCCAGGTTAGAGACCCCGAGGTCGCCAGCTTGAGCGCAGGCTCATCTGGTTTGAGCAAAAGCTCACCAGCTTGAGCCCAAGGTCGCTGGCTCCAGCAAGGGGTTACTCGGTCTGCTGAAGGCTCGCGGTCAAGGCACATGTGAGAAAGCAATCAATGAACAACTAAGGTGTTGCAACGCGCAATGAAAAACTAATGATTGATGCTTCTCATCTCTCTCCATTCTTGTCTGTCTGTCCCTGTCTATCCCTCTCTCTGACTCACTCTCTGTTTCTGTAATAAATAAATAAATAAATAAATAAAAATAAAAAAATTAAAAAAAAATTATCTTCAACTCTTACCTAGCTATGAGTTTTTGAAAACAGGAAAATAAAGCACTTCAACATTTCCTGTATCCTATCTTATTTTATAAGCATGCAAACATTTCTGTAGGACTTACCTGTTTTGTATCCTTGAGCATAGGCTTTCTGCTTTCCAATCTTCAGCATCTCCTTATTGATGTCACAGACCACGACGTGGGAACTATGCAAGGAATCCTCTTCATTCTGGTACTTTTGAGCAATTTCTTCCCACGACAAATTTTGCTGGGCCCTTAACTGCCTCTTCTGCTTTCTCCGATGCTGTGTCTGAACATAGTTAAGGAACCGGAATGCAATGTCACCTGTGGAAAGTCATCAGGAGGAAAGATGGAAACATAAACAAAAACAAAAACCCGCCTAACCAGGCGGTGGCACAGTGGATAGAGCATCGGACTGGGATGCGCAGGACCCAGGTTCGAGACCCTGAGGTCGCCAGCTTGAGCGCGGGCTCATCTGGTTTGAGCAAAAAGTTCACCAGCTTAGACCCAAGGTCGCTGGCTCGAGCAAGGGGTTACCTGGTCTGCTGAAGGCCCGTGGTCAAGGCACATATGAGAAAGCAATCAATGAACAACTAAGGTGCCGCAACGAAAAACTGATGATTGATGCTTCTCATCTCTCTCCGTTCCTGTCTGTCCCTATCTATCCTTCTCTCTGACTCTCTCTCTCTGTCCCTGTAAAAAATAAATAAATAAATAAGAATTCCTTAAAACACACACACACACAAAAAAACAAAAACCCAGCATTTCCTAAACCCAAACGGGGCCACAAAGGAATAGGAGTTGGGGAGTGTATGAAAATGAAGTTTGTCCTCATCTCTACAGTGACTTATTTTTTTAACTTCTAAGATTATTTAGAAAACTTTTTTTTTTTCTTTTTTCCGAAGCTGGAAACCGGGAGGCAGTCAGACAGACTCCCGCATGCGCCAGACCGGGATCCACCCGGCATGACCACCAGGGGGCGATGTTATGCCCCTCTGGGGGGTCGCTCTGTTGCATCCAGAGCCATCCTAGCGCCTGAGGCAGAGGCCACAGAGCCATCCCCAGCACCCAGGCCATCTTTGCTCCAATGGAGCCTCGGCTGTGGGAGGGGAAGAGAGAGACAGAGAGGAAGGAGAGGGGGAGGGTGGAGAAGCAGATGGGCGCTTCTCCCGTGTGCCCTGGCCGGGAATCGAACCCGGGACTCCTGCTCGCCAGGCCGACGCTCTACTGCTGAGCCAACCGGCCAGGGCCAGAAAACTTTTTTTTTTTTTTTTTTTTCTGAAGCTGGAAACGGGGAGAGACAGTCAGACAGACTCCCACATGTGCCCGACCAGGATCCACCCGGCACGCCCACCAGGGGCTACGCTCTGCCCACCAGGGGGCGATGCTCTGCCCCTCCAGGGCGTCGCTCTGCCGTGACCAGAGCCACTCTAGCGCCTGGGGCAGACACCAAAGAGCCATCCCCAGCGCCCGGGCCATCTTTGCTCCAATGGAGCCTTGGCTGCGGGAGGGGAAGAGAGAGACAGAGAGGAAGGGGGGGGGGGTGGAGAAGCAAATGGGCGCTTCTCCTATGTGCCCTGGCCGGGAATCAAACCCGGGTCCCCCGCATGCCAGGCCGACGCTCTACCGCTGAGCCAACCGGCCAGGGCCCAGAAAACTTTTTTTAATTGCATAATTAATTCATGGACATATTCTTACTATAAAAGACTCAATATCTCAAAATATAGACTAAAACACAAAAGTCATATCCTCTGTCCTTATCTTCTCCAGACATAACTAGAATTAAAAGCTTAATGTATAGCTTTCTAGTCTTTTTCCAATAATTTTTATGAAAGTAACATATGGGTCTGGTTACAAGCAACAATTCTCTGTCCTACCACTTCTCACTCCCCCTTCAGTTCCCCAGAGACCGTCTTTCCCAACTCTTTTAGCTCTTTCCTCTCTAGGTTACAGTTATTGCATTTCTTTGAAATTTATACCTGCCCCGCTGTCTCTGCTTGCCTTTACTCAGCAAATTCAAATTCATCACTTTTCTTTCTTTCTTTCTTTCTTTCTTTCTTTCTTTCTTTCTTTCTTTCTTTCTTTCTTTTTTTTTTTTTTTTAGTGAGAGGAGTGGGAGGCAGAGAGAAAGACTCCCGCATGCGCAGGGACTGGGATCCACCAGACAAACCCACTAGGGGGCGATGCTCTGTCCACCTGGGGCCATTGCTCCATTGAAACAGGAGCCATTTTTTTTAGCGCCTGAGGCCCGAGGCCATGGGGCCAACCTCAGTGCCAGAGGTCAACTCCCTTGAGCCAATCAAGCCATGGTTGGGGGAAGAGGAGAGAGAGAGAGAGAGAGAGAGAGAGAGAGAGAGAGAGAGAAGGGAGAAGGGTAGAGAAGCAGATGGTCGCTTGACCGGGGAGCCGAACATGGGACATCCACAAGCTGGGCAATGCTCTGCCACTGAGCCAACCAGCCAGGGCCCATATCACTTTTCATACTTCCTCATGTATGCCTTTGCAATCTACAGTAATGAACTAATCAATATCATATTTCTTATCCCATCACCTACAGATGGTATCTCTTGACTCCCTTCAGCCTTCCATCCCAGGTACTTTTTTTTTTTTTTTTTTAATATTTTTTTAAAAAAAGGTTCCCGACCCCTGCCTTAGTGGTTCATTGATTGCTTTCTTATATGTGCCTTGACCGGGGGCTACAGCAGGCTGAGTGACTCCTTGCTCGAGCCAGCAACCTTGGGCTCAAGCTGGTGAGCTTTGTTCAAACCAGACAAGCCCGCGCTCAAGCTGGCGACCTCGGGGTCTCCTCTTGGTCAGGCCATCCCAGGTGCTTTTACTGTCAAGACTGGTAACAATCTGCCTGACCAGGCAGTGGCGCAGCGGGTAGAGTGTCGGGCTGAAATGTGTAGGACCCAGGTTTGAGACCCCTAAGATCACCAGCTTGAGCGCTGGTTCATCTGGTTTGAGCAAAGCTCACCAGCTTGGACCCAAGGTCGCTGGCTTGAGCAAGGGGTTACTCGGTCTGCTGAAGGCCCACAGTCAAGGCACATATGAGAAGGCAATCAATGAACTAAGGTGCCGCAATGAAAAACTGATGTTTCTCTTCTCTCTCCCTTCCTGTCTGTCCGTCGCTATCTATCCCTCTCTCTGACTCTCTCTCTGTCTGTATAAAAAAAAAAAAAAAAAAAAAAGGACTGGTAACAATCTGCTTTACTGCTATAACGTCTTCTGTGCTTTGTTGATGGTTTGAGTCTAAAAGCTGAAAATCAAAGTGTTTACATGATTGTGACCAGGTAAATACTGTTCAGGAGAAACCAGTGCTTTCTTATAACACTGTTTCATTGTCTTTGTTTTTCTTACACTATTTGCTAGAAATGCATCCTTAAGTTTTTCCAGTCTCTCCATCCAATGAGGTATTATTCTCCAGTCACTTTCTTATATATCATATTTAAATCTATTTATATGTACTCATATGAATTGACTTAAAAACATAAATGGGAGGCCTGACCTGTGGTGGCACAGTGGATAAAGCGTCGACCTGGAAATGCTGAGGTCGCTGGTTCAAAACCCTGGGCTTGCCTGGTCAAGGCACATATGGGAGTTGATGCTTCCAGCTCCTCCCCCCTTCTTTCTCTCTGTCTCTCCCTCTCTCTCTCCTCTCTAAAAAAACAAAAACAAAAACAAAAAACAAAAACATAAATGGGTAGATAGCTCAGTTCGTCAGAGCATTGTCCCGAAGCACAGAGGTTGTTGGTTCAATTCCTGGCCAAGGCACAAACAGGAACAGACTGATGTTTCTGTCTCTATCTCTCTCCCTTCCTCTCTTACTAAAATCAATAAATGAACAATTTAAGAAAGAAACATGGTCTGGCCGTTTGGCTCAGCGGTAGAACATCAACCCCCTTGTGGAAGCCCCCTAATTTTTCTGAGAAGTATATATGGGATTTTTTTTTTGTTTTTTTCACAGAGACAGAGAGAGAGTCAGAGAGAGGGATAGATAAGGACAGACAGACAGGAACGGAGAGAGATGAGAAGCATCAATCATTAGTTTTTCGTTGTGACACCTTAGTTGTTCATTGATTGCGGGGCTACAGCAGACCAAGTAACCCCTTGCTGGAGCCAGCGACCTTGGGTCCAAGCTGGTGAGCTTTTGCTCAAACGCGATGAGCCCGTGCTCAAGCTGGCAACCTCAGGGTCTCGAACCTGGGTCCTCTGCATCCCAGTCCAACGCTCTATCCACTGAGCCTGGTCAGGCGGGATTAGCTTTTTAAAAACTTTTTAAAAAATGTTCATTTAATTGATTTTAGAGAGAGGGGTAGGAGGAGAGAGATAGAGACAGGAACATCAATCTGTTCCTGTAAGTGCCCTGACCGGGGATCAAACCAGTAACCTCTGCTCTTCTGGATGATGCTCTAACCAACTGAGCCATCTGGCCAGGGCTATGGAATTATCTTTTAATTACATTTTCAAATGGGCTGCTGTCAGAATTAAGTAATGCTACTGGAGTAATGCATACTGGAGATGTAGGCAGCTCTGACCAAACCACTTCTGTAGCTTTATCTTTGTGCAACCCTTTTTTTTTTATGACTGAATATCTAAAATTGGAATTGTGGGATCCTACCATAAGTATTTTAGATTTTGATAGGTTCTGCTAAACTTTCCTCCACTGAGCAGGATCTTTTACTGCCTTCTAAGATTCCATTTGGGGAGAGGACCACACCAACAAAACCACACATTATTTTCAAACATGGAGATTAATCTACTATAATTATACATTATTCTGCTTATATAATCACATTATTGCATTACATTATACATTATTCTAATGTAATTTAACATGTACATTAACCATCTAACAATATCACCACGATGCATTTTAGAATATATAGATATGATATTTTACTCACCAGATGTGTAGTGTGCACCAAGTATCAAAAGACCATGCATAAATAATTGAGCTTTTGATATCTGATGTGACAATGAATTAAGCAGAAAAGGCTGCCTAGAAAACTTATGTAATATGATATAAGGCATTCCCCCAGAGAAAGAGACAAAATGAGTCAAAGGCTAAACAAAAGCTAAAAGTCTTTCAGATGTTAAATGTCACTGGAGTAAAAAACTGGTCTTTTACTTTTGTAATCCTGTGCATTTTAGAAAAGTGGCAGCCACAAAGCTGATATTCTGTGCTTTTGATTGACATTCAATTGAAAAGAAAAGAGTAAAAATTTCTTAAAGCATAATGATTTTCATCTACCATCTTTAGGCTAATGGTGGGTAAAGTAGCTCATTCCAACAAGAGATGCTAATTTCTGTAAAAGGTGCTCAATGGTACCTGAGGATACTTATATGGACATTACCTGTGCCTCCAGCAACATCGACTAGCTGGGTCCCAGGAAATGGGTGCATTTTCCAGAGCAAAAAATCTTTCCAAAAACGATGGATACCAAGAGTCATTGCATCATTCATCACATCATACTTCTTGGCCACACTTTCAAACACCTGATAGACTGACATGGGAGAAATACAATGCAATTGTGCTGCTGACAAGATTAACTTGGAAAAGTCTTCTATGAAAGAGAAGGAAGCTTTTTCACCCCTGAAATTGCCTGTCTTCCCATGTGTGCCCTGACCCCGGATCAACCTGGGAGCCAACGTGGAGCCAACGCTCTATCCATTGAGCCAACTGGCCAGGGCTTGTAGATGTTTTCTTATTCCCTGGGTGACCATAGGCTATTAGGGGTCCCCAAACTTTTTACACAGGGGGCCAGTTCACTGTCCCTCAGACCGTTGGAGGGCCGCCACATACAGTGCTCCTCTCACTGACTATCAATGAAAGAAGTGCCCCTTCTGGAAGTGCGGCGGGGGCTGGATAAATGGCCTCAGGGGGCCGCATGCGGCCCTCCAGCTGTAGTTTGGGGACTCTTGGAAGTGAAGGAACCTCTCAGAGCCTCATCTTATCAACCTGTAAAATGGCGATAATACCTTCCCCATTATGAAATGTACAGTTGGAGTTTTTTTTTTTTTTTTTTTTTTTTTTTTTGTATTTTCTCTGAAGCTGGAAACAGGGAGAGACAGTCAGACAGACTCCCGCATGCGCCCGACCGGGATCCACCCGGCACGCCCTCCAGGGCGTCGCTCTGCCGTGACCAGAGCCACTCCAGCGCCTGGGGCAGAGGCCAAGGAGCCATCCCCAGCGCCCGGGCAATCTTTGCTCCAATGGAGCCTCGGCTGCGGGAGGGGAAGAGAGAGACAGAGAGGAAGGAGGGTGGGGGTGGAGAAGCAAATGGGCGCTTCTCCTATGTGCCCTGGCCGGGAATTGAACCCGGGTCCCCCGCACACCAGGCCGACGCTCTACTGCTGAGCCAACCGGCCAGGGCCTACAGTTGGAGTTTTAAAATTGTTCTTTTCCATGCCTGTAGCACAGTGCTGGATTCAAACTGCTCTATAATACCTAATATTTATTGAACAATTATGAAGTGTATAATTTTCAGCAATACCTATTGCTGAAAATGAAGTAATCTAATCCTCACAAGCACTCTAAAAAAAAAAGTTACTATTATTCCTACTTGGCAAATTTGGAAGCTGAGGTACAGAGAAGATTCTTTCCTTTTACTTTTTATAAAAAATGACCTACTCCTTTAGCAAGAGGTTAAGAACGTAGTCTCTGCAGTCAGACCCAACTGGATTGGAATACTGGTTCCACCACTTACGGTTAAATTGGGTAAGTTCTTCCTTAACCTTTAGGTATCAATTTCCTCATGTGTAACATGGGGGAAACAATACCTACCATCAAGGTGAAATGAAAATGGAAATGTCTGTACTGTTCCTGGAACGTTATAAACGCTACATTGGTGGGATTTAGTGATAATTATTTTGCTTAAAAAGAGGAGGTGGGTCCAGGCTGGGTGGGACTCCTTCGATGTCAGGACTACACAAGCTCAACACTGAAGCTAACATACCACGTTAAATCAACCCTTAGCTAGGCAGAAGAAACTAGGTCGTAGACCGCTAGATCCCTCCAGCCACTTCTCTCGCCCCTTTCACCTTTGCTCCCCTTTTCCTCCTCCGACACAGTCTCAAACCCGAAGTGCGTTTCTGTTGCCCGCTTTTCTTGCGACAAGAGCCGCGCACCCAGCGGGCTGCCTGGCCAGGAGCTACGAAGTCCAAGTAGCTGGCCGAGCCGCATCACCCTCGACCACCCACGGCCGCAGTAGCCCCATACAGCGCGACTCATGGGAGCCGCCATCTTGACAGTCGTGTGACAGCAGCCAGACAGTACGTCACGTTGCATCACTAGACGGCCAACGGCGGCCGGCCGGAGACATTCGCCGAACGCGTCCTGAAACCTGGTATTAACGAGTTATGCACGTATTTGTGGAATCCCGAGTCGGCTTAGTCTTTCAATACCTGAAGTGCCTTCTTTCACTTCCCATATCGAACACAGGATTCACCAGGAATGAGCGGACCTTAAGGAGAGCCTACAATCACTTCTCATTGGCTGTATCTCTGAATTTGCCAACCAGTATTACCAACTTGCAAGATACCACGAAGTAACTCGTTCTCTGGTGAAGAAGGTGGGGGAAAAGAGGTGCAGTGTGGTAAAAGACTGAGATTGCAGATCAATTCTATCAAACTTTGGTGTGCGTAAGAATCACCTGGTTTGATCTTTAAAATGCAGATTACCAGGCCACAAATACCAGAGATTTTGAATCAGTAAATCCTATATGGGTTCTGGGAATGTTTATTTGACCAAACTTTTTGGGTGATTTTGATGCAAGAAATTTGCAGACCATTCTTAAGAAATTTATGCCAGACAACTCTGAAAAGTAAACATCCAAGAGAAATTGGAAAGCCTATCTAGCAAGTCAGCACAAATCACCACTCAAACTTCCTCTCCTGCTGTCACACTTCTACAGTTCCACCCCAACTGGCATAGCATGGATGTTTTTAAGGTGACCAACTTTTTTACAATGAAAAAGAGGACAAAAATAAATGGAAGAAAACAATATTGTAAAGAAAAGAAACATTTTATTCATTGCAACAATAATACACTATAATAAAAACATTTGTAATATTTTATATTGTAATTATGCTTACATCCTTATTAATTTTTTAATAATAATTGTAAGAAAAAAGTACTCATTTAGATACAAATACGTCACACGCAATGGATCGACTGTATCGATCAGACAGTTACAGATTAGTCTTCCAATATCAAAAAAGAGGACATGTAGGAGGACACTTTTCAAGGGAGGACAGTCCTTCAAGGGAGGACAGAACTTACAAAAGAAGGACTGTCCTCCCTAAAGGAGGACGATTGGTCACCTTAATGTTTTACTTCAACCTCAGATCCCCCCTTTTTTAAAATGGAAAGGGTAATTGTAGACCACCTTGCATGAAAGAGGATGGGGGTGTTGAGTTTTGCTTAGTTTTCTGTATGTTTCCTCTTTGATTCTTTTTAAAAATTTTTATTTATTTATTTGTATTTTTCCAAAGCTGGAAACGGGGAGAGACAGTCAGACAGACTCCCGCATGCACCCGACCAGGATCCACCTGGCACGCCCACCAGGGGCGATGCTCTGCCCCTCTGGGGTGTCGCTCTGTTGCGACCAGAGCCACTCTAGCGCCTGGGGCAGAGGCCAAGGAGCCATCCCCAGCGCCCGGGCCATCTTTGCTCCAATGGAGCCTCACTGTGGGAGGGGAAGAGAGAGACAGAGAGGAAGGAGAGGGGGAGGGGTGGAGAAGCAGATGGGCGCGTCTCCTGTGTGCCCTGGCCGGGAATCGAACCCGGGACCCCTTGCACGCCAGGCCGAAGCTCTACCACTGAGCCAACCGGCCAGGGCCTTATTTTTTTTGTGTGTGGTAGAGACAGAGTCAGAGAGAGGGACAGATAGACAGAAAGGGAGAGAGATGAGAAACATCAATTCTTCGCTGTGGTTCCTTAATTGTTCATTGATTGATTTCTCATATGTGCCTTGACCGGGGGCTACAGCAGATGGAGTGACCCCTTGCTCAAGCCAGTGATCCTGGGCTCAAGCTGGTGAACCTTGCTCAAACCAGATGAGCCCGCGTTCAAGCTGGCGAGCTCGAGGTCTCGAACCTGGGTCCTCCACATCCCAGTCCGATGCTCTATCCACTGCACCACCGCCTGGTCAGGCTGTTTCTTTCTTTCTTTCTTTTTTTTTTTTAATGTATGTTTCCTGTAAATATTTCACAAGGAGAAAGGGCCAAGGACCCTAAGAAACTATTCCGAAAAGGAGAATTTTCTTCCTGGTCTAAAGTAGCCTGACAGACACCTGCCACTTTCTTTTGGAAGAAATAGACTGGGATTTCTCTTTCCCTGTCTTTTATTTTTACGAGTAATTAGAAGGCATAATTCATCCATGTAATCAGAGTCCTCATATCTTTGTTAAAGGAAATAAAAATTCATCAAGGAATCTTAGTATATCTTTCAAATCTAGTTATACATGAGAATGGACTTAAGGATTTGAAATGGTTCTTTCTAAATACCAAATTAACTTCTAGACCAACATTATGTAGCTATTCTCTCATTTCAATAAGATCAATGGGGGGAAAAAACTGGAAAAGATGAACCAAGACAAGAACTGGTGGAGGAACCTGACCAGGCGGTGGTGCAGTGGATAGAGCATCGGACTGGGATGCGGAGGACCCAGGTTCGAGACCCCGAGGTCGCCAGTTTGAGCGCGGACTCATCTGGCTTGAGCAAAAAGCTCACCAGCTTGGACCCAAGGTCGCTGGCTCCAGCAAGGGGTTACTCGGTCTGCTGAAGGCCCATGGTCAAGGCACATATGAGAAAGCAATCAATGAACAACTAAGGTGTCACAATGAAAAACTGATGATTGATGCTTCTTATCTCTCTCTGTTCCTGTCTGTCTGTCCCTATCTATCCCTCTCTCTGACTCTCTCTCGGTCCCTATAAAAAAATAAATAAAATTAAATTAAAACCTGATAATTTCAAGATATTAACTGGGATCTGACTGGGTAACTCAGTTGGTTAAAGCATCCTCCTGATACACCAAGGTTGTAGATTCAAGGATCAACCAACAAATGCATAAATAAGTGGAACAATAAATCCAGCAAGTCATTGTTTTTCTCTCTCTGTTGCAACCAGGGCCATTCTAGTGCCTGAGGCAGAGGCCACAGAACCATTCTCAGCACCCGGACCAACTTTGCTCCAATGGAGCCTTGGCTATGGGAGGGGAAGAAAAAGAGAGGAAGGAGAGGGGGAGGGGTGGAGAAGCAGATGGGCGCTTCTCCTGTGTGCCCTGGCCGGGAATCGAACCTGGGACTCCTGCACGCCAGGCCGACGCTCTACCACTGAGCCAACCGGCCAGGGCCCCTTCCTCCCTCTTTAAAACCAATTAAAGCTTTTAAAAAAATATACATATTTATACTAATTAATGTTTTGTATAAGGTGATAATTAATAAGGAGAAAAGAGGCCTGACCTTTGGTGGTGCAGTGGATAAAGCATCGACCTGGAAATGCTGAGGTCGCCGGTTCGAAACCCTGGGCTTGCCTGGTTAAGGCACACATGGGAGTTGATGCTTCCAGCTCCTCCCCCCTGTCTCTCTCTTCTCTCTCTCCCTCCCTCTCTCTCTCCTCTCTAAAAATGAATAAATTTAATTTTTTTTTTAAATATTTTATTTATTCATTATAGAGAGGAGAGATAGAGAAAGAGAGAGAGAGAGAGAGAGAGAGAGAGAGAGAAGGGGGGGAGGAGCAGGAAGCATCAACTCCCATATGTGCCTTGATCAGGTAAGCCCAGGGTTTTGAACCGGCAACCTCAGCGTTTCCAGGTTGACGCTTTATCCACTGCGCCACCACAGGTCAGGCCCTTAAAATTTTTTTTTAAAAAATAAAGAGAAAAGAAGGGCCCAATTACAGGAATTCTAGGATTCCACCTATTTACTTGTTCATATTTGACTGCTGAAATTCCACTCATTCTACTATTTTCTGCTCAAGTGACACCACCTTTGAGAAGTCCTCTTTTACTCCTCCCAACTGTTTGTACTTCTCTCCTTGGAACTTCTGCTCTGGTCAGCGTTTTGTGTTAATTTTATAATAGCCCTATCACAATCTTTCACTGTAGTTTCTTTTTTCTTTTCTTCTCATGAATGATACTGTACAGTGTGTCCTTAAAGTCATGGTGCACTTTTGAGCGGTCACAGGAAAGCAAAAAAAGAAGATAGAAATGTGAAATCTGCACCAAATAAAAGGAAAACTCTCCCAGTTTCACTCCTATTCAGTGCAGTTCGATGTGGGCTCACACATAGATTTTTTAGGGCTCCTTAGGTAGCTATCTCATATAGCCTCTACAGCAGGGGTCCCCAAACTTTTTACACAGGGGGCCAGTTCACTGTCCCTCAGACTGTTGGAGGGCTAGACTATAAAAAAAACACAACTATGAACAAATCCCTATGCACACTGCACATATCTTATTTTAAAGTAAAAAAACAAAACGGGAACAAATACAATATTTAAAATAAAGAACAAATAAGTTTAAATCAACAAACTGACCAGTATTTCAATGGGAACTATGCCCCTCTCATGAACACCAATGAAAGAGATGCCCCTTCCGGAAGTGTGGTGGGGGCCAGATAAATGGCCTCAGGGGGCCGCATGCGGCCCGTGGGCCGTAGTTTGGGGACCCCTGCTCTACAGACTCATCACTGACTGATGGCCTACCAGAACGGGGTTTCTCCACCAAACTGCCGGTTTCCTTCAACTGCTTATCTCACCGAGTAATGTTATTCCTATGGGGTGGCGCTGCGTTATAAACGCGCCAATGTTCACGTTGCACTTTGGTCACGGATTCGAATTTAGCAAGCCACAGAACACACTGAACTTTCTCCTGTACCATCCACATATTGACTGGCATGGCCGTGGGCTGCTCTGCTGTATACACGGTGTTACGTCATCATCTGCGAATGCGCACATGCTGCCACATCATCCTACAGAAACTGGGAAAGTTTTCCTTTTATTTGGTGCAGATTTCACATTTCTTTTTTTTTTTTGTATTTTTCTGAAGCTGGAAACGGGGAGGCAGTCAGACAGACTCCCACATGCGCCCGACCGGGATCCACCTGGCACGCCCACCAAGGGGCGAATGCTCTGCCCATCTGGGGCGGCGCTCTGTTACTACCAGAGCCACTCTAGCGCCTGGGGCAGGGGCCACGGAGTCATCCCCAGTGCCCGGGCCATCTTTTGCTCCAATGGAGCCTCAGCTGCGGGAGGGGAAGACAGAGACAGAGAGGAAGGAGAGGGGGAGGGGTGGAGAAGCAGATGGGTGCCTCTCCCGTGTGCCCTGGCTGGGAATCGAACCCGGGACTTCCGCACGCCAGGCCGACACTCTACCACTGAGCCAACCGACCAGGGCTAGATTTCACATTTCTATCGTCTTTTGTTGCTTTCCTGTGACTGGTCAAAAGTGCACCATGACTTTATGGACACACTGTATTTAGTCATTTTATTTTATAACTGGAATTCTGGGAATTCAAAATTTACATCCTTGTGAGCTTCTTATGGACATCAGAAAAAGTTTCAACCTTGTGTTCCATATTGTTCTGCAGTGCTCTATCCAAATGAACTTTTTACTTTTTTAAAAAACTTTATTCATTTTAAAGAGAGAGAGAGAAAGCAAGAGAGAGAGAGAGAGAGAAGGGGGGAAGAGCAGGAAGCATCAACTCTCATATGTCCCTTGACTGGGCAACCCCAGGATTTTGAACCGGCATTCCGGGTTGATGCTTTAATCACTGTGTAACCATAGGTCAGGTCTAGATGAACTTTTATGAGCTGGCTGCTATCCAGTTTCACTAGGATTCTCATGTAGCTTCTGGGATGCTTTTGTTTATTTTTCCTAGGTTTTTTCCAGTTGACTTAAGGCAACTCTGAGCAAGAGACAATGTCCTTCCCACTGAACTTTTTTTTCCCCAATTTACTTACCTAATTTGGGTTTTCTGGAAGGATTTCAGTTGAGTAATGGGAACAGAGATTATAATAACTTTCTGATCACCACTAACTTCAATATCTGTGGCAGTTGTTATAGTCAGCTGCCTTAGCTGGGCCTTGACAGCCAAGTTCATTTCCAGCTCAAGGAGAGCCTGGGAAATGCCAGACTACGACTTGTCCAGCTTCTCACCATTGCGCTTCATGATCTTTGGGATCAAACTGAGCGTGGCTTTCTCCTTGGTGAGCTAGGCCTAGCCACTGTAGTTTATTTGCTTAACTACTGATAACTTAGGAAAGTAGGAGTATATTAAAAGCCTCAATTTTAATGTAGTTTAATGTAGGCATTCCTTGTGCTCAGCACAATGTCTGACATATAACAGGTTTCTAACTAGCTAAGGTTAGTGTGAGAATTATTTGTTGATCTCTTTAATAAAGTGTGTATGTGATCCTTTGAATCTCAAACTGCTATGGTTGGAGTGCATAATTTATAATTTTCCAAAGTACAAATGGATATGATGTGTTTCTTAGTGTCCATATTTGCAAAAATGGATAGCTGCTTATGTCATAGGTAGTGAAGACATTTACTCAATAGCTAAGTTGTGAACATGGGTAAATGATCTAAGCTTTTTTAGCCCATTTTCTCATCTGTAAATTTAAGTTATTATGAGAATTGTGTGATAATCTGTATAAACTGAACAGCATAGTGTCTGCTAATAAGCTCAGAATGACAATTATTAATGAAATGAAACATTAATTAAATATTAATAAATGACTTATTAACAATGAAATGAAGTATTGTAGGAGGATGTGCTGTAAAGTGACTTTTTTTTTAAACATCGATTTGTTGTTCCACTCATTATGCATTCATTGGCTGTTTCCTGCTCGTGCCCTCATGGGGAGAACCTGCAACCTTGGCATATTTGGAGAGTACTCCAATCAAATTAGCTACCTGGCCAGGGCTGTAAAGTGATATTAAATGTAAGGTTTTGCCCTTATAAGAGCCATGAATAAATTGATATTAATACTAGTATAAGAACTATACATTAAACAATGAACCAATAAAGGAATTCTACAGGCATTCCAATGTTTAGATGCGTTATTAGTAGTGTTTATCATTATACAATACGTTACTAGCATGCTAATACTAAAACTTGGACTACAAGTCCCATCATATTGTACGCCCTTACACAACGAGGGGAAAAAACGTGCCTGGACCCGGATGCAAGCCGAAAACCACATTTCCCAGAGTGCTTCACTTTCATCCCCTCCACATATATATATAGTCCATCCGGGTTCTTCGAGATGCTGTTTGGCGACTCGTCGCCATTCCAGGAGCAGCTCGGCCTCGGCCTAGAGGCGAGTGTCGGTCGCTGTGTCGGAGACATCCGTCCCCGACACCAAGACAGCCAGCCCTCTCCCCTGCCCCGCGGTGGGAGAGCGTGTCCGGCCGGCCGGCGGGGCTCGCGCACCCTCCCTTGCCTCCCTTCCCCCCTCAGCTTCCGCCCCGCCAGGCCCGGCCCGGACCTCCGAGCCCCGGCCTCCTCCTCCTCCTCCGTCTTGGTCACTGCCGCCACCGGGCTCCACAGCCCCGCCCGCCGCTTCTCTTACCAATTTGAGAAGCCAAGTAAGGAAACAGGGAAAAATGTCGCCATGAAGGCCGAGAATCGCTGCCGCCGCCGACCCCCGCCGGCCCTGAACGCCATGAGCCTGGGTCCCTGCCGCGCCCGCTCCGCTCCGACCGCCGCCGCCGCCGCCGAGGCCCCCGTTGATGCCGCAGAGCTCCCCCAACGCCGCCGCCACAGCTTCCGACATGGACAAGAACAGCGGCCCCAGCAGCTCCTCCGCCTCTTCGGGCAGCAGCAAAGGGCAGCAGCCGCTCCGCTCCGCCTCGGCGGGGCCGGCCGGCGAGTCTAAACCCAAGAGCGGTGAGGGCGGGTTGCCACGGCGGTGGGCGGGGGACCGACCCCCGCTCTCCGTCTGCTGGGTCACACCCAAGGACAAGCTCCGCTTTCTACGAGGGTTCTTAGCTTTCTCCCCTTTTCCATGGTTCCCATTACTTACAACTAGCTCTTAATGAGCCTTGAACCGCGTGGATTACTTGAATTCTTGCATTAATACTCGAAACAGGTTGTGAAGTAGGTGCTATTCTTATTCCCATTTTGCAGATGAGGAAACTGAGGTTCAGGAAAGCTAAGGTCGCCCAGCTAGTATGTGCCTCGCAGCAGGCCTTAATACCTAGTTGACTGACTCATCAGTCTATGCTCCTGACAACCCTGAGTTGTTCTGCCCTTTAATGTTGAATTAGGGTTGGATAGTGTTCAAGTTGAAACAGGGAGGGTGGGGCCCAAAGACTTTTCAAACTCAAATCTTTTATTTAATAACCTGGCACCAGAGCCATCCCTCTCTACTGAGGAGGACTTGCCCTTGAAAAGTTTTGTTCAGTGTGGAGTAGAGATTAAGGGCGCAGGTTCTGGGTTCAGTCTTTTTAGGTTTTAGGTTTTACAGTCCTTGAGTGTGTGTCTGAATTTCCTTACCTTTAAAGGTGGAGATAATGAGAATTAAATAAGTTAATTTAGAATGCACCAAATACACATCATGCTTATTTCCCTGTGTTAGGCTCCAGTTGTGTTCTTTTACAGGGAAGATTTTTGTCATTTCTGTAGTCATGCCTCTCAATGTTCAATTATGACTATGATGATACTTACCTGGCAGGGGAAATCCCATGATCACCAGGGTGGTTTTCCCAGGTCAAGGCTTATGCATTGCAATCCGGATGTGCCCACGACCCCTGCGATTTCTCCAAATGTGGGAAACGACTGCATCATTTGTGGTAGTGGGGGACTGTGTTCACGCTTCCCCCTGAAAAAAAAATTATGACCATGATGATAATAATAGTCTACCATTTATTGAGGGCTTACCATGTTTCAGGTGCTAGGCTAGGCTTTTACCTCTGTTAGGGACACTCCAGGCACTAACCTGTCCAACAAGGTGTTTTCATCTAAAGAAGGAAACGTTGAGAGGCCAGTTTAGAAGTTGGCAGGTCTGGAGTTATAATAATCTCTGGTCTTTTGTATTGTGATTATGTTAGCAGTGGTAGAAAGATGTTTTCAGTGGGAGCGGGAAAATGTGTCAGAGGGAACATTTGGAGTCCAGTTGTTTAAAACTTTCTAAGGTTAAATAACTGTATGTCTGACTTAAAAACAAAAAGAAAAAACAACTGTAAAGCTGACTTGAGTTCAGAGTTGACCTGTTGGATATAGCAAACTTGTTTACCTGAGGTGCTGAGGATTTCTAGAGACTGCTTATGGAACTCAGGTGGAGACCAGTTGTCAAGATAATATGTAAATGAATGCTTTAAGTATCTAAGCTGGGATTAGTAGGTACTCTTAGGCCATGTCAGGCAGTATTATGCAGACTAATTTTGGGCTTTTGCACATGTATAGCTTTATCACAGATCCCTTTAGAGATAGAGGGTAGACAGTCTTTGAGGCCAGTGTTGGAACTGGTCAAGAGTGGTTTGACTGTTTTCTCAGTATAGGTAGTAAATAACTTTACTTTTGCACACTATTCCCAGATGTAAAGTTAAAAGAATTCACTATCTGAATTCTCAATTGCTGTAATTTTTCTGGGGCTCCTCTTCAAGCCATTAACATAAAATCACGAGTAAGTTGCAATAATGCTGTCAAGTTTATTCTTTGGTGAGGCGGCAGGTGAAAGTTTGCAACAATCCAAACAAAATAAAACAAGAGCAAAACCTGAGGTATTTAAGGTATTTTACTCATGCTGACCCTGACTTTGAATATGTTGATTAATGGAACTAACTCCTATTACCCCACAGGATGATACAGAATTCTGTTGTAGTGTGACCAAAGCAAATAAATATTTCAGTGTTAAAGCTTCAAACAGACTTGTATATTAGTTGTCGGGTTGATTTTGACTAGAGTGATTTTTGGCTTTCTGGTTTTTTTTTTTGTGACAGAGAGAGAGAGAGAGTGCGCGCGAGAGTGAGAGACAGATAGGGACAGAGGCAGGAAGAGAGAGAGATGAGAAGCATCAGTTCTTTGTTGTGGCTCCTTAGTCTCCTTAGTTGTTCATTGATTGCTTTCTCATATATGCCTTGAGGGGTGGGGGTGCTACAGCAGAGCGATTGACCCTTGCTCAAGCCAGCGACCTTTGGGCTCAAGCCAGCGACATGGTCGTGTCTATGATCCCAAGCTCAAACCAGCAACCCCATACTCCAGCTGGTGAGTCCGCGCTCAAGCTGGATGAGCTCGTGCTCAAACCGGCAACCTCGGGGTTTTAAACCTGGGTCCTCCATGTCCCCGGTCCGATGCTTTATCCACTGTGCCACTGCCTGGTCAGGCTTGTTTTTTCTTTAAAATTTTTTTTTCATTGATATATATATGGAGAGAGAGAGAAGCGTCAACTCAGTGTTCCACTTAGTTCTATTTAGTTGTGCGCTCATTGATTGCTTCTCATACGAGCCCTGACCAGGGATTGAACCTTTGACCTTGGTGTGTGGGGACAGTGCTTTGTCCACTGAGCCATCTCCCAGGGCTTGTTTTTTTAAAAAAACAAATATTATGAAGCACTCTTAAAATTCTTGTTCACCTTTTTTTAAAAATTTGTTCAACTTCTTAATTGAAAACTGAGAAAGAAAAATAAGAACTCATATAAATGACTTTTTCCTAGGTTATATGCAGTGATGGGATTCAAACAGTTCAACAAGTGATTCTCTGCCCTAATGACTGACTGTTCTAAGTATAAAAAAATAATATACTGAAAGGCAGTTTATTATTTCATCCATTTAATACTTAAATAAGAACAATAAAAGAGGTATACAAATCTAGATTATGTTATAAGGGGTTTAAAATTAATGAAAAAATATTAAATAATACTTGATAAAAGAATGAAACTGTTACTTAAGATTTTTCCAATTTGCTTTTTTTTTTTTTCAGAGACAGAGGGAGAGTCAGAGAGAGGGATAGATAGGGACAGACAGACAGGAATGGAGAGATGAGAAGCATCAATCACTAGTTTTTTGTTGCGACATCTTAGTTCATTGATTGCTTTCTCATATGTGCCTTGACTGTGGGCCTTCAGCAGACTGAGTAACCCCTTGCTTGAGCCAGCGACCTTGGGTCCAAGCTGGTGAGCTTTGCTCAAACTAGATGAGCCTGCGCTCAAGCTGGAGACCTCGAGGTCTCAAACTTGGATCCTCCGCATCCCAGTCCCACGCTCTATCCACTGTGCCGCTGCCTGGTCAGGCCCATATTGCTTCTTGATTGGTATCTTCACTTGCCCTTCCCCCCCCCCCCCCATTTTTCTGAAGCTGGAAACTGGGAGAGACAGTCAGACAGACTCCCGCATGCGCCCAACCGGGATCCACCCGGCACGCCCACCAGGGGGCGACGCTCTGCCCCTCCGGGGCGTTGCTATGTCGCGACCAGAGCCACTCTAGCGCCTGGGGCAGAGGCCAAGGAGCCATCCCCAGTGCCCGGGCCATCTTTGCTCCAATGGAGCCTTGGCTGCTGCGGGAGGGGAAGAGAGAGACAGAGAGGAAGGAGAGGGGGAGGGGTGGAGAAGCAGATGGGCGCCTCCCCTGTGTGCCTGGCCAGGAATCGAACCCGGGACCTCTGCACGCCAGGCCGGCGCTCTACCACCGAGCCAACCGGCCAGGGCCCACTTGCACTTTTTTTCACCTATGGACAGAATGAACATTACTACAGGTGCTTAGAATACACTGTTAAAAAAGAGTAAGGAATGTAAACTTATTTCCACATTGGGTGGCTTCCCAAGCGCCCTCCTTAGAGAGAACCCTGATTATGAGTGCCATTTTAACAACCGTTTAGCTGAACTCAACAAAAAATGAGGTATCTGTTCTGCTGAACTGGTGTGAACCGGCTAAATCCCGCCACTGGTTATATGAAATATGCAGGTGTGCCCTCAGGTAGCATTAGTTTTGTTTTTTTTTTTTACAGAGACAGAGAGAGAGTCAGAGAGGGATAGACAGGGACAGACAGACAGGAACGGAGAGAGATGAGAAGCATCAATCATCAGTTTTTCGTTGCGACACTTTAGTTCATTGATTGCTTTCTCATATGTGCCTTGGCCAGGGGCCTTCAGCAGACTGAGTAACCCCTTGCTGGAGCCAGCAAGGTGAGCTTTTTGCTCAAGCCAGATGAGCCCGCGCTCAAGCTGGCAACCTCGGGGTCTCGAACCTGGGTCCTCCGTATCCCAGTCCGACACTGTATCCACTGCACCACTGCCCGGTCAGGCAGCATTAGTTTTTGTTTAGTGTATTTGTTAGAAAGCTTGGTCATAGTTGTCATGAGCAGTGCCTATTTTTCTGACTGCAGCCATGTATAATATTTTCCTTTAGCATAAAGGAATGTTTGTAGGGAAATACATAGTACTTAATCTATAATCCACTGCTTGCATTTAGGAACAAATTCAAAGGTAGAGTAGGAAGAGATTCGAAAATGGTTTACGAAACTCTGGGTATTGACTGTTTTTAAAGGTTGAATTGAGGAACAGCATATGCTGCCTTCAGAACATTAAGCTGAGACGAGTGCTGCCATAACAGACAGCCATCAGGACCTCTTCTACCGTGACTTCCAGATAGGTGCGATAACAAAAGTGTAGGCTCAAATTCAGTGTAATTCCATAAAAAAGTTTTTCGGAAGCTGACTCAACTTTTGATGAACTTAATTCTCTTGGAAATTGTTAAAAGGATTTCTTGAGTTTCAGAGTACTGAGTTGAAGAACAGCAAAGGTAACTTGAAAAGACTTAATTTATGCCTGACCAGTGGTGGCGCAGTGGATAGAATGTTGACCTGATACGCTGAGGTTCCAGGTTAGAAACCCTGAGATTGAGCATGGGTTTATCTGGCTTGAGTGGCAGGGGGATGGTGGGTTGCTGGCTTGAGCAGGGGATCATCAATGTGAACATGATCCCAAGGTTGCTGGCTTGAGCAGCAAGGGGTCGCTGGCTTGAGCAGCAAGGGTTCACTGGCTTGGCTTCAGCCCCTCAGCCCATGTGAGAAGCAATCAGTGAACATCAAAAGTGCCGCCACTATGAGTTAATGCTTCTCATCTCTCTTCTTTCCTGTCTGTCTCTCTTGAAAAAAAAAAAAAAGTAAAGTTTTAACTTGTCTTTCTTTTGTCCAAGTAACAAGAACAAGAGTTTTTTTGTTTTTTCAATTTCTAAATATTTAATTTCCTTTTCCTCTTTGTTTTTCCTACCTCATGTGAAGAAAGAATCTCTAGTTTCTAGTCCCTAAACCATGTGTGTCATAAATGGTCATTTGCTCCCTAGCTAGATGATTAATATACTTAAGTCTTTGTTCCTGCGACTGGCTTACATTTGCCCTTCCTGCACACAAGAAAAGGTAAATTTGGCTACCAGGATTTATTTGATCGTTCCAGTCAGTGGCATACCATGGTTTTTTTTGTTGGCTAATTGCTGCAAACATTTTACGTAACATTTCCTTTCTGGATATATTCCAACAGCTTTGCTCTGGGTAGGGTTAAGATGCAGTTCTAACAATGTTTTAACAGTGGCTATCCAGAAATCCAAGAGGTTTGGGGAAAGGGATTTAAAAACAGCAAAGAAAGTAAAAAAGAGGTGAGAGAGAGGCTAGGCAGTTTATGGGCAAACACTGGACCCTGGCCAGGAGCCAGGCTCTTGCCCCATCCTACTGGGTGGGGAATGGTACTGCTGTGGAGGTTAAGGGAAGGTCAGGTATTATGAAGCAGTTATTTTGAGGTTGGTGATATGAAGCACTGTCCTGACACTCTTCCTCTTATTCTGGTACCAGAAGCCAGGTTTCTAGTAGTAATCGCCTTGAAGAATGCCTTTGAGCTGTAAATGGACCTGGAGGTTTTGATGGCTTTGAAAATTGAGGTGACTTGAAGCCTTCAGTAAAAAACCACTTAGAGAAGTTATAAGAATTTCCAGGCCTTTTGGCTTAAGTCCTTGCTTTATATGACTTTGTTGGCAGTTTAGTGGGTGCTCTTGACTGGAATAATTTATATTTATTAATAGGCCTTCAAATAATAATAGCAACAGTGCCAAGCACTGTGGGAGGCATTTCACAGAAATTTTCTCCTAAGCTTTATACTGTGAGGAGGGTAATCTTACAAGAAAACAGTCCTAGAGGGGTGAGAGTGATTTGTCCAACTGAATTCTTTTTTTTTTTAAAAGATTTTTATTTATTCAATTTTCAGAGAGGGGAGAGAGAGAAAGAGAAAGAGAGAGAAAGGGAAGGAGCAGGAAGCATCAACTCCCATATGTGCCTTGACCAGGCAAGCCGAGGGTATCGAACAGGCAACCTCAGCATCCCAGGTCGACGCTTTATCCCACTGCGCCACCACAGTTCAGGCTGTCCAACTGAATTCTTAAGTCCTAGGCAATATTTACACATATACTTTGTATGAATTCACTTAGCAAGCAGGTGACTTACTGGCACATACATCATTCCTAATACCACTTCTCTTTTCCTTTCATTCAGAATTACTAATTTCAGGTGGTTTCAGTTAATTGTTAATTGACTCTGTAGTAAGGCCATATATTGTCCCTCCAGAGGTGCTTGTCAACCACTCTGGGCGATGGGTGAGCATCATGCTTGTGATTATTACAACATGAATCAGCAGCAGAAACTTCTTGACTGATATTCTGATCTCTAGGCTGTGCCACCTGTTAGTACTAGAACTAGAAATGTTGATGATGCCAAATTATTTAATGGAAATATTTATGATCTTTAATTTGGCAATGGGGAGAAGAGACTGAGATATACTTAGAGTTGTTCGTAGAGAATTTTCTGTTAGGGAAATGTAGAGTAACTGAGACACTGGGTTAAGTTCTCAAGTCTCTTATTGATTCTGGGATCCCCAGTTCTGGATCTGAGCCATTTAACTAGTAGTCTTGTCCCTTTTGGAATATGTCTTGACAGTAGTTCTTGGAAGGCTATGCATTAGAATCTCCTGAAGACCTTTTTTTAAAAATAGGGATGTATGGCCTGACCAGGTGGTTGTGCAGTGGATAGAACATCGGACTGGGATGTGGAGGACCCAGGTTCAAGACCCTGAGGTCGCCAGCTTAAGCGTGGGCTCATCTGATTTGAGCAAGGCTCACCAGCTTGAGTCCAAGGTCGCTGGCTTGAGCAAGGGGTCACTCTGTCTGCTGTAGCCTCCGGTCAAGGCACATATGAGAAATCAATCAATGAACAACTAAGGAGCCGCAACGAAGAATTGATGTTTCTCATCTCCCTTCCTGTCTGTCCCTATCTGTCCCTCTCTCTGACTCTCTCTGTCTCTGTCACAAAAAAAAAAAAAAAAAAAAGGGATGTGTGGGGTCCTTCCCTAGTGATTCTTTTGATCTGGGTTGGTTCCTTGGGTCTTGATATCCACAGCTTAAAAGTCTCTGCAAGTGATACTCTTGTGTAGCCAGGATTTAGAACCAGCACTTTGAAATTTAAAATTTTCAACAGAGAACGTTTATCCCAGGAACTTAACTTGACTTTTATTCTGCTTTCCAAAAATTAAATCAGATCATTTCATTTCTATCTCCTATAAGAGAAAGGAGAACAAATTTTACCCCGAAGTTATTTACATGTATATCCTGGCAAGTTGTCTATAAAACATTTCCAAAACTACTCTCAATTTTATCTCTCGGTTCCAGGCCTGACTGTACCTTCAGTCTTGAGCTGCCTGTTGCCTGGATGTAGAGATAAGAGCCAACCTTTCACTTTGAAGTTTTTTTTTTTTAATTTGTTTGTTTTTTAAATGTATTTATTGATTTTAGAGAAGGAGAGGGAGAAACATCAATTTGTTTTTCCATTTTTGCATTCATTGGTTGATTCTTTAAAATTTTTTAAAAATTTTTATTTTTTTTTATTGATTTTAGAGGCAGGGGGCAAGAGACAGAAATGTTGATCTGTTCCTGTATGTGCCCTGACCAAGTATTGAACCTATAACCTTTGCATGTCAGGATGATACTCAACCTAGCTATCCATTCAGGGCCATTGGTTGGTTCTTGTATGTGCCCTTCCCGGGGATCACAGTCTTGGCATGTAGTGACAATGCTCTAACTGACTGAGCTACCTAGCTAGGGCCCAGCCTCTCACTTTAGATGTCTGGCCTCATACCTTTAGGTAAATGGAAGACAAGATGAGGGAGTTGATTTTAGCAACTAAAATCGTAAATCTGTATGTGGTCAGTTGTTGTAATCTGTTTTAGAAATATCACTTCTCTCTCCATCAGAGAGTAGTTCTGTAAGCATTATGAAACTCTTTCCTTGCCAGTGTGGTAATAAGTAGCTAAAATGAAAGCAACCCTTCTGCTAAGTTCCAGCTTACTTTCTTGAGCCCTCAAAGTATAGAATCTGGCTTTACCTAAATCTGTGCAAGCTATCAGGTGCTTGTCTTGGAAGCATCAGGGTCAAATACAGGATCATCTGAAACAGTCTTGAATAATGAGGTTTGGGGAGTATGTTTTCTATATATTCCTCTTCATAAAGCCTCATTTGTTCTCATGGGATAGTTAGCTGGGGTTCTGTATCCCTCTGAAATCTTATTATAAATGAATTCCATGGGAAGAGAGCAAGGCAAAGTTTGTCTATCTGAAGCCTCATTTTTTTTGTTTGTTTTTGTTTAGTGAGACACAGAGAGAGGGAGAGACAGGAAGGGAGAGAGATGAGTAGAATCAGCTTGTTAGCTGTTCATTGATTGCTTCTTATACGTGCCTTGACTAGAGGACTCAAGCCGAGCCAGTAACCCCTTGCTCAGGCAAGTGACCTTGGACTCAGCCAGTAGTCTTTGGCTTCAAGCCAGTGACCTTTTCAGGTCAAGCCAGCAACCATAGGATTATGCTGATGATCCCACACTCAAGCTGGTTAGCCTGCACTCAAGCTGGATGAGCCCACGCTCAAGATGGTGACCTTGGGGTTTTGAACCTGGGGCCTCAGCATCTCAGATCACTCTCACTTTTTTAAAAAAGATTTTATTTATTGATTTTTAGAAGGAGGGGTGAAGAGAGAGAGAGAAAGAGAGAGCAAGATCATAGTTGCTTCACTTTAGTTGTTCGTTGATTCCTTCTTGTATGTGCTTTGACCAGGCTAGCCCAGGGTTTTGACTGGTGACCTCAGCACTCCAGGTTGAGGCTCTATCCACTGTGCCACCACAGGTCAGGCAGAAGCCTCACTTTCTGGTCGTTACTATGGATGCCATGTTTGACAACTGTTGCTAACTCAAGAAGTTGGTAACAGTGTCACTTTGCCTATCTGGGATCTCGAGGTAACTGGTAGGACTGTGAACCTAGCTTGGCAGTTATTTGTGTGACCATCTGTTTTTTGTTTGCATTGCTGGCATCTTACCTATTAGCTTATCTCCTAGGTGGTAGTTTGGTTAGGTTTGGAGAGGAATGGCATGTCCTTCCTCTCCCTTTTACCCCATGTTGTTGACAAACTGAGTGTAAGGTGATTGCTGTCAAAACTTGGAGTGTGGGCCTGACCTGTGGTGGCGCAGTGGGATAAAGCGTCGACCTGGAACACTGAGGTCGCCGGTTCGAAACCTTGGGCTTGCCTGGTCAAGGCACATATGGGAGTTGATGCTTCCTGCTCCTCCCCCTTCTCTCTCTCACTCCTCTCTCTCTAAAAAAATCAATAAAACAAAACAAAAACAAAAACAAACAAAAAAAACTTGGAGTGTGGTTTATCAGCTCATGTTTCCTTTTCTCCGATGTGCTTCACTTGAATTTTGTTTAGTCTGCTATAAGATAAATTGGTCATCTTGTCTAGAAATAATTTTTCTAGTTAGTAGTTTTTAAAATTACTGAAATAATAAGTATATAGAACAATAATTCTGTTTGTTGAAGTCAGAATCTTAAAGGGTGAGGCCTGAGCACAGGAATCCCTTAAAAGCTCATCTGAGTGATTCTTACAAACTGATAAAAGTGGAAAGTTCCATTTCCCAATGGTAACTGTCATTAACATTTTCTAGACATCTTTTTGTTAATTACATATTTTTATTTTAAAAAATATTTATTGATTTTACAGAGTGGGGGGTAACGAGAAGTAGGTGCTTCGCTCTAGCTGTTCATTGGTTGATTGTTGTATGTGCCTCCATCTGGCAGACCCAGGACTTTGAACTGGTGACCTTAGTGTTCCAGGTCAGCGCTCTATCCGCTGTGCCACCACAGGCCAGCCAATTCCGTATTTTAATTTATTTATTTTTGTATTTTTCCGAAGTTGGAAACGGTGAGGCAGTCACACAGACTCCAGCATGCGCCCGACCAGGATCCATCCGGCATGCCCACCAGGGGGCGATGCTCTGCCCATCTGGGGCGTAGCTCTGTTGCAACCAGAGCCATTCTAGCGCCTGAGGCAGAGGCCACAGAGCCATCCTCAGCGCCCGGGCCAACTTTGCTCCAATGGAGCCTTGGCTGCGGGAGGGGAAGAGAGAGACAGAGAGGAAGGAGAGGGGGAGGGGTGGAGAAGCAGATGGGCGCTTCTCTTGTGTGCCCTGGCCGGGAATCGAACCCAGGACTCTTGCACGCCAGGCCGACGCTCTACCACTGAGCAAACCGGCCAGGGCCCAATTCCATATTTTTAACATAAATGGAATTAAAGCTATATATTTTTGGGAAAGAAACTTTAGTTTCTGAGGCTCATGCAGAATTCTTTTGACTTTGTAAACCACCAGTCCCTTCAAGAGGGTAACCTAATGGATTTCTTCATTAAAAGTCCCTCATTTTCCATTCTCTCTAAGGTTTTGCTTTTAAAACCATTAAATTAGTATGCAGACTTGATATGGTCAGATTTCCCTGTTGAAATAAGGCAGCATGGAATGAGCGAAAGGACAAGAATGTTAATTAATTAGTCTTTTTTATATTCTAAGACTAATTTGGAGATCTCTTGCACCTTTATTTAGTTGTGAATGGTTCTCCAGATAGGTTTTATTTTACCTTTTTTTTTTTTTTTTTAACGGAGACAGTCAGAGAGAGAGATAGATAGGGACAGACAGAAATATAGAGAGATGAGAAGCATCAATCATCAGTTTTTCGTTGCGACACCTTAGTTAGTTGTTCATTAATTGCTTTCTCATATGTGCCTTGACCGTGGGCCTTCAGCAGACAAAGTAACCCCTTGCTCAAGCCAGCGACCTGGGTCCAAGCTGGTGAGCTTTGCTCAAACCAGATGAGCCCGTGCTCAAGCTGGCGACCTTGGGGTCTCAAACCTGGGTCTTCCGCATTCCAGTCCAATGCTCTATCCACTGCGCCACCGCCTGGTCAGGCTTACTTTTTTTTTTAAGCTGGTAAACTTTGGCACATGTTAAATATATCTGGCAAGGGCCCTGGCCAGTTGGCTCAGTGGTAGAGCGTCGGCCTGGCGTGCAGGAGTCCTGGGTTCGATTCCCGGCTAGGGCACACAGGAGAAGTACCCATCTTCTTCTCCACCCCTCCCCCTCTCCTTCCTCTCTGTCTCTCTCTTCTCCCGCAGCCAAGGCTCCATTGGAGCAAAGTTGGCCCAGGCGCTGGGGATGGCTCTATGGCCTCTGCCTCAGGCGCTAGAATGGCTCTGGTTGCAACAGAGCAATGCCCCAGATGGGCAGAGCATCGCTCCCTGGTGGGCATGCTGGGTGGATCCTGGTTGGGCGCATGCTGGAGTCTGTGTGACTGCCTCCCCGTTTCCAACTTTAAAAAAATACAAAAAAAAAAAAAAGTCTGGCGAGGGTTTTTTGTTCAATTTGGGGTAAAATAATCTACGCAGTTTAGCTTCCCAGTGGAAAAAAATTGGATAAAGAATTCAAACAAGGCCCTGGCTGGTTGGCTCAGTGGTAGAGCGTTGGCCTAGCGTGCAGAGGTCCCGGGTTCGATTCCCGGCCAGGGCACACAGGAGAAGCGCCCATCTGCTTCTCCACCCCTCCCCCTCTCCTTCCTCTCTGTCTCTCTCTTTCCCTCCCGCAGCGAGGCTCCATTGGAGCAAAGATGACCCGGGCACTGGGGATGGCTCCTTGGCCTCTGCCCCAGGCACTGGAGTGGCTCTGGTCGCGACAGAGCGATGCCCCAGAGGGGCAGAGCATCGCCCCCTGGTGGGCAGAGCGTCGCCCCCTGGTGGGCATGCCGGGTGGATCCTGGTCGGTCGCATGCGGGAGTCCTGTCTGACTGTCTCTCCCCGTTTCCAGCTTCAGAAAAATACAAAAAAAAAAAAAATTGTAGTGCCTGACCAGGTGGTGGCGCAGTGGACAGAGCATTGGACTGGGATGCGGAAGATCCAGATTCGAGACCCCAAGGTCGCAAGCTTGAGCATGGGCTCATCTGGTTTGAGCAAAGCTCACCAGCTTGGATCTAAGGTTGCTGGCCGCCCCCCCCTCCGGTCAAGGCACATATGAGAAAGCAACAATGAACAACTAAGGTGTTGTAACAAAAAACTGATGATTGATGCTTCTTGTCTCTCTCCGTTCCTGTCTGTCCCTATTTATCCCTCTCTCTGACTCTCTCTTTGTCTCTGTAAAAAAAAAAAAAAAAAAAGATTGTAGTGAATTAGACATTCTTATAGTGTTAGAATATAAGTAAATTGGTATCATGGTTTTAGAAAGCAACTTGTAGATGTGTAAAAGGCTTTAATGATTATACCTGATCTGCTAATTCCATTTTGAAATTTCATTTGACATAATCATACAAATGGACCTCTGTAAAAAGTGGCTCCCCATACTATATTAAACTAGCAAAATATACAGCAGTAGGGCATTGGTTATATTATTTTATAAGTGTATGGTAAACAGTCATGCTTTTGAAGATGATGGATGCATGAAAATAGTCATGGAGTAATAGATAGAAGACAGTATATCTTGTATACCTGTCATTTTGTGGAAGATGTGTGTGTGGCACATGGATAAAATGGGCAGTCAAAGGAAATTAAATACTTTATAGGTTGGTATGTGTACTGGCAAATGTAAATTATTCTTCTGGATTTCAAAATTTAACATATTCATTTTTTTACAAGGACAGAGAGTCAGAGAGAGGGATAGATAGGGACAGACAGACAGGAACTGAGAGAGATGAGAAGCATCAATCATCAGTTTTTTGTTGCTGTTGCAACACTTTAGTTAGTTGTTCATTAATTGCTTTCTCAACTGTGCCTTGACCGCGGGCCTTTAGCAGATCGAGTAACTCCTTCGTTGAGCCAGTGACCTTGGGTCCAAGCTGGTGAGCTTTTATTTTCTTCTTTTTTTTTTTTTTTGCTTCAAGCCAGATGAGCCCGTGCTCAAGCTGGTGACCTCGGGGTCTCGAACCTGGTTCCTCTGCATCCCAGTCCGACACTATCCATTGCGCCACCACCTGGTCAGGCAAAATTTAATATATTTTTACAATTGGAGAAAAAAAATCTGGAAATATTTTTTAAAAGGGTATAACTCATATTGATCTAATATGCTCTTAGAGTTCAACTTTTTTTGTCAATAACTCTCACAAGCTGTTGCAGTATAGAATCTAGCAATGCTGTAGTAATTTAAGGAAAAAATATCTTCTATCTGTCACAGTAGAGTACTTTTCCCTAATATAGATATTTTATATATATATAAAGGCTGTTCCTTTTCCTATTAGTTTGTTTGAATGGACTTTTGCAAGAGCAGTGGACAGAAAGACATGGACTGAGTGAGACTCTGTGTGGTTTGATTTATCTAGTATTTGTCCTGAGGGAGGGACCCTTTAGGTTTCATCATTAAAAAAATAACAACAAGGCCTGACCTGTGGTGGTGCAGTGGATAAAGCGTCGACCTGGAAATGCTGAGGTCACTGGTTTGAAACCCTGGGCTTGCCTGGTCAAGGCACATATGGGAGTTGATGCTTCCAGCTCCTCCCCTGTCTCTCTCTCTCTCTCTCTCTCTCTGTCTCTCTCTCCTCTCTAAAAAAAAAAATGAATAAATTAAAAAAAAAAATTACAAGCCTGACCAGGCGGTGGCAAAGTGGATAGAGTATCAGACTGCGATGCGGAGGACCCAAGTTCGAAACCCTGGGGTTGCCTGCTTGTGTGCGGGCTCACAAGCTTGAGCACAGGGTCTCTGGCTTGAGTGTGGGATCATAAACATGACCCCATGGTCTCTGGCTTGCCCAAGGTTGCTGGCTTGAAGCCCAAGGTCACTGGCTTGAGCAAGGGGTCAGTTAATCTGCTGGACCCTCCCTCCCATCAAGGCACATATGAGAAAGCAGTCAATATACAACTAAGGAGCTGTACGAAGAATTGATACTTCTCATCTCTCTCCCTTCCTGTTTGACCCTATCTGTCCCTCTCTCTGTCTTTCTGTGTCTCTCACAGAAAAACAACAACAAAAAAACAAAGTACCTTAACCTTACTATATGATGTTTTGCCCAAGGCACTAATGCTCTGGCCCAAATCCAGAATTCTTGGAGGTCGTGGAAGGGCCCATTTACCTTTTTTTAAAAGAGGTTAAAAGTAGAAAGTTTTATTAGTGAAGCAGTGAGACAGAGTGGCTACTTCACAGACAGGGCAGCCCCTATTTACCCTTATTTAAGCACAATTTTGTTGGGAGGTTGAGAGCAATTTGCCAAGTATATATATATTTTTTTCCTCAACTAATTCTTTTGTGTTTCTTGCTTTTAGATGGAAAGAACTCAAGCGGATCCAAGCGTTATAATCGCAAACGTGAACCTTCCTGCCCCAAAAATGAAAATTTTAGCAACCAGTCCCGTCGCTCCAATTCACAGAAAAGCAAAACTTTTAATAAGATGCCTCCTCAAAGGGGTGGTGGCAGCAGCAGCAAACTCTTTAGCTCTTCTTTTAATGGTGGAAGACGAGATGAGGTATGTTTTTTCTAGAGCATAAGCATGAGGTCTGAATTTTTTTTTCTAGTTTATCAAAAGTTGGGAGTGGGGGAGCAAGAGGTGAATAGAAAGTAAAACTGTTGAGTAGGCGCTGGCTGGTTTGCTCAGTGGTAGAGCATCGCCCTGGCGTGTGGAAGTCCTGGGTTTGATTCTTGGCCAGGGCACACAGGAGAAGCACCCATCTGCTTCTCCACCCTTCCCTCTCTCCTTTCTCTCTGTCTCTCTCTTCACCTCCCACAGTCAAGGCTCCATGGAAGCAAAGTTGGCCCTGGGCGCTGGGGATGGCTCCTTGGCCTCCATCTCAGGCACTAGAATGGCTCCGGGTGCAGAGAAGCAACGCCCCAGATGGGCAGAGTATTGCCCCCTGGTGGGCATGCTTGGTGGATCTGGGTCCCGCCATGCGGGAGTCTGTCTGACTGCCTCCCCGTTTCCAACTTAAGAAAAATACAAAAAAAACAGTGTTGAATAGTTGAAGATTAACTGGGTTTAGAACTTGTCCTCCTTTTTCCCTTGAAGGTTATGAAAATTTGCTTGAAGGAAGATGATATCATATTTATGAATTGTGAAAAATTATAAAAAACTAGCAAATTTGGGATACCTGGATACCCCCCCCTCCTTTTTATAGCGAGAGAGAGAGAGAGAGAGAGAGAGAGAGAGAGAGAGATAGGGACAGACAGACAGGAATGGAGAGAAATGAGAAGCATCAACTGGTAGTTGCGGCACTTGAGTTCATTGATTGCTTTCTCATATGTCCTTTGACCGGGATGCTGAGCCAGTGACCAACCCCTTATTGAAGCCAATGAACTTGAGCTCAAGCCAGTGCCCATGTGATCATATCCATGATCTCACGCTCAAGCTGGCAACCTTGCGCTCAAGTTTGTGAGCCCATGCTCAAGCCAGATGAGACTGGGCTCCAGCCAGTGAGCTTGGGGTTTTGAACCTGGGTACTTAGCATCCCAGGTCGACACTCTATCTACTGCACCACCACCTGGTCAGGCTGTATAGTCCTTTTTTTCCCTTTTTTTTTCCCAAGTGAGAGGAGGAGAGATAGATTCCGGCATGTGCCCCGACCAGGATCTACCTGGCATCCCCTGTCTGGGACCTATGCTCTGCCCATCTCGGCCGTGTTCGCAACTTAGTTATTTTTAGTGCCTGAGGCAGTCTGCTCCACTGAGCCACCCTCAATGTTGGGATCTATGCTCTTGAACTAATTGAGCCATGGCTGTGGGAGGGGAAGAGAGAGAAAGAAGGGGATGGGGGAGGGGTGGAGAGGTAGATTGTTGCTTCTCCTGTGTGCTCTGACCAGGTTTTTTTTTTTTATTAATTATTATTATTTTTTGCAGAGACAGAGTCAGAGAGAGGGATAGATAGGGACAGACAGACAGGAACGGAGAGAGATGAGAAGCATCAATCATCAGTTATTCATTTTGATACCTTAGTTGTTTATTGATTGCTTTCTCATATGTGCCTTGACCGTGGGCCTTCAGCAGGCAGAGCAACCCCTTGCTCAAGCCAGCAACCTTGGGTTCAAGCTGGTGAGCTCTTTTTGCTCAAGCCAGATGAGCTCTCGCTCAAGCTGACGACCTCGGGGTCTTGAACCTGGGTCCTCCGCATCCCAGTCCGACACTCTATCCACTGCGCCACCGCCTGGTCAGGCTCTGACCAGATGTTGACCCCAGGACACCAACACGCTGGGCAGATGCTCTACCACTCAGCCAACAGGCCAGGGCCTGTATTGTCCTTTTATCATCACTCTTGAATTACAAGTTTTCTTAGGAATATTTAGATGATAAAATGACATTAATTAATCAATGACATTTGCCCAGTATTATCTAGCAAAATGTAAAATGCCATGTTTTTAGTCACAGATACTATGATTTTAGAAGTTTTCTTTGATATTCTTCTTTAAGGACATAAAGACTTACATAGAAGAGAGTTCACTGCAGCATTGTTTGTAGTTACAAAATTTAGGAAACAACCAGCTGCCATTGCCAAGGGACTGGTTAAATAAATTATCCTGCTGTGTTGAATGTTTCATACTATGTCACCATTATAGAATAGGACAGATTTAATAGATACACTCATGCAAGCATTCATTCACCAGAAATTTACTCCTTGCCTGCTGGGCACCAGATACCATTTAGGAGTCTGCAGTACAACATCAGGTGGAACATTCTTTCAGGAGCTTATATTCTAGTTTGGGGAGACATTAAATAAACAATTGTATAATAAATCTGATGGTAAGTGCTTTGTGAATTTAAAAATAAACTGAGAGGTAATGGGATAAAGAGTAACAAGGAGTACAGTTATATATATATCTATATATAGATATATAGATATATAGATAGATAGATTGATTGATTTTAGGGGGAGAGAGAGAGAGAAGCATTCATTTGTTGTTCCACTTAGTTGTGCACTCGTTGGTTGCTTCCTGTATGTGCCCTGACCAGGGATCAAACCCGCCACCCTAGTGTTTCTGAAAAACACACTATCTGACTAAGCTAACTGGCCAGGGAAAGGAATACAGTTTTAGAAGGTAGCTGAGGAAAGCTTCTCAGAGGAGGTGAGTTTTGATTAGAGTCCTGAATGAAGCAAGGGAGCAACCACACCATATAAGTTTGAGGAAGAGTGTCTTAGCTGGAAGGAATAACAAGTGCAAGAGTGCAGAGGTGGCACTGTTTTTGGTGTGTTTGAGGTAAAGCAAGTCACTATGAGTGGAGGAGAAGTAGGAAATGAAATCAGATAATGGGAGAGAGGGGTCAGATCACGTGGGCCCTTGAGGACTTTAGCTTTTGTTCAGAAAGATAAGCTAATGTGGGGTTTGAGAAGTGATGTAAGGTAATCTGACTTGGAGGTTTTGTTTGTTTTTCTTCTTTTGTATGACTTGGAGTTTTAAAGGGGAGAGTGGAAGCAGGGAGACTAGTTAGGAGCTATTAAGCAATTACTGGTGAGAGCAATGGAAGCTTTGAAACAGTGATGGTGGTGAAAGGTGGTCAGATTTTTTAATATGTTAGGTATGTGGTCTGAGCAGGGAAATGAATGACTGATGTTTTTGGCAGTATCCCAGTTCAAGTACCATTTGCTAAATGGGAATGATTTCAAGAGGAGTACAGGGTTTTGGGGGGATGTTTTGAGATAAAGAACTTCGTCTTGGAAATGTATTTGTGTTGTGATTTCTTTTAAATCTCTAAGTAGAAGTAGGTCATTGACTGAGTCTGGAATTGAAGGGTGGAGGGCTGTCCACATGCAGTTGGTGTTTATCACTGGAACTAAGAGATCATTTAGGAAGTGGATGTTGCAAAAAGCTGACTGGATTCAAGCACTGAGCCCTGAGTCAGAATGATAAGGAACCAACGAAAAGGGAGGAAAAGAGTTGAAAGCCATTTGGAGAAAGTGATCAGTTTTGTTCTATGATGCTGATAGTCTGAGTATGATTAGGACTGAATGTTGCCATTAGATTTGAAAATGTGAAGGTAGGTTGTTGGCCTTGAGCTGCTTTGGTGGCATGGTGAGGACAACCTGATTGGCATAGATTTAAGGAGAAAGGCAAGTTCAGGCAGTACTTTCTACTGGCTTTGCTCTAAGGCAGCGGTTCTCAACCTGTGGGTCGTGACCCCGGCGGGGGTCTAACGACCAAAATACAGGGGTCACCTAAAGCCATCGGTTGAGAACCTGAGAACTGCTGCTCTAAGGGGAGCAGAGAGGTGAGGTAGTAGTTTGAAGGGAGTGTGAAGTCAAGAGAGAGTTTAAGTTTGGAGAACTTACAGCATAAATTTGCTAATGGGATTGTTTTGGTGGGTGGTGGTGTTTTTCATGTTTCCTGCCCCTTTCTAAATTGTTTCTGAGTCTGCTGATTGGCTTTATTTCAGGACCAAGAGCTAAGTCTGCCTACATGTTCTAATTCTGTCAGTTTTAATTAATATTGAATAGCAGTATGTGTCTTAGATAAGAGGTCTCTGGCAGGATCCTGAGCCTATGGCAGTTAGCAGCTTGCCTACAAGCTACCTCCAGTGTGTAGTTCCACAGACTTGCTTTTGCCAGAAACAAACCAAAGAAGTAGCTAACAAGAGTGAAGGTGTAGGCCCTGGCCGGTTGGCTCAGCGGTAGAGCGTCGGCCTGGCGTGCGGGGGACCCGGGTTCGATTCCCGGCCAGGGCACATAGGAGAAGCGCCCATTTGCTTCTCCCCCCCCACCCCCTCCTTCCTCTCTGTCTCTCTCTTCCCCTCCTGCAGCCAAGGCTCCATTGGAGCAAAGATGGCCCGGGCGCTGGGGATGGCTCCTTGGCCTCTGCCCCAGGCACTAGAGTGGCTCTGGTCTCGGCAGAGCGACGCCCCCTGGTGGGCAGAGCGTCGCCCCTGGTGGGTGTGCCGGGTGGATCCTGGTCGGGCGCATGCAGGAGTCTGTCTGACTGTCTCTCCCCGTTTCCAGCTTCAGAAAAATACAAAAAAAAAAAGAGTGAAGGTGTAGGAGTCCTATGGGATTGTGAAAAGATTAATCTAGTAAGTAAATTTTTGTGCTTCAGTGTAGCTAAAGAAGTTAATTTGTTATTTAATGGCTAATTGCCACTTAGGGCAGACGAAACAGTTCAGTGGTTGGCAAACTCATTAGTCGACAGAGCCAAATATCAACAGCACAACAACTGAAATTTCTTTTGAGAGCCAAATTTTTTAAACTTAAACTACATAGAAAAAACAAAAACAAAACAAAAAACCCTTAAACTACATAGGTAGGTACATTCCTTATCGAGGTAGCGCCCGCACATGGTATTTTGTGGAAGAGTCACACTCAAGCCAAACAGCTACATGTGGCTTGCGAGCCGCGGTTTGCCGACCACTGGTTTAAGTAATTGTATGTTAAAAGCTCTTTTTCCCCTTTCCACTTCCATCTAGATCTTAGGTAGACCTTTTGCATTACCACCTCCTAGAATGATTGTGTACTTTAAACCTATGATTTTTTGTTTGTTTTAATTTTAGAGAGCAAGAGGAAAGGGGAAAGAGAGAAAAACATTGATTTATTGTTCTTCTTACATTATGCATTGATTCTTGTATGTGCCCTGGCTGGGGATCAAACCTGCAACTATGGCATATTGAGGATGACTGTCTAACCAACTGAACTACCTGGCCAGGGCCAAGCCTATGTTTTGTTTAAGTTATGAAAGGAGGGATTGTGCTGGTTTCTACTGTAAATTATTGTCATCTTAATTGAAATGCTCTGATTCATTTTCATTCTTTCTAGGTAGCAGAGGCTCAACGGGCAGAGTTTAGCCCTGCCCAGTTTTCTGGTCCAAAGAAGATCAACCTGAACCACTTGTTGAATTTCACTTTTGAACCCCGTGGCCAGGCGGGTCACTTTGAAGGCAGCGGACATGGCAGCTGGGGGAAAAGGAACAAGTGGGGGCATAAGCCTTTTAACAAGGAACTCTTTTTACAGGCCAAGTGAGTATGGCTACTCTTAGGAGGAAAGTGAAATTGAGTTTCTGGGCAGTTGTGCTGAGAAGAAACTCCTTTTAAACTACTGTGAGAGAGAGGTAGGAAGGAAGTTGATCTGGTTCCTTTTCCCTTTTTTTTTCTTTTCTCTTTTTCTTTTGGCAAGTGTTGAAAAGTCATTTTCCAAGTGAACACCCTTGGTGCTTAAAAGACTATAATGTTGCCTGACCAGCCAGTGGCGCAGTGGATAGAGCGTCACTGGGATGTGGAAGGACCCAGGTTTGAGACCCCGAGGTTGCCAGCTTGAGCGTGGACTCATCTGGTTTGAGCAAAAGCTCACCAGCTTGGAACCAAGGTTGCTGGCTCAAGCAAGGGGTTACTCGGTCTGCTGAAGGCCCGCGGTCAAGGCACATATGAGAAAGCAATCAATGAACAACTAAGGTGTCACGCAATGAAAAACTAATGATTGATGCTTCTTATCTCTCCGTTCTTGTCTGTCTATCCCTCTCTCTGACTCTCTCTCTGTCTCTGTAAAAAAATAATAAATAAATAAATATCTTACACTAAAAAAAACAACAACTATAATGCTTAAAAAACCCCCAAAACATGCTGGCCCTGGCCGGTTGGCTCAGTGGTAGAGCGTCGGCCTGGCGTGCAGAAGTCCCGGGTTCGATTCCCGGCCAGGGCACACAGGAGAAGCGCCCATCTGCTTCTCCACCCCTCCCCCTCTCCTTCCTCTCTGTCTCTCTCTTCCCCTCCTGCAGCAAGGCTCCTTTGGAGCAAAGATGGCCCGGGTGCTGGGTATGGCTCCTTGGCCTCTGCCCCAGGCGCTGGAGTGGCTCTGGTCGCAACAGAGCTACCGCCCCGGATGGGCAGAGCATCGCCCCCTGGTGGGCAGAGCGTCGCCCCCTGGTGGGCGTGCCGGGTGGATCCCGGTCGGGCGCATGCGGGAGTCTGTCTGACTGTCTCTCCCCGTTTCCTGCTTCAGAAAAATACAGAAAAAAAAAATACATGCTAAAATTAAGTAATGCTTTAGTATCATGATGAGGTAGTAAAAGTATTTGCTTTGGAATTGGACTCAGATTTGAATCTTGTTCTGGCCTTCGATTGTGGGCAATTTACCTAACCACTTTGAGATTCAGCTTCTCCTCTATAGAGGAGCAAAGATTACTTAAGGGAGAATTGAATGACAAGTGGAGAGCTTGGCATATATCATTTGCTTAAATACTGATTCCCTTTTTTCTTTAATGTGGTGTTGGTTATAATGTAAGAAGATTTAACTTTGGCTCTAGATGCAGATAACCATTTAGTACTTTATATAAACTGGTACTCAAGTTATTGAGAGCAGCCTTTTCTACTACCTTAAAGACTAGCTATGCTCCAGGGTTTCTGGGGGTGAGGGAGCACTCTGGCTTCCTACTGCTTGATGGAGCCACAGTCTGGGTTAATTTTAGTTCAGGGGAGGCCTACAGGGGGCTTGGCTGGGCTTGAAAGCAGAAAAAACAGAGCTTGTGGATTTAGACTTCCACCCACTGAGTCTTTGGATTCCCTCCAGAGCCAGGGCTCAGAACTGAGTTGAGTGCTTCCCAAACCATGGCTGCTAATGGCCTGCATTTGATTTCTAAGTGTAGAGGTGAGTTTCTGCTGAGAGCTTGTTGGTGGCTTCTGACAGTCTGCCTTTTCCTTGTCTTCCTATTTCTAGCTGCCAATTTGTGGTGTCTGAAGACCAAGACTACACAGTTCACTTTGCTGATCCTGATACCTTAGTCAATTGGGACTTTGTGGAACAAGTGGTGAGTATATCAGCTAAGTTTATTTATTTATTTATTTATTTATTTTTTTTACAGAGACAGAGAAAGTCAGAGAGAGGGATAGACAGGGACAGACAGGAACGGAGAGAGATGAGAAGCATCAATCATTAGTTTTTCATTGCGCGTTGCAACACCTTAGCTGTTCATTGATTGCTTTCTCATATGTATGTGCCTTGACCGTGGGCCTTCAGCAGACCGAGTAACCCCTTGCTGGAGCCAGTGACCTTGGGTTCAAGCTGGTGGGCTTTGGCTCAAACCAGATGAGCCCGCGCTCAAGCTGGCAACCTCGGGGTCTCGAACCTGGGTCCTCTGCATCCCAGTCCAACACTATCCACTGCACCACCTCCTGGTCAGGCTATATCAGCTAAGTTTATAAGCTGTTAGTGGGAGAGAGAACTAAAGAAAAGAATAGTGGTGACACAGAGCTCTTGGCTGGGTTCACTGCCACTATCCTTTTCTGCACGGCCTTACTGAGGATATTCCCAGAGATCAGTCCTGCTTTCTTCTGGAGTTCATTTTGTGTGCTCTAATTGGCACTCACTCGCAGGACTGGGGAGCTGGAGAGCCTGAGCTGAAGGTATGAAAGCAGTGCTATCTACTACCTCCTTTCTTCTTGGAAGAAGTAACCAGGGGAATACGTGAGGGGCTCTGGTTACACTCTTGACCCAGGGTGGACTTATTACATGGACATTGCTTCATTGATAGCCATTTGTAGTAATCAGTGTCAAATCAGCCCTCAGCCTTGTGGCTGGTGAATGAGCCACATCATATATATGTACTTTTGTCCAAGGCACTGCTATGTCTGTTTTCTTTTTTAAGATTTTATTTACTGATTTTAGACAGAGCAGAGAGAGAGAGAAAAGCAGGAGGGAGGGAGGAGTGGGAAGCATCAACTTGCAGTTGCTTCTTGTATGTGTCTTGACCGGGTAAGACCAGAGTCTTGAACCAGCAACCTTAGCATTCTACTATGCCACCACAGGTCAAGCTATATTTGTTTTCTATTGAAATTATAAGCGCTGGTAACCCCTTGCTGTCCTAGGTTATAAGATATAAAATATATACCTTTGAGAATGATAGGCCCCTAATCCTGGACTCCTGTTACTGCGAAAATTCATTAAATTATCTGAGCAAGACATAAAGCCTATGAAACTTAAATTTTGTGTTCATTGGTTTACAAAAAAAAAGAGGTCCATATAAAGTGAAAGTTTCATTGACTCCTGTGTTGGAAATTACGTGACTAGACCCTTTTTATGCCTTTGTGTGTACATATAAATCTTTTTTTTGTAAATAGAATCATATATTGATTTTTGTTATTTTTTCCCTTTGCTATTATAGAACCCCCAAAATACTTGTTATGTAGTTATTATATTAAACCATTATGTTTTTCTTTATGATTTACTTAAAGTGCTATCATACTTATAACTTGCATTGTTGAACGGTTTTAATGGAGTTGTATGAAGGTTGAGTAGAGATGTATGGGGATGGGAGAGGAGAGCCTTTACCTTTGACAATCCCTAATTAATTCTGAAAGCTTTGTAACTTATGATGGCATTTTGTTTCAGCGTATTTGTAGCCATGAAGTGCCATCTTGCCCAATATGCCTATATCCACCAACTGCAGCCAAGATAACCCGTTGTGGACACATCTTCTGCTGGGCTTGCATCCTGCACTATCTTTCACTGAGTGAGAAGACCTGGAGTAAATGTCCCATCTGTTACAGTTCTGTGCATAAGAAGGATCTCAAGAGGTGAGATGGAGATATTTATTAGATTAGACCCCAGTCTGTTAACTCCTTGTCCTGCTACATCTAAATGTCCGTGTTACAGCGTTGTTGCCACAGAATCTCGTCAGTATGTTGTTGGTGATACCATTACGATGCAGCTGATGAAGAGGGAGAAAGGGGTGTTGGTGGCCTTGCCCAAATCCAAATGGATGAATGTAGACCATCCTATTCATCTAGGAGGTGAGTTTGGTTAATTTGGGGGGGCACTTAGCCCTGGATACACCTGTCAAGGCTATTGAATGTTTTTCTCTGTCAGAAATTTAGCTTTTGGTGCTCTCACTTAGGCAACACATACATTAAAATGAGAAGTTTAGCCTTTGGGCATGCAATTTCTAGCATTTCCAAATATTTACAGGATTCTAGTAGGTTAGGGTAGAGTTTGCAGAGTGGCTTAACTCTTGGTTTCAAGTTTGGTTCAGTTATATGTATTTTAATTTTTTATTTTACAAGACTTTGTTGAATAGTATCTGGCACTGGGCCTGTTCTTGGAGATTCCATTCAGTCACTCCAGTCAGTAGTTTGATAGAAGAGATAAGACTGATAGGCAGTTAGGCTAGTGTGGTAAGTGCTTACAGTAGGGAAAGTCCAAGGGGTTGTATTCCCTGTAGAAACTAGAATTGCATTACAGTGGCATTTCAGTCTCTGGGCAAAAGAGCTTTCTCACTAAATGTATTGAAAGAATTGACTCCTCTTACAGAGAAAAGAATAAAAGTAGATCCCTATTATATTACCATTCATAAAAATCAATTCCTGATGGATTTGAAGAACTAAGTGAAAACATCCAAAACTTTTAAAACTTTAAACGAAAATAGACATTATCTTTTTTTTTTTTCTTCTTTTCCAAGTGAGAGGAGGGGAGATAGCATGTGCCCCAACCGAAATTCATCCAGCAACCCCCATCTGGGGCCATGCTTCCAACCGAGCTATTTTTAGCACCTAAAATGAAGTCTCCTGGGAGTAATCCTCAGCGCCTGGGGCCAGTTTGCTCTTAACCAATCAAGCCATGGCTGCAGGAGGATGAAGAGAGAGAAGGGAAGGGGGAGGAGTGGAGAAGCAGATGGTCTCTTCTCCTGTGTGTCATGACAGAATGGAATCTGGGAAGTTCACGTGCTGTGCTGATGCTTTACCAGTGAGCCAACTGGCCAGGGCTGACAATATCTTTTTATTTTTTTTAATTTTTATATTTTTTTTGGTGCCAATGCTGTCGTTTATTGCACAAAATAGGGGTGTGGAAGTTAGTGGGGTGTGGTGGGAGCATTGCTGCCTCGGCTCGTCAGTACATTCATCATGAAGGTGGGGAATCCCCAGCCTCACCCCCACTCCCCAGGCACAGCCAGGACTGCTGGCCCCTGGGTGCTGGAGGGTGCTGTGTGTGCCTGCTCCAGGGAGGTCACCTGAGGGCACGCACGGACAGAGGTGGGGCCAGTTATTGCGTGAGTGTGATGGGAGCAGCGGGGAAGCCGGCAGGCCAAGTATTGCACTTAAACAGAATCCTCATCTGACGGCGGGCCACCTATGAAGGTGGGGGTGGGTGGAAATCCACGGCCATCTCTTCTCAGCCATGGGGTTGCTCCCTTCCTGTTTCACAGTTGGGGGAACTGAGGCACCATGGTGAAGGGAGCCCCCTCGCATGCTCACGAGGCCACCACTAGGGGCGAGGGCAATGTGAGTGGGCGCAGGGTGATGAGGGGGGACGGCAGGGGCCCGTCCGTCCAACTACAACTACCTACGACTCCTCTATGGCTTCTGGGGTGGGCGGCGGGGGCAGAGTGCGCAATGGCATGGCTTTGGTTTGGATGAAGGCCCCGCCCCTGGCCCACCTAGGCCCTCGGGGCGGTGCAGCGAGGGTCACAAGTTGGACGAGAGGCGCTGGCGCGCCAAGTCCAGCGGGTCGAGGCCTCCTGTGGTGCTGGGCAAGGCTGAGTCCCTGCAGTCCGGGCTGGGCCCAGCAGCCCGGGTGGCTGGCATGGGCCCCAGGCGTGGCGTGGAGCTGCTGGCTGACGCACATAGGCTGTGGGGCTAGGGCCGGGAATGCCATGGGGCAGAGAGGGCTGTGTGGTGGATAGGACAATATCTTTTTAAATCCTCATGCATGTCATTAACCATTTCTTTGTTATTGTACTGATTGGTTACAGCTTTGTAAATTACAGATAATGCTATCTGTAATCAGTGGATATCAATTGACTAAATTTTTTACTGTATCTTTGGGTTTCTTAGGATAGATTCCTCCTATGATGGGGCCAGAGTTAAAGTCATTGTTAAATTTTATTTTTAGGAAATTATGCTGAATTACTTCATCTTCACCTTAGAAAAAAAGTTCTGTGTGGAAGTTTTTGTTTAGCCATATGGTTGTGAGCGATGAGTGTTGCATTTTTGTGATCTTCCTTGCTGTCTTGTAGATGAACAGCACAGCCAGTACTCCAAGCTGCTGCTGGCCTCTAAGGAGCAGGTGCTGCACCGGGTAGTTCAGGAAGAGAAAGTAGCGCTAGAGCAGCAGCTGGCAGAGGAGAAGCACAGTCCTGAGTCCTGCTTTATTGAGGCAGCCATACAGGAGCTCAAGGTGAGGTGGTGCCCTAGAAACAGGACAGGATGGCGAAGGTAAGTTACTTCACCCCTACATTTAAGATGATTGGAAGGGAATGACTGAAAAGGCTGATTTTCTCTGAGCTTTGGTGATGGAAGGGAAGGGCTGAGCTAGATGATTTTAAGCAGCCTCTGGAACTGAAAGGAAAATGTCAGAATGATCTGGAGTTTCTTAGGTTAGCTGTGTTCTTAGTTAAGCAAGGTATACTTTCTGTTTTCTAGGAGAACACTTGGATTTATTTTTAGAGATTTTTTTTTAAAGATTTTATTTATTCATTTTAGAGAGAGGAGACAGAGAGAGAAGGGAGAGAGGAGCAGAAAGCATCAACTCCCATATGTGCCTTGAGCAGGGAAGCCTGGGGTTTCAAACCAGCGACCTCAGTGTTCCAGGTCAAGGCTTTTACCCACTGTGCCACTGCAAGTCAGGCATAGAGATGTTTTATTTGAGGGACATTGTGGAGAAAATATTATGGCCTGTCCAGCAGGCCTAGTGATATCTGCTGAGGATTTTGGAGCAGCAAGAATTACCCAAATAAAAAATTCCCTGTGTCTCGTATCCTCTACAATAGGGATTCTTAAGCTTTAACAAGCATCAGAATCACTGGTTGTTGGGGTCCAGCCTAAGAGATTGATTCAGTAGTTACTGTACTTAAATTTATCTCACTTAAGCTTCATACATCTTGATACGATTGATGTAACTGTCCCCTGACCCAGATGATGAAATGGAATGATGGGTTAAGGAATTTGCTTGAAGACACCTAACTAATTAGAGGTGAATCTGGTATTTGAATTCCTGTCTCTGACTTCTAAGTCCTCCCTAGGCAGGGTCCTGTGTATTTAAATTTTATTTTCTCTCTATAGTGCAGAGCATTTTAAAAAATGCTTTTCAGGCCTGACCTGTGGTGGTGCAGTGGATAAAGCATCAACCTGGAAACACTGAGGTTGCCAGTTCAAAACCCTGGGCTTGCCTGGTCAAGGCACATATGGGAGTTGATGTTACCTGCTCCTCCCCCCCTTCTCTCTCTCTCTCTCTCTCTCTCTCTCTCTCTCTCTCTCTTTCCCCTCTCTATAATGAATAAATAAGTCTTAAAAAAAATGCTTTTCAGGTAGAAGAAAAACTACATAGAAGTAGAGCTGTCCTCACTGAGGTGGTCTTGGCCAAACCCCTCCTGCCTCCTGAGCACTCCTGAGCTGGGACACTCTCTCAGCATAGTTTGTAAAAGTTAGTTCTGTGTTCTTGGACTTCTGTTTAGGAAGCTTCTGTGTAGTGTAGTGTTGTCATTGTCAGAGACTCTAACAGAATACCATCCTATTTAAGTACCAGATGCTTTTTAATTTCTGTTTCCCTTAAAGATTGAGGATTTTTTTTTAAATTTTTTATTTATTCATTTTAGAGGAGAGGGAGAGACAGAGAGAGAGAGAGAGAGAGAGAGAGGAGAGAAGAGACAGAGAGAGACGAGGGGAGGAGCTGGAAGCATCAACTCCCATATGTGCCTTGACCAGGCAAGCCCAGGGTTTTGAACCGGCAACCTCAGTGTTTCCAGGTGGACGCTTTATCCACTGCGCCACCACAGGTCAGGCAAAATTGAGGATTTTAAACACTTAAACTTCCCATTAGGTCTTGTTGCCTTTCATCTTTTGGTCCTGTTGAAAGAGGTCATTGAAAGCCCTTGCCCTTCAAATTTACGTGTATTTCTGGAAACTGAGGTTTCTCCTGTCTTCTCTCTGGTGGTCTAGACTCGGGAAGAGGCTCTGTCAGGATTGGCTGAAAGCAGAGGTGAGGTCACTGGTGTCATGGCTGCTCTGGAACAACTGGTGCTGATGGCTCCCTTGTCGAAGGAGTCCGTTTTTCACCCCAAAAAGGTGAGTATATCCCTGTTCAGACTAAATGGCTGCTGTTCCTCAGATGCTGCTGTTGAGTGGGTAGGCACTGTGGGAGATCGAACTTTGCTGGAAGAAGACCAGACTGTATTTCCTGCGTGTTTATTAGTTCTTTCCCCAGGGGTGTTAAATCAGTGAATACGACAACTAAGGTAAACACGCAGGAGCTTGGTTCCTGTGCCTGCCTTTGCAACCACGTTTACATTCTGTTGACCTAGAATTTATCCCAACAGGGAGTGCTAGAGTACGTGTCTGCTTTTGATGAAGAAACCGTCGAAATTTGTTCTCTGCGCTCTTCTCGTCCTCTTGGTCTCCCTCTGGTAGAGGAAGAGGAAGCAGTGTCTGAACCAGAGCCTGAGGGGCTGTGGGAGGCCTGTGATGACTCCGAGTTAGCAGATGACAATCTTGGAGAGGGGACTATTTGTTCTGAGTCCACCCAGCAGGAACCCATCACTAATTCAGGCTTTGCACACCTAAGCAGCTCTCCTTGTTACTACTTTTACCAAGGTAAGGGTCCCTGAGGAGGAGGGCTGGGTTGCCACAGAGATGTTTCAGAGAGATGACCTGACTCTGAGTAGGAGTTCTCACCAGTAGGTCCTAGGCACTTCGATCTCTTGTGCCTTTGGGTTTCGGGAGGGGGAGGCAGGCGTATCTATAAGGGAGGCCTTGTATTGAGGACTGGCCAAGACTGCTGTGTGATGGAGCCACTTGTCTTCAGCGGAGGATGGGCAGTACATGTTTTTGCACCCCGTGAACGTGCGCTGCCTCGTGCGGGAGTACGGTAGCCTGGAGCAGAGCCCCGAGAAGATCTCGGCGACAGTGGTGGAGATCGCTGGCTATTCCATGTCTGAGGTAAGGTGTCTTGGAGGTGAGCCTAGCCAACCCAAGTTCACCAAACTTCAAGGCCTTTAGTTTTTGTATTTTAAGTCTATTTTTGTCAGTGATGGTGCTCGTGAATTTTTAAAAAATTAAATGGTGCTACCTTTTAAAAATTAAGTGCCAGGGTTCTGTTAAGTCAGTCACTGCTGCTCTCTGCTTTGCAGGTTATTTACTGTGGTTTGGTAATACAGGTGTCTCCTACTTTAATTCAAGCTGTGTTTGTTCTTGTTTCTCTTTTTCTTTATTGCTTGGGAGAAATGTCCAAGGAAACAAAAAACCCTTGGAGGGCGTTTTTAAAGCTATTTTAATGAGACTTAAAATTGCATTTTTGGCTTAGATACCTATGAATTAATTGCCTGATAATTTATATATATAAGTTTTTGCCCTTTGAGAGTTAGCCCTTTATGGATCTGAAATTTATTATAAGCCTAGACCTTTTGAATAGTATAAACTTTCCATAAAACTTGCAGAAAAAGAAAAGAAAATTAAACCTAAATTGGTGGGCATCAGGCCCTAGCTGGTTAGCTCAGTGGTAGAGTGTCAGCACGGCACGTGTGGAAGTCCTGCGTTTGATTTCTGGTCAGGGCACACAGGAGAAGCACCCATCTGCCTCTCCAACCCCTGCTCTCCCCTTTTCCCTTCCTGCAGCCATAGCTCAAATGGTTTAAGCAAATTGGCCCCAGGTGCTGCTCAGGCACTAAAAATAGCTTGGTTGAGAGCATGGACCCAGATGGGCAGACCATGGGCCCCAGACAGGGGTTGCCAGGTAGATCCCGTTCAGGGCGGATGTGGGAGTCTGTCTCACTGCCTCCCTACCTCTTACTTAATAAAAAAAATTTTTGATGGGTTTAATTTTTTACTGTTTTAGGGCAAGCTCTGTGCAAGAGAGAAATCTGCTTTATGTGTTTACCCAGTTATCATGAACTCTGACAGTGGTTTCTAGATTTTTGCCAACAAATAACTTAATTTTCCTTATTCTTTCCCCTCAATCTTGGACCCCAGAAAAATCAGAAACAGCCGATCAGCTTTAGATAATTTATTACTGGACTCAATTCATTTATTTGCAGCACAAACCAAAAAATTGCTCTTGGTTGTTTAGTCTACCTTACTGTAGCTTATTAATTGACACTTAATGTTTGGTTTTTCGAGATGGTGATAACTTGAGCACTACACTTTGACCCCAGTGCCATCTGCGAGTGTGTGTAGACTGTTGGATGTCTGGGGTGGGAATCTGCCCACAGAGTAAGGCCTGGTCTTAGTGGAGCGTTGGTCCCTTTTCCACTGTAGGATGTTCGACAGCGTCATAGATACCTCTCTCACTTGCCGCTCACCTGCGAGTTCAGCATCTGTGAACTAGCTCTGCAGCCTCCTGTGGTCTCTAAGGAAACCCTAGAGATATTCTCAGGTCAGAATGCCCTGACTTTGCTTCTTTGTATAGTGGATTCAGGGATTCTTAGGACTAGACACCCAGGGTGGGAAGAGTTAAGGAGTGGTGTCATGATTCTCAGAACCTCCTGGTACACTCCATCTGTTCATGCAGCCCAGCTAGGGCCACTTGTGTGGCCTTAGCTCCTAGTCAGCTGGGAGAAGGGAATGGCAAGGCTGTCCTGGGTCTGCCTCCTCATTACCTGACCAACCCACAGATGACATTGAGAAGAGGAAGCGTCAGCGCCAGAAGAAGGCTCGGGAGGAGCGCCGTCGAGAGCGCAGGATTGAGATGGAAGAGAACAAGAAACAGGGCAAGTGTACGTTCAAGAACTCTCATCTTTGACCAGTACAGCTATGCATCACTATACAGTCACTGTACAGAGGCTCGATGCCCGAGCCCGGGAGCCACACTGCTTGGGTTCACATACCAGCTCTGCCACTTGTTTTCTTCAATTCTTAAGTGTGAATTGTGAGAGTAATGCCTTCATAGGCTTAATTGAGAATTAAATTAGTTAAATTGGGTCAAAGTGCATAGCCCATAGTAAGAAGATTGAATTCATCCTTGGCAGAGTGGGTGAAAAAAGCTGTGGGGGAAAGAACTGGAGAGCTGCTGAATGCTAGGGATAATTGTCCCACATGTTCTCTGGCTGGGTCCTTAACCTCACCTTTGACTCTAAGGTGACAGTTATAAATTTTAAGTTTAAAATTTCTTTCTACATCCTACTTCCCTGTTGAAAAAGAGTTGAGGAAATTTGTAAATGGACCTACCATTCTCATCTTTGTTTTGCAGACCCAGAAGTTCATATTCCCCTGGAGAATCTACAGCAGTTTCCTGCCTTCAACTCCTATACTTGCTCTTCCGATTCTGCTTTGGGTCCCACCAGCACTGAGGGCCATGGGGCTTTCTCCATTTCTCCTCTTAACAGAAGTCCAGGTTCCCAAGCAGGTAAATAAAGTTGGGATATGAAGAATGAAGTCACCTAGCCCTGGATAGTGATGGTTAGAGCGTCGTCCTGAGGCACACAGGTTGCAGGTTTGATTCCCAGTCAGGGCACTTACAGGAACAGTTCGATGTTCCTCTCTTTCTATCTTGCTGAAATCAGTAAATGAAAAAAAGAAATTAAAGAAGGAGTAAAGTTGCCTATAGCCACAGATCTTAAAGCATAGCCCCAGTGCATGAATTTATAACACTGACCTATTTGCCTTGTTGGGGTCTTTAGGTGACTAATCGTACTTTGGGTAGTTAGTGTATTTCTGAGGTACATCAAATTCTTGCCATTTGATTCACCTTTCCCATGGGCTGTACTGATTATGCCTTAGCTTCTAAAAACCTCAAAGCAGTTGATATGGCTGGGTTGTTAAATATGGATTTTCCCCTGCGACCCTGCTGTTTTATTTCTAGTTTCTGCCTTTGTGGGACTCCCCCCTGTGTGCTTAAGTATGTTTGTACGTGTCTCCTTGTAGCGTTGTTTATAATAGGTTAAAAAAGGTCTACAAATCTACTGATAGGTAAATGGCTAAATTATAGCATTTATACGTTGAAATATACCTATTAAAGAAGGAAATAGCTTGCTTCATGAACTAATGGGTAGACCTGTGAGCTAATGATGTAGAACAAAACAAAACATTGTATCATTTGTGGGTTTTAAAGAAAAACCACATAAAACAAAGCATTTCATTATTGGTTCGTATATCTAAATGTAGAGAAATACTGGATGGTTCTGTTCCAAACTAGTAATAACGTTCCATTCTAGGGAGTGAGACCAGGATTGAGAGGCCTTAGCTGTTAAAAAAATATTTTTTTCTCATATAGACTGTTACTGTGTTATGAAATGAAACACTTAAGAAAGAGTTGCTATAATTTCAGAGTGATATAATTTCTGATCTTCATCCACCTAGCAGATACTACTTTATTGCTCTTGTCAGGTATTTAAAAAAATGTGCAAGATCAGAATATTTAAAACTCTTGATTACCCTTGTGATCATATGCCTATCACTGATTAGGAGCCTGAGGCTAAGGCAGGGCCCTGGTTCATGGCAGGGACTAGGACTAGAACCTGGATCTTGAGGGCTGCATGACCATGATGCTCTGAAGAGCATGTTTAGGAAGAGAGCTGCTATCCAAAGGAATACAGCAAAACATCAACTGCCTTGTTTATAGTATAAAGATTGTGTTTTCACATACTAGTTTTCCTAAAGGTATGGGCTTTAGTGGGTTTAGGAAAAAGCAGTTAGGTGGTCATAGGAATAGTAGTACTAAACAGCCCCGGCTGGCTGTGGAGGGGCCTTCTAGTGGGAGAGTGAATGGGCTTCTCCGTTCTAGTAGTGACCAGGAGAGTAGGTAGACGTGATCCTCTGGGAAATGTTCAACATAAGGTCAGAAAGGCTGGGGAAGACTATTTCCTGGGAATTATCAGGGAAAAGCTTGCATTTTCATTCTGGATTTTGTTGATGCGTGTGTTTCCCACGCTCCAGTTGGATTCTAACTGAATATTCTCAAGTCATGGACATCTGCTAGCTGGAACATAAAGGTTGACCTAATTAAATTTTATATCTTGGAGCTTTTTCATCTATATAAAACCAGTCCAAACCTAGGCTATAAGAACCAGCCAGTGTGGAAAGTGCTTCTCTTAATGTGGGAATAGATTCTGCCATAACTTTTAGTGTTATTGTAAACACTAAACTTATGAATAATAGGCCATGTTCTTGGCTTTTTGAGAATATGTCAGAATTTAAGTTGGATTGAGGTTTGCCTTTTGAGATGAGATTGTTTATCCACATCTGATTTAGGGTTCATCTCTTCAGACTTGTTAGGAGAATACTCTAGCTCCCTGGAACTTGTTCGTATAATCAGGTCTCTGGTTCTTTTCAGATTTTCTGCTGACCCCTGTGTCACCCACTGCCAGTCGGGGCAGTCCTTCATTCTGCATCGGGAGTCTGGAAGAAGACTCTCCCTTCCCTTCTTTTGCCCAGGTGAAAATCCTTTGTGAGGCAGCCCAAGTGTATCTAACATGGACTCTGCTGCCTGTTCTTTTCTGGAAATTCCTTTGTTGAAGAAGGGGAGGCTTGCATGCTAATTTCAAACTGACTAATAATCATGGAAGGTTTTCTTAAGAGGGAAGCTCATGGATTTATTTTTATTATGTTTTTTAGAGAGAGAGAGAGAGAGACAGGAAGGGAGAGAGATGAGAAGCATCAACTCATAGTTGCAGCACTTCAGCTGTTCCCTGATTGCTTCTCATATGTGCCTGGACTGGGGGGCTCAAGCCAAGCCAGTGACCTCTTGCTTGAATCAGCAACCTTGGGCTTCAAGCCAGCAACTGTAGGTTCATGTTGATAATCCCACACTCCAGCTGGATGAGTTCACACTCTAGCCAGTGACCTCGGGGTTTCGAACTTGGGACCTCAGCATCCCAGGTCAACACTCTATTCATTGTGCCACCAACCGGTCTGGCTCATGGATTTAGTCTTAGATGGGTAACAAGGAGGGAGGCTAAGAGTAGTTGAGGAAGAATCAGAGTTCTCATTATTTAACAGATCATTAGAGTTCCTTTCCCCCCCCCCCCCCCCCCCACTTTGGCAGATGCTGAGAGTTGGAAAAGCAAAAGCAGATGTGTGGCCCAAAACTGCTCCAAGGAAAGGTAAGGATGGCCCTCCTGGTGAAAGGGGGGGTTTGGTCCCTTTCAGAAAATACAAGTCTCTAGCATTGTTTCTAGAGTTAACACTGGTATTTTTTAGATGAGAACAGCTTAATTCCTCCTGCCACTGTGGACAGTGATGGGGAGAGTGATAACTCGGATCGTGTTCCTGTGCCCAGTTTCCAGAATTCCTTCAGCCAAGCTATTGAAGCAGCCTTCATGAAGCTGGACACGCCAGCTACTTCAGACGCCCTCTCTGGTAAGGGCAAAGAACCGGAGTGCCTGGCCTGGAGCTGTCCTTCCCACTGGGGTCCTGGGGCTGTCCTTCCCACCGGCGTCCAGTCGGGCACTTTCCCCTGAGCCTTTAGGCTCACCTTCTAACTGCCAGCTAACATTGCATTTGGTATGTCACATAGCACCTTTTTGCCACCTCAGATTAATCCTTGAGGCTTGGATGTGAAATACTGAGAAATTCTTTTCCCCTTTTTAAGACACAGCAGTGGAGAGTAGATTTTGGGATCCTGAGTGGGTAAAGGATGGCTCATAGATGCAGAAATTGGGTTTGAAGTCCCCCACTCTGTGGTATTCATAATTAGATGTGAATAACAGATTTATGGTGTGCTTCCCACGTGTGTCTGGCATTGTGCTGATTTTATTTTCCTATCAGCCATATTAAATGGGCATAATTCTCACGTTAGAGATGAGGAAACAGAGGTCTAGGGAGATAAGAGACTTGCCCAAAGACAAACACCTAAGAGTATGCAAGGACCGGTGTTTGAATACAGGCATTCTGATTCCAGAGCCTATACTCTGAGCTGCATCTTGTTCTCAGTAATGAAAACTGGCCAGAGGACCCAGGGATGGCATTCTAAACTAAGCTCTCTTACTGTTTCTATTTAGAAGAGAAAGGAGGAAAGAAAAGAAAAAAACAGAAACAGAAGCTCCTGTTCAGCACCTCGGTCGTCCACACCAAGTGACACTAGTGGCCCAGGCTACCTTCTCCATCTGGTTTTCTGTTTTCCATGCTTTTGTTTTGCTGCTCTAATTTTTAAGTATTTGAGTTTGAACAGATTAGTTTTGGGGGAGGGGGTTTCCACAATGTGAGGGGGAACCAAGATTTTAAATACAGTGTATTTTCCAGCTTCCCATCTTTACACCAAAATAAAGTATTGACACTCACAGAGATCTCTTCCTGCCAAGATTTTTAGTTTGTTGCCAGGTTAGTCTTTTTGGCAAATGTGTAATTAGTTTTTTTCAATCCCAAATAATTTTGAGTTCTTTCAGTATCCCTTGGAGCAGCCCAAATCAGTGTTACATAGCACTGCTCAGCTCTGACTTATGTCAGGGCATATCATGGTTTCTGCACACCTATCAGTGTGCTTTTTAAAAATAGTTGAATCTTTTCTATATGTTCAGTTCTCTTAGAGAAACAGGGATGGGAATAAAATGGATTTAGGATACCCAGCTTGAATTCCAGTTTTTTATCTGACATGGCCAGGCTATTGGGCCAGACCTGGCTTGCACTTGCATGTGTGATGGAGGGTTTTGCCTCTTGCACGTGGTTTCTGTTTGGCAAGGAAAGTTGTAACTCACTAAGGAAGCTTTGGGACCTGCCAACCTTTAAATCAAACTTGTTTCAAGTGACAGTGGCTTAAATTGTAGGAACAGAGGAGTCCAGCACAAATTGAGGCAGAGCAGGATGGGTTTGAAAGCAGTGGCATTGCCCACTGCTTCTCTGTTGTCTAGAGTAGTCTTATGCCTTGGTTTGAGCTAAATTTGAGTGATGTGAGTTCTTTTGCTGCTTAATAAAGTAACCTCTAGGTATAATAGGATGTGAAGGCAAACAGTTGTAATAAATTACCTGCACAAGCAATGTGAGCTTTCTGTTTTTTTAAAGTCCAATTCAGGTCAGCTAGACACAATTAATAGGTTAAAGTAATAGCAGAATTCCTCAAGCTCTTAGTAGCTATCATGGAGTAATGTCTTTCCTAGTATCAAATCTAAATAAAGGGTTTGTGATCTAGGCTTAGCTTTAACTTGTCATTCTTAAAAAGAAGCAGTTCAGCCTGACCAGGCAGTGGCGCAGTGGATAAAGCGTTGGACTGGGATGCCTAGGACCCAGGTTTGAGACCCCAAGGTCGCCAGCTTGAGCGCACGCTCATCTGGTTTGAGCAAGGCTTATCACTGGCTCGAGCAAGGGGTTACTCGGTCTGCTGAAGGCCCCACGGTCAAGGCACATATGAGAAAGCAATCAATGAACAACTAAGGTGTCATAATGCACAACGAAAAACTGATTGATGCTTCTCATCTCTCCGTCCCTGTCTATCCCTCTCTCTGACTCTAGGTCTCTGAAAAAAAAAAAAAAAATTAAAAAGAAGCAGTTTAGCCTGACCAGGCGTGGCGCAGTGGATAGAGCGTCAGACTGGGATGTGGAGGACCCAGGTTTGAGACCCCAAGGTCGCCAGCTTGAGCGCACGCTCATCTGGTTTGAGCAAGGCTCATCATTGGCTCGAGCAAGGGGTCACTTGGTCTGCTGTAGCCCCCTGGTCAAGGCACATATGAGAAATCAATCAATAAACAACTAACGAACCGCAATGAAGAACTGATGTTTCTCATCTCCCTCCCTCCCTTCCTGTCTGTCTGTCCCTCTCTCTGACTCTGTCTCTGCCACAAAAAAAATAAAATAAATAAAAAAAATGTTCAGAAATCCTGCATCAGGAACTCTGGCTGGGATGAGGGTGTTGTAGCTTGAGATGAGAGGATTTTGTTACATTGAAACAAAATCCACAAATCTATCAAACGTGTCTGGGACTTTGAGTAACATCCATTTTATTATGGAGAAAGATCCTGGAAATGTAGAGGATCCTGCTGCCTCCCAGAATGTCCTGTTCCAGCAAGTGGGCCTGAGTCTTGGGCACACTGCAGCCTGCAGAGGTTCAGTCCATTGCTTCAGCAGCCTCCTCACCATCACCATCTGAGAGCTCCTCCTCACCCGACTCCTCCAGTAAACAGCTTTTTGTGATAGACTTCTGGATAGCTTCCCTCTCTCCTGGAAAAGGCAGACAGAGCAGGGATGGAAGATGTCTTCGACAGTGTGACCATTTACTCAGCTGAAGGAGGTCAGGCACTGCTCAGTGGACATTGGGTTAGTGCTGCTTACCTTCATCAGTGCAGTTCTGCAACAAGATCAACAGCTGTCTCCTGTTGTACTGGATCAGGAACTTCTGACATGTTCTAATTGTACCTGGCACATGAAAGACTTGTGGTCAACAGCTTGTAAAAGGTGTCTGCCTCAAAGACTTGCAGAACTAGGGGAAAGCAGCTTGTTCTTGGCAGGATAGGAAGACCCACCGACCAGTCAGGACTGAACTCTGAACCTGTTTCCTATTAAAATCCAGCCACACCACAGCACTCTTACCTCCCACATGTAAGGTGTTGAGAAAACATGGGTAACGGTGTCCTTTGTTCTCCAACTGTGTGATGAAGGGCAGAGCTGACCACACGAGTTGGTAGAATTCCTTTCGGCATCGAAGCAGCACTATTCCGGTATAGGCATTGAGGTATCGCACTACGGCAGGAAATATAATCATTTTGGGAAACGTTGGATCCTCAAGATCAGGTTAAAAATTTTACGGTAACTGAAAGCCTATACTGTCTGCCAGAGACTGTTCGAGACAGTGGGTGGCACTTGGGACGCATCAGTGAGTAAAAATATTCCTGAAGGAAAAAATATTTAGAACAGACCTTCATTTATGGGAGGATAGACAATATCCAATGCCCTACACACCACTCAGAACTGATGAGTTTAGAATTTTAAATGTTCTAATTCATTGGCTTGTTAACTCAATAAATTGGGAGTGGGGAGGCAGAAATCCATCTTCCTCCTCAGAAGAAAACCCTTGGCTGAAAAAAGGTTCTGCAGCAGCCAACTGAGTCTTACCTGAGGTCGAATTGTCCCTACATGCAACTCCCCCATATTCCATTTTGAGCATGTGTGAAAAGAGGGAATTTAGATTTGTGTGCCTGTGGGTAGGGCCCTCCCCTTCCTCATTTATATACACACAATTATATGTTTTATACAGGCCCTATTAAGGGCTTTTCAGTGTTATTTTTTTCCATGTGATGGCAATGTAACCAGTCACCCAACTTAACAGGAACTACACGTCTGCCCTTATTTAATTCTAACCGTCCTATAAATGCAGTCGCAATCCTAACATACACGTCAAATAGGTACGTGGGACTCTTGCCCAAAGTTCCATTGCCTTCTGCTCTTAGCTCTGTAACTTGGATTCATCCAGATCTGGGGCTCGGGCTCCCAGATGCCTAAGGAGGATGACATTTAGAGAGGACGGTGCATCAGGCTTGGCAGCTCCCTAGATCACTTGTGCCCTTTCTCCTTCCTCCGGCCCCCAATCCCTCCATGTCTTGCCGTTGGCCCAGATCCCCAGCACCTTCGCACCCGCGAAGCCGATGGAGCAGGCGGCCGCGCCGTAAGTCCCGTGCACGCGGGCAATCGTGTCCCGTACAAGGCCGCTCAGCATTCGGTCATCTAGACTCAGGCGGCAGCGGGGGTCGTCAGACACCACTTCGCAGAGCAGGTACCTGCGGCAGGCGAGAGGGAGGTGAGCACGCGGTAAGGGCCGCGGGCACTTGGTCGGGAAGGCAGTGAAGGGTAGACAAGAGATGCCTACCTATGCTTGAAACGCACCATGGCGACCTCCGCTTCCGGCGTCCAGACGCACAAACGCTGTCCGTGTTCCGTAAGGCGGCCAATAGGAAGTTAGCCTCCGCAGTCTTGCAGCCACTCAGAGAGGGATGCAGGATAGGAAGGCGGAGCTGTAATGTTGAGAGGCCGAGCCCAGTGTCACTCTCCCACAAGCCTCGCCTCCGTTTGCGTTTGCAAAGCGCAAGCGTATTGCTGAGTTCCAGACTGATTTGGTTGGTTCCAAACTGCGCTCTGTGTCGGAGCAGTTTCTGGTTGAGAGGGTTATGTTTGCTCGCCAGAGTCTGCAGTGTTGTAGGATGCAGTTACAGAATGTGGGGCCCTCGGGATGTTTACTTTCTATTACACTGCAATACAGTTGTGTATGCACTTATATTCTCTCCCTAAATCTGGGTGGTGGAACTCTTGCATTTACAGGCCAGGGATTGATACAGGAAATAGGACGCTTACTTTCAGGTTAGGGCTCGGTTTACTTTTTCCGTACAGCCAAATAATGTTATTACTACTGGGACAACAATCTTACGGAGACGGATATATTGTCTCGTGTTTTTTTTTTTTTTTCAGAAATGATCTGTGGTTATATTTTCCCATTTATAAACTGAAAAGCGCAAAGAAACAAAAATGTTATAATCCCATCACCAGAGAATAATTCATGATGTGTTTTTGTTTTTGTTTTCCCCGTTATTTCTCTCCTGTGCCAACGTTTCTCAAAGTGAGATGCAGGGACCACTGGGTGTTCCAAAATTCCAAGGTCAAAATTTCTTTAGTAATAACAGTAAGATGTTATTTGCCTTCTTTACTCTTTCACAATAGACAGTAAAGTTTTCCAGAGGTTACATGACATGTAATGACATCGCTTTGTTTAATGAGGTTGTATATTGTTTTGAACACTTCTGTTTTAATATCCATGATAAGTATTGATATATGTCACAAAAACAGAAGCTCCTTGGATTCTAAATAATCTGAGCATAAAGGGGTCCTGAGACAATGAAAACAGTTTGAGATAAGAACAGCTGCCCTATGCTAAGTTATATTTTTCTTTTCTTTTTAAGCATAGGATAAGATGGTTTAGTACCTTTTTTCCTGCTTGAATATATATTTTTTAAACTGTCTTATTGAGGTATAACATACATAAAGTGAATATGGGTGTACAACTCAATGAGTTTTTACATATATATAGATTTGTGTAACTACCACCCAGATTAAGAGAGCATTTCCAGCACCCAAGAAGGTTCCTATACCCTCTTCCCAGTCAAAATCCTTCCCAAAAGTACCCCCTATTCTGACTTCTATTATGAAAAATTAATTTTGCCTGTCTTTGAACTTCTGATAAATATCTGATAGCATGTTGTGTGTGTTTGTGTGTATCTTTTCACCCAACATAATGTCTGTAAGATTCATTCACCTTGTTTGACTATATTTTCATATAAAATGTTCAGCAAAATTTTTCAGCTGCACAGTATTGTATTCTTTGGATGAACCACTGTTAAATTTATCAATATTCCCATGATGGACGTTTCAGTTAGTTCCAGATTTTCTTGTTATATTCAGCACTTTGATTCACAGCCTTGTGACTAGGTCTTTATTCTTTATACCTATCCCTGAATTAGTAGAACTGTCAAAGATTTGGCTGGCCCTGTAAGGTCTATAAAGAAAGGCAGGTTTAACAACTGATTATTTGCAAGATCTGGAAAGAGTCCTCAATTTTCCCATCTCTCACTTTTCACCACCATAAAGGAGGGATACAGAGGAAAGAAAGGGGCGAGAGGAGGGGGAGGCAGAAGAGCAGTGACCCTGCTGAGGGACCAGGGTCAGGTCTTTTTCACCGAGAACAATCTTATTATCCAAAAAACGGTCCCCCTTTCTGCCAGCAGGGGGCGTCAGAAGCCCGTTGTGCAGAGAAAAAGACGGACTAAGATTCTTCCGTCCCTAAAATAACGCCACTAACACTTTCTAGCCTTCAGCTCACTTAATCCCAACATTTTATGAGATGTAGTTGGGGCTCAGATCAAACACAGATCCAGTAAGAAGCAGGATCAGAATTCGAACTCAAAGCCATCCTACTCCAGAGTCCTTGCTCTCACCTACAGACTGATGTCCCGTGCGTGGTTTTGCTTGTTCACTCGTATGAAATGGAGAGACTATTCACGTAGGTTCGAATCCCTTTTTCGTCATTTTCCAGCCACATGCTGTCGGGGAGGTTAATTCATGTCTCTAGATCTCTGTTTCCTCATTTGTGCAATAGGCTAATAATGGTTCGTCCCTCGTGGGTGGATGTAAGATTTAAACGAGTTTTAACGTGGGCAAACCGCTTAGCACAGTAAGTTCGCACTAAACGCTGTTTTGAAAGAATGATCTACTCCTCCCCCTAGGCACGGCCCCTCGGTGGAAGCATGCTGCTGTGCGGGACCCCTATCCTCGGACCAGGCTGGGCCTCCTGCTGGCTCCACGAGGGTCAGGATACCAGCGGTAGCCCCGCGGGTCCGGCGGCCGGGACTGGCAGCGTCGGCGGCGCAGCCCACTCCCTACGGTAATTAGCTAGTGCAGGCTTTGGCTCCGCAGCCGCTAATTACACGTCTCCTAATGAGGCCGGCGGCTGTTTGCAATCACACGGGTCTCCGCCGCGCGGCGCGGGAGGCCGCTGGGGAATCCGCCCGCGAAAGCGTGGAGGGCGGTGAGATCCTCCCGGCGGTGACCAGTGTGGGCCCAGACCTCGCGTCTTCCCGGAATGCGGTCACCTCGGCACTCTCCCAGCCCGGCCATAGAGCCATCATTATCTGCACTTCCCAGGTGAGCGGGGGGGGGGGGGGGGGGGGGGGGGGGGGCAGGGGCGTGAGGCTCGGAGAGAACTCACACAGGCACAAAACTCTCGCAGAATAGGCTAATAGTGATCTTCCTGACCCCTAAGCCTGTGAGTGCTCTTGACCGATTCAGGTACTGCCTGGATCAATGAGGTATTATTATTATTATTATTATAATTATTATAATTATTATTGCTTGCTGTTGTTATTCCTGGGACTCCCAGAGAAAGATCCCAGATCAGATAAATGGGGCATAAAGGAGGAGAGCTTAAGAAACTTCCTTTGAGCACTCACCCTTCTTCCCACCTGAGGCTTCCCACATTCACTTTGTGCTGTTGGGTCAGACACAACACTGAATGTTAATTCTGGCAAGACCTTTAAAGCTTACTTGAACATATAAATCACACAACCCATTTCACAGACTGGGAAATCTGGAACATTCTCGAGGAGGTGATTGAAGCAACTGCTAAAATGTTCAGTAAGATGGAGGTGAGGAAGCTACAACTGTTCACCTTTTTGCAGGACCTGCTGGTGTGGGATCCAGAGAAACTGCCTATATTCTCCATCTTTTTTAAAAAAAAATTGCGACAGAGACAGAGAGAGGGACAGATAGGGACAGACAGACAGGAAGGGAGAAAGATGAGAAGCATCAATTCTTCACTGCGGCATCTTAGTTGTTCATTGATTGCTTTCTCATATGTGCCTTGACCGTGGGGCTACAGCAGAGCGAGTGACACCTTGGGCTCAAGCCAGTGACCTTTGGACTCAAGCCAGGACCACAAGGTCAATGTCTATGATCCCACGCTCAAGCTAGCAACTCCATGCTCAAGCTGGCAACCTCAGGGTTTCGAACCTGCATCCTCCACATCCCAGTCCCACCCTCTCCACTGCCTAGTCAAGCTATTCTCCCTTTTTATATTATGAGCCACCATTCATTAGGCTCTTACTATGTGCCAGGCACTGAACTAAGCACTTTGTGTTTGACTTCATTTAGTCCTCACAACAACCCTGTGCCAGCAGTTCCCATCATTCTCTGAGGCGTAGGGAGGGGAAAGACTTGCTCAAGGTCACACAGTAATTTCAGTCTGCAAAAGACCTTTTGTCTCATTCTAAAACCTGTGCTCTTAACCCCTTGCTCTCTACCTCTTATGGGATGTCTGGGACCTAGAAGTGTGTTCTAGAAGGCAAATGCAATTTGGGTGTCACTCAGTGGTACTTCTGGCATCTAAGGGATCCCTATCAGCCCGGATGCTGCCCTGGAGGCTGGTGGCAAAGGAAAATTGTGTCTGTTTTAGCGTTTTGCTAAGCAGCTGCTGCTCATTAGGGGCTCCCGCTCTTCTAATCCAATCAACCAATTCCCTGTAAAGCCTTTATGGGGACAATCTGGATAAAATTAAACCCTCCATCTGCCTGGCCAGGGTCCTGGGGAGTAGCCACATCCTCCAGGCTGCTGGGGCAGACATGGCCCTCCCTGGACCTCAGAGTCAGAGCATCATATCTCTTTCCTCCCTTGTCCTCACTGCTATGTGGACCTCTTTCCCATTACCTCGCCTGCTGCGAGGATTTGCTCATCCAGATATTAATTGAAATTACAAGGGCACTACTGTTTGACCTGGCAATTTCTCCGCCAGGAATTTATCCCACAGAGATGCTTAAACTTGTGCCAAATGACAGGTGAACAGGATGTATGTGTCTTGCAGCACTGTTTGTGATAGCATAGGGCAGCTTCTCATTGCTAGTAAGCTGCAGAGCCAGGATTTGGACCAGACTGTCCCTATACAGCTTCTCTGGCTTTAGATGCATGGAAAATTTCCAAAAGATGACACAAAGCTATTGATGGTTACTCAGGTGAGAGGAGTTAAAGGTGTGAAATAGGAGGGGAACTCACTTTTTACTGTGTCCCCTTTTGAACTATTTTATTTTACCATGTGCATATGTTAGTTTCATAATTTTAGAATTGTTACTAAGCCCCAGACCCCAAAGTATGTTATTAGTAGTCCTTGCCTTTATTCTGGAAGTGGGCACGATCATTATCCCCATTCTACAAGTGAAGAGGCTGAGCTCACCCAGGCGATCTGGCCAGGCCATATGGCTAGGAATGGCGAAGGGGGACTGACTCAAGCCAGTGTTCATACCCCTAATTTATATTACCCCCCTGGGCTTGGAAGGTTCAGAGGAGAGAAAAGTAGTTAAAGAATCTACTCTGGAGCCACCTAGCCTGGGTTCAAGTTCTGATTCAGCCTACTCACCAGCTGTGTGACCTGAAGTAAGTCACTTCCCCTCTCTGAACCTCAGCCTCCTGTCTCTGAGAGTTAAATGACTTATCTCCATGTCAAGTGCTTAGAACGGGGCTTGTCTCATCCAGAGTGCTCAAGAAATGTTAGGTATTTTTATAGCCTTGTTCTGAACATGGTCTTCCCCAACTTCAAGCTCAGAGCAGGTCCTTCTCACAGCTGATGGGTTCAGCTGTGGCTGCTCCTGTGTTCTTCCCAAAAGGCAAAGCCCAGCTACCCTGTGCTCCAGCCTCCAGCGGAAGTCCTTTGGAATCGGTTCTCCTGGGTTTCCTTGGTATGGTGGTTATGATCAGAACTGATCACGTCACCAGAGCTGGAAAAATGGGCAGAGCCACAGGGCTGGTGTGGCCCAGATCCAGGGTGAGCCTGAGATGGGCGGCCTCCCAGTTCGGGATGTTCCCAGCGCCTTCCCACCGCTCATGCTTGGAGGGAGAAGGGACTCAAAATAGCTGTTGCTTCCCCAGCACGGCACTAGGCCAGGGACAGGAATAGACATCTGGGGGTGGCCGCCTCAGCTTCCTTCAGGGGTCTGGGGGGGCTGGGAATAGCTAGAGGCCAGATTCCCCCCACCGGGGCGGGGGATAGTGCAGCTGTCAGTATACAGTGACTTACCTGTGACAGTCCAGCCTATGGAAAGTATTGCCCCAACTGGGGCTGGCTGGTCAGCAGGTCACTGGCTCTGACCAGATACCAGCCAGGGTCTGAAATCTTTAACTAATTGAAATCTTTAACTAATTTCAACAGTGGCTCCTCTCTTGGCAGATAGGGAAACTGAGGCCCAGAGGGAGGTTCATGTGCTTGAGATTGATCACAAGGCTGGTTAGAAGCCGTGCTAAGAGGAGAGGCAGGCTTTGAGAGGCGGTATAGGGTGGTGGATATAGGGTTAAAGGACTCAGACTGGGCACAAATCCAGCCTCCATTTATTTATCTATCTATCTATCTATCTATCTATCTATCTATCTATCTATTTATTTCCTCTTTCTCTCTCTCTCTTTATTTATTTATTTATTTTTGGTATTTTTCCAAAGCGAGAAGCAGAGAGGCAGTCAGACAGACTCCTGCATGTGCCCCACTGGGATCCACCTGGCACTCCCACCAGAGTGTGATGCTCTGCTCATCTGGGGCGTTGCTCCATTGCTGCTGGAGCCATTCTAGTGCCTGAGGCAGAGACCATGGAGCTGTCCTCAGCGCCCGGGCCAACTTTGCTCCAACGGAGCCTTGGCTGCAGGAGGGGAAGAGAGAAATAGAGAGGAAGGAGAGGGGGAAGGGTGGAGAAGAAGATGGGCACTTTTCCCTTGTGCCCTGGCTGGTAATCGAACCTGGGACTTCCACACGCTGGGCCGATGCTCTACTGCTGAGCCAACCAGCCAGGGCCCAGCCTCCACTATTTTTGATCTGCATGCTCTCACGCCTCAATTTCATTACTTGTAAAATGGGTACAATAATAGTACCCGCCTCTGGTTGACTGTGAAGATGAATGAGTTAATACTTGGGTTCTATTAGGTTTATTATTATTTCCTTACCAGATTTCTCACTTGTTCATTCCTAAGACATTGGCTGAACACCTGTCGTGAGCCAACTGCAGTGGTAGGCCTGGCTCGTGGCAGCTCATAGTGTGGCGAGAAGAGACCCATTGACATTTCAGGGAGCCTGCCCATGCCAGCTTCTGTGCTAAGCATTTTTATCTGCATGTCTCATTTATTCCTTACGACAGCCTAAAAGGAGCTATTACCATGCCCTGTTTTATAGACAAGGGGAGGGAGGCTCAGAGGGGCACACAGCCAGGAGGTAGCAGCAGCAGGATTCGCAACCCTGGCTGCTTGCCTGCATAGCTCATGCAGGTAACCACTGCATTTCACTGTCATACTTCCAGGAGATGATGGACAAGTCATTGAGTTGGTGCAGTCCAGGGGTTGGGTAGGAAGTGTTAGGTATATGTAGGAGGGCTTCACTTCCCAGCCTTGACATTTATCACCCCAATCCCCACACACCAGTCCCATGTCACATGTGAAGTGATCCCCAGCCACACTACTGAATTCTTACCTTGAGTCCTACTATGTGCCCGGCCTGTGCTAGGCTCTGAGACCATAGAGACTTCATTCCTGCCCTGAAGTTGCTCATGATGTGGTGAGAGAGACAGTTTTCTGAAGTGGCAAGAGCTATTCAGGGGCAGCTGCTGTGATGAGGGGAAGAAAGGGGGCCAGAGGGTACCTGGCAGAAGTACCTAACTTAGCGTGGGAAGTCACGGAAGGCTTCCTGGAGGGGGTGATATCTGAGCTGAGGCTAAAAGGAGACAGCCAGAAGAAGAGAGAGGTGGTAGGAAAGAGTGTTCCATACGGAGAGATGGCTTGTATTAAGAGGAAACGCTAAGTTCCAAGAACTGTGAGTAGGAGGCCTCGAGGTGTGGATGAGGGGCACTGAGGCTGCAGAGATAGACAGGGACAGATCATTCAGGGTCTTGATGCCCACACTAATGTGCTTGGATACTATCTGGAGGGTGGAGAGAATGAAATCAGGGGCTATAAGGTTCGGGGAGGATGAACCTCAGGAGGCTAGGCTGAAAGTGCGTAGGCTGTTGCCTGGAGCGAGAAGGGAGACTTGGATGGGGGTACCGGAGAGAAATGGGAAGCTTTGTGAAGTTTTTAGAGGTAGAATTGGTTATGTATTGCTGTGTAATAAATCACTCCAAAACTTTGTGTCTTAAAACAACTTATTTTTTGTGATTCTGTTGGTGACAAGGCAGTCCTGTTTTATGTGGTGTCAGGGGCACTGGGATGGCTGGAAGTTTCCAGAATGGCCTCACCCACATGGCTGACAGTTGGTGCCAGCTGCCAGCTGGAATCTTAGCTGCGGCTGTTGGCTGGGGGACCTTAGTTCACCCCTGTGTGGCCTCTCCATGGGGCTGGGGCTTCTCATGTTATAGCAGCTTCTGGTAGCAGAAGCTAACATGGTTTATAAGAAGACCTGGACTCAGAAGTCCCAGAACATCACTTCTGTTGCATCCTAGTGGTCAAGGTCAGTCTCAAGAGCAGCCTGATCCAAGGGGAGGGATAATAAGTACTATCTCTTTGATGATAATGATGATACAGAATTTAGTGGCATTTAATGCATTTACAATGGTATGTGACCAACACTTCTTCCTATTTTCTACTTTTTTCTCACCTCATGAGAACACTATACTCATTATGCCATTCCTCCCTATTCCCTCTCTCCCCAACGGTGACAACCTGCTTCTTGTCTCTATAGATTTGCCTATTCTGGATATTTCATATAAAAGGAATCATATGCCTGACCAGGTGGTGGCGCAATGGATGGAGTGTCAACCTGGGATACTGAGAATCCAGGTTTGAAACCCCACTGGCTTGAGTGCCGGCTCACCAGCTTGAGCGCAGGGTTGCCTGCTTGAGCATGGGATCATAGACATGACCCCATGGTCGCTGGCTTGAGCAAGGGGTCACTGGCTCACCTGGAGCCCCCCCCCCCATCAAGGCACCCATGAGAAACAATGAATAAACAACTAAAGTGACATACCACGAGTTGATACTTCTCATCTCTCTCTCCCTATCTGTCTGTCTCTGTCTCTCTTGCTAAAAAAAGGAAAGAAAATAGGAATTATACTCTGTGTGACCTTTGTGACTGGCTTCTTGAACTTTAAGTTTCATCCAAGTTGTAGCATGTATCAGTTTTTTATTTCTTTTATTTCTGAGTAATACTGCATTGTATGGCTAGACCACAATTCCTTTATTCATTCATATCATCAATCATATCCGTTGTTAGACATTTGGGTTGCTTCCACCTTTTGACTATTGTGAATAGTGCTGCTGTGAACATTGGTAAATAAGCATATGTTTGAGTCTCCATTTTTAATTCTTTGGGTATATATACCTAGGAATAGAATTGCTAGGTCACATGGTAATTATATGTTTAACTTGTTCAGGAACTACCAAACTGCTTCCCATAGTGGCTATGCCATTTTACACTCCCACCAGCAATAGACAAGGACTCATATCTCTGCATCCTTGTCAGCACTTACTATTTTCCATTTGTTTTTTTAAAAAATATTTTCCATTTATTTAAAAAATATTAAAGCCATCCTAGTTAATGTGAAGTGCTATCTCATTGTGGGTTTTGTGTGTGTGTGTGTGTGTGTGTGTGTGTGTGTGTGTGTACATAGACAGAGAGAGACAGAGAGAGGGACAGATAGGGACAAACAGATAAGAAGGGAGAGAGATGAGAAACATCAGTTCTTCATTGTGGCACCTTAGTTGTTCATTGATTGTTTTCTCATATGTGCCTTGACCGGGGGTTACAGCAGACCGAGTGACCCCTTGCTCAAACCAGATGAGCTGGCGCTCAAACTGGTGAGCCTTGCTCAAACTAAATGAGCCCATGCTCAAGCTGGCGACCTTGAGGTTTTGAACCTGGGTCTTCCGTGTCCCAGTCCAATGCTCTATCCACTGTGTCACCACCTGGTCAGGCCTCATTGTGTTGTTGTTGTTGTTTTTTACAGGGACAGAGAGAGAGTCAGAGAGAGGGATAGACAGGGACAGACAGACAGGAACAGAGACAGATGAGAAACATCAATCATTAGTTTTTCTTTGCGAGACCTTAATTGTTCATTGATTGCTTTCTCATATGTGCCTTGACCGCGGGCCTTCAGCAGACCGAGTGACCCCTTGCTCGAGCCAGCAACCTTGGGTCCAAGCTGGTGAGCTTTTTGCTCAAGCCAGATGAGCCCGCGCTGAAGCTGGCAAACTCAGGGTCTCGAACCTGGGTCCTTCCACATCCCAGTTCGACGCTCTATCCACTGAGCCACCGCCTGGTCAGGCCTCATTATGGTTTTGATTTGTGTTTGCTTAACTACCAATAGTGCTGACAACTTTTTCATGTGCTTTTTGGCCATTTGAGTATTTTCTTTGCCCATGATTTAATTGGGGATTTGTGTTTTTGTGCTTTAGGGTGATACTTTAACCAACCAAGCTATCCAGCCAGGGTGTGTTTGTATTTCTGTTGTTGAGTTGGAAGAGTTTTTTGTGTATTCTGGATACTAGATCAGACATACAGGGTTTGACAATGTAGGTTTACAGTTATTCTTATGGAAAATAATTCAACAATAAATAATAATATAAGAATAAACTCTGTGTTTTGCAAACTCACAACTGTAAACCTACTTTTGTCCTACTTTGTATGATTTACAAATATTTCTTCCCATTGTATAGGTTGTCTTTTTACTTTGATTATGTCTTTGATGCATAAGTTTTTACTTTTTTTTCATGAGATTGTATTTATTTATTTTTGTTGTTGTTGCTTGTGCTTTTGGTGTCAAATCTGAGAACCCATTACCAAATCCAAGGTCATAACATTTTACCCCTCTGTTTTCTTCTAATTGTTTTGTGGTTTTAACTCTTACATGTAGGTCATTGATCCATTGAGTCAATTTTTGTATATGGAATGAGGTAGGGATCCAACTTCTTTTTTTTTTCTTTATGTAGTTAATGCTTTTCTTTCAACCTGGCATGTTTCTACCTACCTCAGGGCCTTTGAACTTGTTTCTTTTATTTGAAACCTCTGCCTCCTGGACTTCCATAGCTGGCTAGCATCTTACATGTCTCAGTTTAAATGTCACCTGTCCAAAGTGTTCTTCTCTGAACACATTGCCCTTTTTAATGTTCTACCTGCAATCCAGCACAATGGAGCCAGGTGGCCTGGGTTTCAATCTCAGTTCTGCTGCTCTCTAGCTGGGTAGCACTGGGCAAGTTACTGAACCTCTCTGTGCCAGTTTCCTCAGCTATAAAGTGGGGGTGATGATGATAGCACCTACATCATAGGGTTGCAGTAAGGATGAAATTATTGAACATCTGTTAACAATGCTTGGCCTGCCTGGAATAGATGCTTTATAAATATTTGTTATTATTCACATAGCACTCATCCCACTCTGAACTTATCCTGGTTGTTGGTCTGTGTACTTAGTTTTTCCAATTCCCCCAATTAGAATGTGAGCCCCCCAAAGACGGTGGTTTTGTCTTTGTTGTCACTGCTGTGTCCTCAGTACCCAGAACAGTGCCTGGCCCACAGTAATAAACATTGGTTCAATAATCAAATGAATGAATAAACCAAGCGAAGAGATTATTCTGTTTGCAGCTCCCTGAACAGACCGAGCTTGCTCTCACTTCCTGACCTTTGCATTTGCTGGTCCCCAGAGGAAGGAAGGAGAGTGAAGAAGGAAAGGTTGCCTGGCTGGTACCCAGCTTCTCACTGCCTCCTGCACCAAGCACCCACGAGAGAACAGTTCTGTAACTGGGGAAACTCAGGCCCAGAGAAGGGAAAGGACTCTGCCAAGGCCACACAGTGAGTCAAGGGGAACATTTTCCCCACTGGACCCAGGTGTCTCACTTGGAGGCTACTTCTGATGTCCACGCTGGATCTACCTCCCTATGTAGGGCCTGGACAGAGGGGGTGGGTGAGGGGCAGGGCCCTGCCTGTGGGCTACTGCCCTTCATCCTGCTCAACTGAGGAGGGGCCAGGGCATCAGACCTAGTGAATGGACATGCTTCTGACTCAGACTCACCTGAGTTGGGCTCCTGACACTTCCACTTATTACCCATGTGGCCTTGGACTCTGTGAGCCTCAGTTCACTCCCATGGAAAAGGAGGAGATGGAAACCAACCCTCCTCTCCTTTCCCCAGGGTTGCTAGGAAAATTCCTATGAAAAGTTCTCATGCATTGAGCACTTATTCTCAACTATCCTAGGGAACAGATATACATTTCATCCCCATTTCCAGATAAGGAAACTGAGGCTCAGAGAGGGGCAAAAAAGTGACTTTTGCAAGATCACACAGCTAGCAAGGAATAGAGTAGGGATTTAAATCCAGGCAGGGTGCCCTGGCTGGGTAGCTCAATTAGCTGGAGTGTCATCCCCATACACCAAGGTTGCAGGTTCGATTCCCGGTTAGGGCACATACAAGAATCAACCAATAAGTGCATAAATAAGTGGAACAACAAATTGATGCTTCTCTCTTTCTCTCTTTCGCTTTCTCTCAAAAATCAATCAATATATAAAATTTTTAAACAAAAACAAAACAAGACAAAAGAAATCCAGGCAGGCTGACTTCAGAGCACACATTCTTAGCCATATTATACTCCAGGGTTGGGCACACAGTAGGCACTCAACAGATGGCAGTGACTCATACCCCTCTGATTGAGGCTCTCGGAAGACTTCACCTTCATGGTGACACCGTCTTCTAGGACAGCAGCAGCCCCTCACCTCAAACCACATCTTTTGTTAATTTTCCTTCCCTCCAGTCCCTGCTTGGAGACACAAGGGCTCTCAGCAACCTCTCTCTGATGGATTTTCAGATGATCTCCACCTTGATCAGTTCTAGAGTCTTCCTGCAGAAGCAGGAGTTATTTTAGGGATTTGATGGCTCCCTCTGGCTGCCTCTGACCCCCCACCCCCAGGTGCAAGTACCTCTTCAGTCAACTGCACGGTTCATTAGATGCCTCCCAACTGCTCACTTGTGTGCCTGCAGCCCTCCGCTCAGACCCAAGCCCCAGTCCCTGCTCTCTGCTCCCCTCCTCCCTGCCTCTCAGCCTCTTCAGCCTTCCCCCTATTTTGCAAGAGTGGGGGATGTCCACTGCTTCCTAATCCTTGACCCCCAGTTTCACCTCAGTGCAGTGACCCTTCCTCCGATTTCAGGATTTTTCCAGACAAGCGCAAAATCTCACACACCCTTTAGATGCAAATATTCTTGGCCGGTGTTTCCACCCCCTGTTCCCGTTGCAGCCCAGTCCCCAATGTCATTCAGCTCAAAAGTTCCAGAAGATAATTTTATGGTACATATATTTTACCGCAGTAAAAATTCCTGAGGGGACGCAGGATGCCTCCCCCCCATGCCACCATGTTATATCACAGTGTGTGGGACTGACGTCACAGGGACGGGGCGTGGGTTCTGCTGTCGCTGTCTGTTCTCTCTGCTCCTGGCTCTCCCTTCCAGCTCTGTGCTCTGCCAGGGCCGCCCGCAGACCTTACTTGCTTTTCAAAAATAACTCTTGAAGCTCTCACTGAGGTGGGGTGGGCTGCTTCCTTGGTGTCCCCGGCTGTGTGTTAACCCTCCCCATGCTAGACTTCTTGAAGCCGACTGCGTGCTGGGCTGAGGGGCTGGTCACCACTTGTCTGGCTGCTATAGTTCAGATGTTGACATCCTGCTCTAGCACCTACTGCCTTCAAGGAAGTAGGGCAAGTGGGTCCTCTCTGGTTCCTGCAAAGTCATTCATTCATTCATTCATTCATTTGTTTATTCATTCATTCAGACATTCAACAAGCATCTATTAGTACCCTCTGCCTGCACGGCACACCTCTGAGTGGCCTCTGTTGCTTTTACATTTGTTTCTGAGTCATCTCTCTGCTTCTCTTGGAATGTCTGTGTCCTTCTCCAAAGTAGGGGATCTTAATTAGGGTGGCCAGTCAGTCCCAGAAGGAAACAGATGGCATGTTCAAATTCAGTAACTTGAGAAAGGGCGAATAAAGAGACTTATTTAGGTGTGAGCAGGGTGTAGGGAAATCACGAGGGTGCAGCGTGGGGCTAGTGACAGTGTGGGGGGTTGCTGAGGGAGCGGTTCCGCTACCCAGGAGGAGCTGTGTGGACAGAGCTGCCCTAGGAGAAGCTGTGACCTTCTGTTGAGGGACATAGCCCGCCTGAGGTATCCTGCAGGGAGGGAGCAGAGGCATAAATAGCCTGACCTCCCTATTCCTTGTCCTTCCGTCTTTTCCTGGGGGCCAAATCTGATTAGAAGCCAGAAAATATAGAAGACTTTTGGGTCTGAAAAGGGTGGTGAGCAGTTCTAGACAGATAATTCAATATCACCTACTACTAATCACAGTCGGTCACATGTTAAAAGATCACTAAGTGTTAGCTACTATCATCAGGGCTTGTACTGGTTAGTTACTGCTGTGTAACAAATTGCCCTCCCCGAAATTTAGTGGCTTAGAATGATAACACTTATTACCTCACACAGTTTCTATGGGTCAAGAACTGAGAGCAGCTCAGTGGGGTAGTTCTGGCTCAGAGTCTCTCCTGGGGTTGCAGCCAAGCTGTCAGTCAGTCATCTCAAGGCCTGACTTGGATGGAAGGATCCACCTAGCTCACTCCCATGGTTGGCCAGCTGGCACTGGCTGTTGGCAGGAGGCCTCAGTTCCTTGCCACCCCATCCTCTCCATATGGCTGCTGAGTGTCCTCATGATGTGGTGGTTGGCTTCCCTCAGAAAGAGTAATTCAAAAGGAGAAGACTCAATGTGTTTTCTGACCTAGTGTCAATAACCACAGACCGTTATCTCAACAATATCCTATAGGATATTGACCTGTTGAACAGGTCAGCCTATTCAGCATGGAAGGGGCTACATGGACGGGAATACCAGGAAGTAGGAATTGTTGGAGGTTGGCTACCATAGTTTATAATACATTTGCTCATTTAGTCCTTGCAAAAAGCCTATGAGGTTATTTATTTATTTATTCATTTTAGAGAGGGGAGAGAGAGAGAGAGAGAAGAGGGGGAGGAGCAGGAAGCATCAACTCCCAGATGTGCCTTGACCAGACCAGGCAAGCCCAGGATTTCAAACTGGTGACCTCAGCATTCCAGTTCAATGCTTTATCCACTGTGCCACCACAGGTCAGGCCCTATGAGGTTATTTAAAAACAACAACAAAATACCAAAGCAATGAGTCTTATTCTTCTTCTTAGTTTTCTATTGAGGAACTATAGGTACAGAAAAATGAAATGACTTGTGCAATATTACAGTTAGTAAGGGGCAAAGCCAGGAACCCACATGCTCTTTTTTTTTAAATGAATTTTATCGGTTTATAATATATATATAATAAAGAATACTTCAATGCCCTGGCTGGTGGTGCAGTGGATAAAGCATTGTCCCAGAGTGCCAAGGTCACTGGTTTGATCTCAGGGTTGCCAGCTTGATCCTGGTATCACCAGCTCAACCGCAAGGTTATAGATTCAAGCCCCTGTGAGGGTACACATGAGAAGCAATCAATGGGTGCACAACTAATAGGGATGCTTCCCTCTCTCTTTCTCTCTTCCCCCCTTCCTCTCTCTCAAAAACAAAACAAAACACTCCAATGGGATATAGAGCATTTTCATTCCTCATTTTTCCTCATGCCTCTTTGCAGTCAATCCTACTGGGTTCTATGCCAGGCAGTCACTGATCTGCTTTCTGTCCTATAGATTATTGTGTCTGTTCTAGAATGTCATAGAAATGAAACCATACAGAATGTTCTGTTTGGTGACTAGCTGCTTTTGTTTTTTTTTTTGTTTGTTTATTTTTTTACAGAGACATAGAGTGAGTCAGAGAGAGGGATAGACAGGGACAGACAGACAGGAACGGAGAGAGATGAGAAGCATCAATCATTAGTTTTTCGTTGCACATTGCGACACCTTAGTTGTTCATTGATTGCTTTCTCATATGTGCCTTGACCGCGGGCCTTCAGCAGACTGAGTAACCCCTTGCTGGAGCCAATGACCTTGGGTTCAAGCTGGTGAGCTTTTGCTCAAACCAGATGAGCCCACATTCAAGCTGGTGACCTCGGGGTCTCGAACCTGGGTCCTCTAAATCCCAGTCTGATGCTCTATCCACTGCGCCACCGCCTGGTCAGGCTAGCTGCTTTTGTTGAACAAAAATGTCTATGAGGTTCGTCTACATTGTTAAATATTTTTGTAATTTTTTTTTTGTACAGAGACAGAGTCAGAGAGAGGGATAGACAGGGACAGACAGACAAGAATGGAGAGATGAGAAGCATCAATCATTTGTTTTTTGTTGCGCATTGCGACACCTTAGTTGTTCATTGATTGCTTTCTCATAATGTGCCTTGACCGCGGGCCTTCAGCAGACTGAGTAACCCCTTGCTCGAGCTAGCGACCTTGGGTCCAAGCTGGTGAGCTTTTGCTCAAACCAGATGAGCCCACATTCAAGCTGGCGACCTCGGGGTCTCGAACCTGGGTCCTCCGCATCCCAGTCCAACACTCTATTCACTGCACCACCGCCTGGTCAGGCTGTAATTCTTTTGTATTGCTTTGTAGTATTCTACTGTGTAGCTATAGCTCAAGTCCTTGATGGAATTCTTCTGTTGAGTGTCATTTGGCTTCTTCCCAAAATGTTTTGGCCTATTATAAATAAAGCTGCTATGAACCTCATGTAAAAGTCTTTGTAGGAACATATGTTTTCATTTACTTCAGGTAAATAGGAGTGGAATTTCTAAATCATATGGTGAGTGTATATTTAACTTAGTTAGAAACTGCCAAACTTTTTCAATGTAATTGTACAGTCCCACCAGGAGTGTACACAAGTTCCAGTTGCTCCATAGCCTCAGCAACATTTTGTATAATCAGTCTTGTTAATTTTAGCCATTATCATCTGCGTGCAAGGATACCTTGTGGTTTCAATTTGTATTTCCCTGTGAACTAAAAATATTGAGCATCTTTTCATATGCATGTTGGCCATTCACATGTCTTCTTTTGGGAAGTATTTGTTCAATTCTTTGTCTATTTTATTGAATTAAAATTTTTTTTTCCTCTTGAGTTGAGGGTATGAGGGGAGTGAAAGAGAGAAGCATCAATCCTTTGTTTCACTTAGTTGTTTCATTGAGTTGTGCTCTCATTGGTTACTTTTTTATGTGCCCGGACCGGGGATTGAATCTGCAACCTCAGTAAACTGGGACAATGCTCTATTCACTGAGCAACCTGGCCAAGGCTTGTCTATTTTTTAATGGGTTGTCTTTTCATCTACTTGTAAGAGTTCTTTACATATTCTGAATACAAGTCCTTTGTCAGATATAAACACACAAATGAATGTTTTCTCTTAGTCTGTGCCTCATAGTTTCACTTAAAAAAATTTGATTTTAGAGAGCAAGGGGAAGGGAGAAAGTGAGAGAGACAGAGTGAGGTATCAGATTGTTATTCCACTTAGTTATGTATTTATTGGTTGCTTTTTGTATGTGCCCTGACCATGGATAGAACATGCAACCTTGGCATATCAGGACAATGCTCTGCTAACCAACTGAGTTACCTGGCCAGGGCTTATAGTTTCATTTTTTACTAGTGTCTTTTGAAGAACAGAAGTTTAAATTCTTGATGAAGTTGTATTTATCAATTGTTTTGATTATTCACGCTTTTTTGTATCCTAAGAAATCTTGGCTTACCCCTAGGCCACAAAGGTTTTCTTTATGTCTTCTTCTAGAAGTTTTAGAATTTTAGTTTTTACATGTACCATATTTCCCCATGTATAAGACTCACCTTTTTTCAAAAAATTTGGGGTCTAAAACCTTGGTGCATCTTATACAGTGGTTGTGTATTTTTATACTTGCATTTCCCACGTTTTCTTTTTTTGTGTGGCAGAGACAGGGAGAGTCAAAGAGAGGGACAGACAGACAGGAAGGGAGAGAGATGAGAAATATCAATTCTTTGTTGCAGTTCCTTAGTTGTTCATTGATTGCTTTCTCATACGTGCCTTGACCGTGGGGTTACAGCAGACCGAATGACCCCTTGCTTGAGCCAGAGACCTTGGGCTCAAGCTGGTGAGCTTTGCTCAAACCAAATGAGCACGCGCTCAAGCTGACGACCTCGGGGTCTCGAACCTGAGTCCTCCACATCCCAGTCCAATGCTCTATCCACTGCACCATGGCCTGGTCAGGCACATTTCCCACATTTTCACACTTGTTTTTGCACTCATTGTTGAAGACAGTGATTTGTCCTCAGACACAGATAAGAACAAGCTAATGGATGGGAGTTTTGACAGTGATGAGTTGTATGAATTTTATGAATAAAACTTGAGTTCAATAACTTTATGTAATACTTTTTTTTTCAAATTTCGGGCCCCAAAATTATGGTGTGTCTTATACATGGGAGCGTCTTATACATGGAGAAATACGGTAGGGTTCTGATTCATTTTGAGTTAGATTTTGTGTATAGTATGAGGTAAGGGGTCATTTTTTGTTCTGTACAGATATGTTCCAGTGCCAGTTTCCTTTCTCCATTGAATCATCTTGGCACTGTTGCAAAAATCAGTTGTTTGTATGTATGTGGAGCTATTTTTGGACTTTATTCTGTTTCACTGACCTATGTCTATCCTGATGCTAATACCACACCATTTTGATTACTGCAGATTTATAGTAATCCTTGAAATCAAATAGGATTAAGTGCTGCAACTTTGTTCCTATTTTTCAAAATTGCTTTGGCTATTCTAGTTTTTATTTTTTAAATTATATTTCCATATACATTTTGGAATCTACTTGATAATTTCTACATAAAAGAAAACCTCCTGGAATTTTGATAAAGATTCTGTTAAATCTATAGATCAGATCTATAGTGAATCTATAGGGGGAGAAGTGACCTATAGTGAGGAAAAAATATGTTTATATATAGAAAATGACATTTTCTAGTCTCATACTGCTCAAGATTGTTTGTCTCTCTTTTAAATTCATCAATAGGTGTTAATTTTATCAAATGTTTTCCCACATCAATTGACATGACCATGAAATAAACCCAGATATATTCCTTTTTAAAAAAATATTAGGGTGAGATTCACATAACATGATTAACTCATTTTAAAGTGACAAATTCAGTGGCATTGCACAGTTACCACCTCTGTCCTGTTCCAGAACCTCTTTGTCACCCCCCAAAGGAAACCCTGTATCCATGAAGCAGTTACTCCTATTCCCCTTCCTCATAGTCCCTGGAAACCCTCAATTTGTGTTCTGTCTCTATGGTTTGCCTGTGCTGGACACTTCAAAGAAATGGAATCATATAATATGTGACCTTGCATATCTGGCTTCTTTTACTTAGGATAAAAATTTTGAAGTTTATCCACATCATACCAGATGTCAGTACTTCATTCCTTTTTATGGCTCAATAGCATCCCATTGTATGGACATACCATAATTTTTCACACTGATATATTCATAACCACTATTCTATGCTGGCTTACCATGTATTGGATTCTGTTTTTTAACTCGAAGGATAGTGTAAAGAACAAAGAAGAACTGACCTTGCCCAAGTGGAGTTAAGTCTCTTCTGAACTCAGTATTCTCTGTGGCAATTATGTATGTCCATCTCTGATCACACAGGCGTCCTGTGTGTTCCTGCTCACTTGTCTCCATAGCTCCAGAGTCTAGTCCAGTGATTTTAGCTAACTAGATGAGTTTTAACCTGGGAAGTCTTCCTGGAGGAAGCAGCTTTGGAGTAGACACTTGGAACTTATTAAACACATACTATGTCCCATTTCCTGTAATGAGCACATGAAGTCCCCCAGGGCAGTCAGCTAGTAAGAGGCAGAGGAGAGTTTGGATTTTAATGCAGACCAACACTATTGATGATTAATCGCCTTATACTGCCTTTCTAGGTCTAGGTCCAGATTAGGATTGGGGTCTTTCTTCTCCATATACTATCTTCCCTGTCCTTCTTCTTCTGGGGACATCAGAATAGGGCTAGAGAGTGACACAGAATGATGGGCAAAGCCTTGACTTGGGATACCAAGTGTTGGGAAGGACTCTTCAGCTTCTGCCCTTCTGGGTCCTTCTAACTTCACTGGGCCTCTGTGGATAGCACCTGCACAACACCCTTCCTCTCCCCAGCACCCTCTTCTCTCCTTCCACAGCCCCTCTAGCTCATCGGGCTGTGCTGGGATCTGCGGGGAAAGGAGCAGGATTTCAGCTAAATATAAACCAGGCTGTTCCAGTTTCCAAATAGAACAAAGGAGCAGGGTGTTAGTTGATTTTTATAAATAAGGAGAGAGGGAGTGAGAGAATATTTTTTCGAGATGTTTAATAAAATCGCCTTGTTAAAGGCAGGAAAATCACTGGGCTGTAGTGGGAGGGTTTGGAGGAGGAAAGGGAGAGAGAGGATGGGGAATGCTCCCTCCTTCCTGCTGTGAAATTTACGATGTCCTAGTCTTTGCGACCAGAGAGAGTCAGTGGGGCAGAGAGGGGCGGAGAGGCAGGGCAGGGGCATAAGGGTCCCAGGGAGGAGAAGAAAGACAGGAAGGTTCATAATCATAATTCAGTTTGTCAGTATTGAGCACCCACTGTTTGCCAGTTCCTGTGCTAAATTTATGCCTTCTCTCACCAAATGTTCACAGCGTACGAGACTGGGATTCCCGTCATTGGGCGCTCTGTGATCTAGCCCCTGCCTCCCTCTCTGACCTCATCTCCTCCCTCTCTCCCTCTTCTCCCTCAACTCCCTCCTCTCCCTCCCCTCCCACAATGCCAGCTCCGCACACCAACTCATTCTCTTCTCAAGGTCTGTGTGCCCGCTCATCATTCAGGTGTCAGAGTAAATGTCACTTTATCCCTGACTGCTGTATGTAAAACAGAGCTCACCCTGCCCCCCCCCCCCCAGTTATGATGTCATTACCTTGTTTCGTTCTCTTCATTGGCATATCACATCTGAAACTATTTGCTTGCCTATTATGTCTCTTCTCTCCTCCACCAAAATGAAAGCCCCATGAAGGCAGAGGTTCTGTCCCTCATCCACTGTGGTAGCACCAGAGGCTCCTGCAGAGCCTGGCACATGGCAGACGATGCTAAATATGCAGTCACTCAATGAACGAAGAAGTGGATGAGACTCAGAGAACTGAAATGACTTGCCCAAGGTCACACAGCTAGGAAATGACAGAGGCAGGAGGGAGCCCAGATTTGTCTGACCCCCAAATGCATGCATGCCCTTTCTACTGCTTTAAGAGGCTTCCAGCATTGTGGAGGAGTAGACTTACAGGGATCTCTCTGGAACCTGGGGGTTTTGGGGAATGACCAGGCACAACCCTGGAGAATCAAAGGTAGTCAGTGAAGCCAAATAGTCACCATCACCTTCATCCTTAAACAATGTGTGTAACATATAAAAATGATTAAACAGAGCTTCCTTGGGGAAGCCATTGGGTGGCGAGAGTTTTACTCAATGTCACCCAAAGGAGAGTAGCATGGGTTCTGGGGAGGTGGTAGAGGATTTCTCACCTCAGGAGCTAGACGGGATGGCTAGAGGAAGCAGAGCTACCTAGTGCCCCTGCCTGCCTGTCCCCTTTTTCTCCCTCCTCCTCTCACCCCCTCATTACTGTCTCATGTTCACTCACAGTGGCACATCAGGTGTGGAGTGGGCTAGAAGCAGTGGCTGTACACACCCCAGAGCCTCAGGGGACGTGGTTATGCCTTTCTGCTGCCATGAGATTCTGTCTGCCTGGGTACTGTGCAGCCTTGGACAAGTCACCTGGATCTCTTCAAGACTGTTTCTTCCTGCGTACGTTGGAGATAGTGAAATACGCTTGTCTCTAAAGATGAGAGGTACTGCGTTATATGTCAGGAACCCCCTACTTCACGCACGTGGTAGATAGTAGAATAGATGAAAGCCGTCATTTTATTTGTTATTATACTTCTCTAGATTATAATCTAATCGGGCACAGGGGCTGTCAACAATTACTATATGCCAGACTCCGGGCTAAGTGTTCTGTGTGGGGTATCTCGTTGAATCCCCATTCTAATTCTATATGAAGTAGGTTGTTATTACAATCATTCCCATTATTATGAATGAATAAAATAGGGCTCCCTGGAGTGAACTGACTTGGGCCAAGGTCACACAGCCAGGAAGTAGCAGAGCTGGGACTGAAATTCAGGTAAACCCAAGTGGAGCTCTTGGACTTTTAAATATTATACAACCCTGCCTCACAGAACTAATGAACCAAAGGGCTTTCTGTGCTCCAGGAGGTAGAGACTGGAATGAGAGGGTGTGACAGGGCCAGAGAGGGGCATGGTGAGAATCAAGGTCACAGCCTTGAGTAAGAGGTCAGCAAGGGAGTCCAGGGTGGAGTGGCTTTGGGGGGGAGTGAAGCTGCACTTTGGGGGTCTGTGACTGAGCCTCTGACTCATTCTGATAGAGCAGTTTGATTTCCAGCCCAAAGAAATGCTATTTATAACCTGCAGGTTCTAGCAGCCTTCAGAGGAGGAAGCCCTGCAGATACCTGGGACCCTTCTCCCTAGGTGAGGAGGGGTAGGTAAGCGATGGGGTAAGTACATGGCTGAGCCTCCTTGTACCTTGCTCTGGACTCTCCAGTCAGAACAAAATTCACTGCCCTGTGGCTCACTGTGGGGGTGTCTAGCTTATCATCAGCACAGGACCTCACACCTGAGAGGCTTGAATGAGTGAATGAATGAGTGAATCAATGGCAGTGGCTTCAGTCTTTTTTTCTTGGGTCAGATCATGTCATTTCTCCTCCCCAAACTCTCCAGTGGTTCCCCATCTCACTGGAAGGAAAGGCCAAGGTGCTTACAGCGGCCTACACAGCTCATGCATGCTCTGGTTCCTGTGCCCTCTGGCCTCTTGCGCTCCTTCTGGTTCACTTTGCTTCAGTGGCCTCCTTGTAGCCTCTGGGAAGATCGAGTCAATGCCCCTGCTGTTTCCTCCCCCTGGGGTACTCTTCCCGAAGATACTGGCATGTCTTCCTCTCTCACCACCTTCAAGTCTTTGCTTTAATGCTGTCTTCCGGTGACTATTCCTGACCATCCTACTTAATTATACCCTTGCATTATACTCCTTATACCTTTTCTCCCTTTAATTTTTATTGATTGATTTTAGAGAGAGGAGAGAGAGAGAGAAAGGCAGTGGGGAGGGAGGAATAGGAAGCACTAACTCACTGTTGCTTCTCGTATGTGCCTTGACTGGGCAAGCCTGGGGTCTTGAACAGGCACCCTCAGCATTCCAGGTCAACACCCTATCCACTGTGCCACCACCGGTCAGGCCATTGGTTGATTCTTATATGTGCCTGACCAGGGGTAGAATCTACCACCTTGGCGTATTGGGACGATGCTCTAACCAACTTATTGTATTTCCCCATGTATAAGATGCACCCTTTTTTGAAAATTTTGGGGTTTAAACACTGGGTGCATCTTATACAGTGATTGTGGCATTTCAAATGCCATAGATGGAACTGAGGACGAGGCAATATATGAAGTCAGTGATTCTTCATCAGACACAGATGAGAACAAGCTAATGGATGGGAGTTTTGACAGCGATGAGGAGTTGTATGAATTTTATGAATAAAACTTGAGTTCAATAACTTTATGTAATACATTTTTTTTCAAGTTTCAGGCCCCAAAATTAAGGTGTGTCTTATACATGAGAGCATCTTATACATGGGGAAATATGGTAGCTACCTAGCCAGGGCTCCCTTTCATTTTTCTCCATGGCACTTGCCATCATCAAATATTCTACATATATTACTAAGTTTTTGTTTTACAGTAGTCCCTGGCTTATTCACAGGAGATACATTCCAAGACCCCCAGTGGATGCCTGAAATTACAAATATGTAGTACCAAACCCGATATAGACTATGTTTTTCCCTATGCATACTTAACTCTGATAGAGTTTACAGCTTCTTTTTGGTGTATATGAAATAGCCAGCATACTTCTTTGGTACTTTGGGATCATTATTAAAATAAAATAAAGGTTACTTGAAAACAAGCATTGCAGTACCACAGTAGTCAGTCTGGTAATGGAGAGGGCTACCAAGTGACTAATGGGTAGGGAACATCTACAGCGTGGATACACTGGACACAGGGATGATTCATGTCCGGGGTGGGTCAGAGCAGGACAGTGTGAGCTTTCACCACGCTACTCAGAACAGCACGCAATTTAAAACTTATGAATTGTTGGCCATGGCCATGGCTCAGGGATAAAGCGTCAGCCTGGTGTGGATGCCATGGGTTCAATTTCTGGTCAGGGCACACAGGGGAAGTGACCATCTGCTTCTCTACCCCTCTTCCTCTCTCTTCTCTCTCTCTCTCTCTCTTTTCTTCTCCTGCAACCATGGCTCAATTGGTTCGAGTGCATTGGCCCCAGGTGTTGAGGAAGGCTCTGTGGAGCCTCCACCTCAGGTGCTAAAAATAGCTCAGTTGTGAACATGGGCCTCAGATGGGGCTTGCTGGGTGGATCCCGGTCAGAGTGCATGCGAGAATCTGTCTATCTCCTCTCCTCTCACTTGGAAAAGAAAAATAAATAAATAAAACTTATGAAATGTTTATTTCTGGAATTTTCCATTTAATATTTTTAGACTCCTGTTGACCACAGGTAACTGAAACAGTGAAAAGCAAGCTGCAGATAAAGGAAGACCACTGTAATGTCTGGCTACTTCTATTAGAATGTCAGCTCTAGGAGGACAGGACCTTTTTGTCTGATCTGATCTCTGCTGTATTCCTAGTACATAGAACAGTGCCTGGTATAGATAGTGTTCAATAAATATATGTTGGCTGCATGAGTTAACTGGGATTTTCACGAACTTGCTGTGTGACCTTGGACAACTAGCTTTACCTCTCTGGGCCTTAGTATATTGGACTGAGCGACTTCTCACTTTGTACAGTCGAAGGGCTCTCTCCTGTTAGCCTAGCTCCTAAGATTTCCCCCCCACAACATTTGCTCAAAGGAGAGCTGGCCAAGGCCCAGCTTGAAATTTTTCTCCCAGACTAAACTTCTCTGTGCAGTGTTCAAGCCTGGGAGCAGCTATGTACCACTGCTTCTTGTATGATGTCTAGGGGCTTTGAGCAGATGCACTTGTGTGAACGAACCTCTATATGTGTTTGGGAACCTGGCTGTGATGGGACATTCAGCCAAATGTTAGCACTGGTTCTATTTCTATCTTCCTGCTTCTTTTGTTTTCAACGGAGCAAAAAGCAGAAACTTCCAAGGGCATGGCCGACCTTCCTCTAATTGATGGAAACACCCACTGCTCCAGAGAGGCAAAGGAAGAGCTTCTTGGCTGTGAATCCTCATACCTGTAACAGGCTGTTTCCACTTCCGCAGAGCCAGCTGTGAGAAACCCACAGCAGAGCTGCCCACCTTCCAATGAGGGAAGCCCACAGAAGAACTGCAGACTTTAATGGGAATGCCAGGTCCATTTTTAGATCTCATCTGTTCCTAATGGGAAATGGGTCCAAACTATCCAGGTTTTATGACAATCCCTGCCATGTCTTCCTTTACCACTTCCTTCAGGTCTTTGCTCAAATGCCAACTTCTCAGTGCGGCCTTCCTGGACCATTCTAGTTAAAATTGCACCCATACAATACCCTCCTTATTCCCTTTCCCTGCTTAATTTTTCTCCACGACACGCGCCATCATCTAACACATTACATATATTATTAATGGGCTTTGGAGTTCATTAGCATGTTCACACACTATCTCATTTAAGTAAATGATCTCTTCCGTTTTGGCACACCCTGGGCCTACCTAGCTACTACCTAGCACAATACCTGGCATCTGGTAGGCATTACTACTTTTTTTTTTTTACTACATTTTTATTAGAAGAATCCATTTTCATAAGTAATGGGTAGCAGGCGATACTGTCATAGTATAGATGAGGCGCAGGGGAGACATGACTTACTCATAAGTCACAGAGCCAGGACCTGAACCCAGGCAGGCAGCTGGCTCAGAGTTACTAGGGAAGGAGAGAAGGAACTCCCTCCCTGGGGCAACCACACTTTGGAGAAACACACTTTACTTTTGAAAGATGAAGATGGGCCTGACCTATGGTGGCGCGGTGGATAAAGCGTCGACCTGGAACGCTGGGGTCACGGGTTCGAAACCCTAGGCTTGCCCAGTCAAGGCATATATGGGAGTTGATGCTTCCTGCTCCTCCCCCCTCTCTCCCCCCTTCTCTAAAATGAATAAATAAAATCTTTAAAAAAAAAAAAAAGAAAGATGAAGATGGGCCTAATAGAGCTTGGGCATTTGAGAGCCAGAGAAACTTGGGTTCAAATCCCAGGACTGTTGTTTCTTGTACCTGTGGACAAGGCCTAAGAACCACAGGAGCCTCAGTTTCCCCATCTGTAAAATGGACACACTGGGAGTAATCTGTGAGATAATTCACTTGAATGCCTACCACTAGGTGATGCTTAATCCATCACAACCGGCCAGTGACCTCCCTGATCCTTCTTACAACCCTACGGCCCTCAAGCAGTCCATGTTGAAATGGCTCAGCCACAAGAGCCGGACTATAATGCAGAGATGGCGCGATGAATAACCCACTGTGCATGCGCAACTCTGCAAGTCATGTGGCCCAGAGCCGCACAGCCGGCAGGTGCGAGGCTAGCGGGACGTTCTGGTCGCTTTCTGAGTCTTGGGGCTGTTATGTTGTCACCTAGGCTGGAGCTCTAAGTTCGGGAGAGCCTGGGTATGTGACTGAGGTAGGAGGGAGAATGCGAAAACCTTCTAGAATGTCTAACAAGGTTCCTTTGGCCTTTCCATTTCTGAAGGATGCTTTGCTGGGCCCCGGGAACCAAGAGAAACCCGACCGAGGAGATGGTAAAAATGGCCACCGCCAGGTGGGGCAGCCTTCCCAAGTAACTGGCCCTTCATCATTTGTTCAGACTAGTGTTGGGCACCACGGACAGAGGGACACAGGCCCAGCTGGAGAAACAGACATTCCCTGGTTAGTGTGAACTGAGTGCGAACTGGAGGGCTGAGCCTGAGGTAGTCCGGAGATGAGGGAAGAGGAAGCGATTACAGACAGATCTGGGAACAGTGGGTGCAAAGTGGGAGGAAGCCTGGGTGGTGGAGGGAAGTCAGGCAGGAACCGTGGCCATGTGAAGAGTTTTGGACTCGAGCCTAGGTGCTGTAGGAAGCCACTGAAGCCGGAGAATAATGTGATCTTTCTAATCCTGTACTGAATCAAATGTTTGCCTTGCTTTCTCGTTAAAAAAAAAAAAAAAAAAAAAAAAAAAAAGAGGACTTGGAATTCCACACCTGTCATACTTTTTTTTTTTTCAGAAGTAGAAAATAAGGGAATGGTAGAATATGTATTTATCCCCAGGATTAAATATGCTATCGGATGCAGATTGCCTAGGATTCTGTAGAGGGTCTATAAATAGTAGTTCCCTTATCTATCTTTCTTTTAAATTCCATTCCATAATTTCTGCTATTCCAGGAGCACTGGAGGAGGCCAATATTCCCTACAGAGTGAAGATAAATTTCATTTGAAGTGCACTAGATGGATGAAAACGCTGGATTGGTTCAAAGATCAGTGATCACTTTACAAAATTACTATTTCAATAGTAAGTTCCCCACAATTATACAACATATTTGTTTTATAGACACACTTTGTATTCAACGTTTTTAAAAAGGTTTTATAGACAGGGGAGAGAGAGGGGAGGAACAAGAAGTATCAGCTCATAGTTACTTCACTTTCATTCTACATTGACTGTTGTATGGGCCTTGACGGGCAAGTCCTGGGTTTCAAACTGGTGACCTCAGCATTCCAGGCGAGTTGATGCTCCATCCACTGTGCCACTACAGGCATGTATGGTCAGCTTTTAAGGAGCACATTTATTGCTTAAAACAAGACAAAAACCTGACCAGGCGGTGGCGCAGTGAATAGAGCGTCGGACTGGGATGCTGAGGACCCAGGTTCGAGACACTGACGTCACCAGCTTGAGCGCAGGCTCATCTGGTTTGAGCAAAGCTCACCAGCTGGGACCCAAGGTTGCTGGCTCGAGCAAGGGGTTACTTGGTCTACTGAAGGCCCGCGGTCAAGGCACATATGAGAAAGCAATCAATGAATAACTAAAGTATAGCAATGCGCAACGAAAAAACTAATGATTGATGCTTCTCATCTGTTCGTTCCTGTCTGTCTGTCCCTGTCTATCCCTCTCTCTCTGATTCTCTGTCTCTGTTAAAAAAAAAAAAAAAAAGACCAAATCTGACTGGTGGTGTCGCAGTGCATAGAGCATCAACCTGGGATGCTGAGGTCCCAGGTTCAAAACCCTGAGGTCACTGGCTTGAGTGCAGGGTTGCCAGCTTGACCTTGGGATCATTGACATGATCTTTTTTTTTTTAAAAAAATTTTTATTTATTTATTTTTTTGTGGCAGAGACAGAGAGAGTCAGAGAGAGGGACAGACAGACAGGAAGGGAGAGAGATGAGAAACGTCAATTCTTCGTTACAGCTCCTTAGTTGTTCATTGATTGATTTCTTACATGTGCCTTGACCAGGGGGCTACAGCAGACCAAGCGACCCCTTGCTTGAGCCAGCGACCTTGGGCTCAAGCTGGTGAGCCCTGCTCAAACCAGATGAGCCTGCGTTCAAGTTGGCAACCTCAGGGTCTTGAACTTGGGTCCTCCACATCCCAGTCCGATGCTCTATCCACTGCGCCACCACCTGGTCAGGCCATTGACATGATCTTAAGGTTGCTGACTTGAACCCAAGATCACTGGCTTGGGCAAGGGGTAACTGGCTCAGCTTGAGCCCCTTGGTCAAGGGACATATAAGAAGCAATCAGTGAGGCCCTGGCCGGTTTGCTCAGTGGTAGAGCGTCGGCCTGGTGTGCAGAGGTCCCGGGTTTGATTCCCGGCCAGGGCACACAGGAGAAGCGCCCATCTGCTTCTCCACCCCTCCCCCTCTCCTTCCTCTCTGTCTCTCTCTTCCCCTCTCGCAGCTGAGGCTCCATTGGAGCAGGGATGGCCCGGCGCTGGGGATGGCTCCTTGGCCTCTGCCCCAGGCGCTGGAGTGGCTCTGGTCGCGGCAGAGCGACGCCCCCCCCCCCACCCTCCGGAGGGGCAGAGCATCGCCCCCTGGTGGGCAGAACGTCGCCCCCTGGTGGGCGTGCCGGGTAGATCCCGGTCGGGCGCATGTGGGAGTCTGTCTGACTGTCTCTCCCCGTTTCCAGCTTCAGAAAAATACAAAAAAAACAAAACAACAAAAAAATTGATGGCAAATTCTTTCACTGTTTGATATATATTAGCTCTAATGAAAAGAATATAAGAAGTAATTATGGGTAATTAGCTCTTTCTTTTTTTAAAGATATACCTATTCCTTAGGGAGAGGTGTTATATGCTTATTAATAATATTGAAAGACCAGAGTAAATATCTAATTTAGTTTAACTTTTTTACTAAATTCACTCTTTTATCATTTTATTCTTTACTGAAAAATTCTACCCCTATCTTTATGGGTAATTTTTGCTCCCCCCAACCCATCTCCTATTTTAAGATGGTGATCTTTTGTTTGAAAATAAAGTTAAAACAGAATTTTCACTGATAACTGTAGGTATATGTTTACTTTGTAGAAGTATGATATTTTTATATTATATAAATTTTCTTAACTATCTTCTTTTTAATAAAAAAAAGAATAAAAAAGAAGAAGCAATCAGTGAACTAAAATGACACAACTATAAATTGATGCTTCTCAACTCTCTCCTTTGTTGTATCTCTCTCTCTCTCTCTAATAAATAAAACAAAATTAAAAAATTAAGTAAAACGAAATCAAGGTTCACAAAGTCTGAGCCCATCTATGTTTTTCTTCCCTGTAAGTTCACCACCTTTCTGGCCACAGAGTAGGCTTCTGAATATTTGTGGGATTGATTTAAATACTGGAATGTTTTCTGAGAAATCTCAAGCCAGGGGCATCAGTTCTGCAGTTCTCTCTTTGTAGTTGTTAACATGAATTTTGATGGCATAGAAAAACTTGTTCTCTGAATTATATTTAGCTCATACAAACTCTACCACACAATTATGTTGTAAAGAGGAATTAGGTTTTATCTTTAAGTTGTTATTATAGCCTTGGGAAAAGGTGAACATTAAGAATAATTATAAAGTAATAGCATATTGTATTATTCATTTTGCCCCTTAAAAGAAAAAAGACTGGGGTGCGGGGCTGAGAACAGACTGACACATGTGGTAGGTGTATCGGTCAGGGTTTGTATAAGAAAACAGATGGCACACTCAAGTTGGATCATTAGAAGAAGGGTTAATAAAAGGGCTGTTTGTAGATTTGGGTAGGGTTTAGGGAAACTATAGGGATATTGCAGGACCTAGGGGGCTGGGAATAGCCAGGGTCTTCACTACGCTTAGATCTGAAAGTTGAAGGTTGGAAGAAATTATAGAACCCAGAAAGAGAGTTATGTGTGGGGAAGGAGCAGTGAGTGACCTTTTATCAAAAGACACAACCAACCTCAGGTGATCTGGCAGGGAGAGAACTGGGGGAATGAATCAATACTTCAGCCTCATTCTCCTCCCTCTAATTCCTGCTGCTGCCTCGCATTGGCTGTACCCAAACAGAAGCCAGAGGGCAAAGGGGTGGGTCAGTGTGTAGCCTAGATGGGTTAGCACCCCAGGCTAAAGAGCAGGGTGGATGGAAACTGGATCTGGAGGGGCAGATGGAAATGATCTGGTACAGTAGGCCTTACTTCCATGTTGAAATGAAGACTTGACATTTAAATCTTTGTATCTTAGGGAGACAATGAAACCTTCAGGAATGGCATTATGGCAGCAGGTTCAGGATTATCATTGGTTCACTCTTCAGATCTACTGAACATACTATAAAAAGTATTGTGCTGGGCATTTTTTTTTTTTGATGATTTTTTTTTCCCTGAAGTTGGAAATGGGGAGGCAGTCAGACAGACTCCCGCATGTGCCCAACTGGGATCCACCCAGCACGCCCACCAGGGGGCGATGCTCTGCCCCTCTGGGGCGTTGCTCTGTTGCGACCAGAGCCATTCTAGCACCTGATGCAGAGGCCATGGAGCCATCCTAGCGCCCGGGCCAACTTTGCTCCAATAGAGCCTCGGCTGCGGGAGGGGAAGAGAGAGACAGAGAGGAAGAAGAGGGGGAAGGGTGGAAAAGCAAATGGATGCTTCTCCTGTGTGTCCTGGCTAGGAATCGAACCTGGGACTCCTGCACGCCAGGCCGACGCTCTACCACTGGGCCAACCGGCCAGGGCTGTGCTGGGCATTTTGAGAGAAACCCAGCAGTGGCAAAAGAATCCCAGAAATACAACCAGCCTCCTTCCTGATGCATGTTTTTTAAGAACACATCCCCACTCTGTCAAAGCACCTGTTTAGAGCTCTAAATAGTAAATATGAGCCCACTGGTCTCAAAATCAGATGCTCTTTCCTCAGAAGCAAGAGAGTTCAGTTCAGGCAAAGCATCCAGGTTCTGAATCTTGTTTATGGCTGGTAACTGGCAGTTATGTTCCTTGCCATGTTGGTACCTTTTAGGTGACAGTTGAATTGTCATTTTTCAGGCAAGGGGACCAGAATTGGATTTATCAGTGCAATTCTGGAAATTGGATTCACTCTTATGAATGGAGTCGATTGTGATCTCCCATATTCTGAATCTGTGAAGCCATTCTCTTTAATGAGGGCCTCTTGGAAGAGGAGGGAACGAGTTGCTTTTAAGTGACATGATTCTGACAAGCAAATCAATTCGTTCCATTTGTTTCCTCTTTGAGAACAGCAATTCTCGAGCGTTACATAATCTAATCTTCATGCCTCGCTGGTTTGTTTTGTCCTCCTGAGGAATTGGCAGATGGTGCCAATGCCGAGACCCGCACACACGCCTCGCAAGCCTCATGGTAGCAGGAAAGTTGCTCACAGTGCCTGTCTCTTTGCTGTGGGGTCCCTTGCTGGCATTTGTTTCCCTGGATCAGTTTGCTCTTTAGCATTCCTCAGGCACCGCTGGCTTCTTGCCCTGGGCTCTCAATCCAAGATTAATTGGAAATGCTGAAAGCAGATAAAAAGAGAACAGAAAGTGAAGTTGAAAGGGCAGAGAAATTGTCAGATCTTTTCTGCAAGCCTTCCTCCATTGAAGGATAAGTGTGTCTGCGATTTCAGCTCCAGAACTTCCACTTCCTCATCCAGCCTGGTCCTCCCTGTTCCTCCTTGTTGCTGGGTTACACGCAGTCTGGGGCTAGAGCTGGAAGAGTAGAGATCTGCTTGATAAGGTCTCTGAATTTCTCTCACAGTAAGTCACATACCTGCACATATCTGGTTGTTCCCCAGATAGGGCAGCTGCCTGGAATTCACCTTCTTCAGGTCAGTTATGTCACCCTTGCTAAAGGAAAATTATCTCAGAACTCTGTACGGCGAGGCGTCTCCCAGCAAGGATCTGTCAGCCAGAACCATAGTGTTTAGATGTCCAAGCAAACGTGTTGCCTATACATCTCATCTAAAAGCCCAGAAATGGCAACCTCCCAGGAAGCAGAGGCTTCTTGGACATGCTGTGGTGGGTATACTTATGCTGATACTTTGGACCAGAAGTCATCTGACATGCTCTGGTGTTGTCTTTCAGTTGTTAAAATATTGAAATTCTTCCATATCAGTTGTTATACCTTTGAGCTCCCAAGTGCCTCTATCCCTCTGCTAATAGTTAAGTCTGTTGAGAGGGTCTTATTTTAGGTAATTTAATGAATAGTTGTATCTTTCCATTCTACAACATGAGCTTCCTTTGCCGAACCCATTTTGTTTCCAACCATGTGGTATCAGGAGGTCTGCTTGGTGTAGGGCCAGGCACAGTGCCAAGTGCCACAGATGTAACCGGCCTGCTCACAGGCTGCACTGTTGGCTGACTCCAATTTCTGATGGAGCCCCAGGCAATTAAAACATAGAACCTTCCTGCCTGTGGCAAAAATATGCCTGGTCCTTAAAAGTCACATGTACCTTTGTGTTGACTGGTCACTCAGGAACTGTTGTGTGATACAACAGAAATGATCTTTCTGAAAGAAAAAACCAAACCATGTAGAATCTTCTTTTTTTTTTCCTTTACAGAGACAGAGAGAGAGTCAGAGAGAGGGATAGATAGGGACAGACAGACAGGAACGAAGAGAGATGAGAAGCATCAATCATCAGTTTTTCGTTGCGACATCTTAGTTGTTCATTGATTGCTTTCTCATATGTGCCTTGACCGTGGGCCTTCAGCAGACAGAGTAACCCCTTGCTGGAGCCAGCGACCTTGGGTCCAAGCTGGTGAGCCTTGCTCAAACCAGATGAGCCCGCGCTTAAGCTGGTGACCTCGAGGTCTCAAACCTGGGTCCTCCGCATCGCAGTCTGACGCTCTATCTACTGTGCCACCGCCTGGTCAGGCTAGAATCTTCTTTTGATTCCATTTCCCTCCACTGAGCCCAAGTGTAGGGGACTAATTTCTATAAAAACAATGTTTTACTTCTTGTAATTATTCATTCCCTAAATATTAGATGAGCACCTACTGTGCTATTATGTGTCAGCAGCCATGTTAGGTACTGGATATCCAGTATTGAATAAAACAGACTGTCTCTGCTTTTATGGTACATATAGACTCTAGTGGTAGAGGACAGATAATTAAGGAGGCCACTGTGGTTAGTGTCATTGGGTCATCTGAACATGGGTTGCATTTCAGCTAATGGAAACTGCACAGGCCCTGGCTAGGTTGCTCAGTGGATAGAGCATCGTCTTGGTAGACTGAGGTCACAGGTGTGATCCCCAGTCAGTGCACAAATGAGAAATAACCAATTAGTGCACAGCTGAATTGAAGAACTAAGTGGAACAACGAGTTGTTGCTTCTCTCTCTCTCCTTCTCTTTCTTCCCCCTACCTTCCTTCTCACCCCTTACTTTCTCTCTCAAATTAATGAAAAAAAATTTTTAAAAGAAAAAATGCTCTGGTCAGATAGTTCAATTGGTTAGAATATTGTTCCTAAGTACAGAAGTTGCTGGTTCGATTCCCAGTCAGGGCATATAGAGGAACAGATTGATGTTCTTTCTCTCTCTCTCTCCCCCTTTCTTTCTCTCTAAAATCAATAAAATAAACATTAAAAAAAGAAAAAGAAAGTGCATGGATGTAATGGTGACTTCCACTGTGTAGTATACTGATCTTCTGCATCTGCACTGCTAGAGTTCAGGGTGTGGCATCTATTTGAAAGGAGTAATGGAAGGGGGAGCTGATCACTTCCTACATCCAGTCAGGATCTCAGAGAGGCTGAGAACTGCTCTGGATTAGGGAGGAAAGGGAGCAATATTTTGAATGAGAATGATGGCGACAATATATCCTAATATTTGGAGACCAGATATGCTGTTCTTAAAAGAAGATGGTAGCCTGACCAGGCGGTGGCGCAGTGGATAGAGCGTCGGACTGGGATGCGGAGGACCCAGGTTCGAAACCCCAAGGTCGCCAGTTTGAGCGTGAGTTCATCTGGTTTGAGCAA